>NC_140938.1:4568636-5093636 GCF_014529385.1 Adiantum capillus-veneris
AGAATTAATTTTGTACAATGATTGTAGGAATGAAGCACCCTTCCAATATACAATTTAATAAAAGAACTTCCCAAGCAGTAGATATGTGTAATCTAGTGTTGGACAGCTTGCTAGCCAAAAAAACTTTCCAAGATAAGATAGAGTCCTTACCTGCATCCATCCAAACAAGACAAAAGATATGTTAGCCTTGGATGTGTTTACACGTATCAATGGACTATAACAGTTGTTATCCATGTCCATCTTACAAACTTTTAAAAAAAACTTACAAGCTAAGTCCATATTTATGAAAAAATGTTTTCTCTTTTTTACAAAAATCCCAAAGTTTTTAGTAAAGGAGTGTCATTTTGATTAGAAGGCCATCACCCCTTCTAATCCAAGTGTCTAAATCCCCCCTTTTTTAAAATTATTTTTATCAGTTTTATTAGTTATGAAATCTCCACCAAAAGAAGTTGTTTTTAAAAAAAGTTCCATTTATAGTTCTTATACAGTATCAAGCATGTTTTAAGTTTGTTTCTAGGTCCGATATCCATGGTAAATGGACTCCAAATTATCCCACAATATGTATTCAATTACCATATCCTTCTCTTAAGCAATCCAAATATCAAGGAGCTTTGATACATGCCAGGCCTTGAGCCGAATCCATGAAGTTTTTTAAAAAATTTACCATGTTTAACATCAACCCAAGAGAATGCAGAAACCGTAATGCATATCCTAGCCCAATTAATAAAGTAAAAACCAAGTACTGTAATAGTGTGCAATCAGAGCCCAACATGCCTAAGAACCCGTTTATTTTCTTACATAATAGTGCGCAGTAAGACAAAAAAGCACCATCACATATGTGTGTATCCATAGCCAACCAAAATAAGTGTACATTAGGACAAAAAAACACCATCACCCATGTATGTACCCATAGCCAAGCAATATATGAGGCTTATCAAGGCTTCTTATGATAGTGCCAAAAAACCTATGTAAAAGCAATAATATCAAGTAAATCACAAGGTATTTTGATGCTTAGTAAACCCCCAAAGTATGTCTGGTTACTGCCAATAGAGTTCTTCCCATACTATGTAAAGTGGGAGGACAATCCCCCTAAAAAAATTCAATGTTGACATAGAGAAGTCCTCCAAAAAACCCTTTTTTCCAGAGATTTTAAACGAAAACAGCTGGTACCTCATCTCCGAAACCTACAGTAATTACGCAATTTAATAGCAACCTAAAAAAACCAGTGGAAGGGTAAAATAGCCATGCCCAAATACCATCGCCATATATATTTTCCACCCAACCATGGACCTTAACCAGGCTATGTTTATACCAAGCTGAAACCTCATAATGAACCACATTAGCTATAGCATCATCATCAAAATGAAATTACCCTTTAAACTAGTAGATAGCATATGAAAATCTAGTGCCTATCACAGACAGCAACAGTAAGTTGTTGTCAATCACGGCCCTAATTTGCTAATCCATGTCGTAACACCATAACCAGTATGTTCAGATTAGTCAAGCGCAAAAATGTGAACTATTCATGCCCAAAAAAACATCATCTCATATACTCCTAGCCTAACCAGGTTCCCAACCAGGAGTCATTTAGGTAGAAAAAAAAAAATATTACAAACGACCATACCAAAATAGGCAGCAGCATAAAGAAACATAGTGCATTAGTGCCCCCCCTTAAAAAAAAAATAAAAAAATCATCAGTCTGCAAAATCTATATGCAAAGGTGGAGAAGCCAACCTGAGTCACCTGTGTTGCAAGCTCCATTTTTCACAGTATCACAACAACTTAATTTGTACTTAATGTAAGCAGAATAATCAACCAAAAGCTAAGTGAGGGGCAGAGATGCGCCCTCACCTCTTTAAATAGAGGAAGGAGGATGATCATCTGGTCGGTGTGATGAGTAGAGTGCATGAATGCAGAGATCCCCACACCTACAGCGAGGCCACCAATAGGTAGAATGAGAGATCCATTCAAGGCGCCTTCACGGCAAGTGATATCATAGGCAGTAAAACCGCCCTACTTTGTGAAAAACCCCTTTTCCAAGAAGGGTTAATTCACACGGTGACCACCTAATTTGGTGAAGCTAAAGGTATCAAAATCGACTAATGCTAAAGTGTGTGTGTGTGTGTGTGTGTGTGTGTGTGTGTGTGTGTGTGTGTGTGTGTGTGTGTGTGAGAGAGAGAGAGAGAGAGAGAGAGAGAGAGAGAGAGAGAGAGAGAGAGAGAGAGAGAGAGAGAGAGAGAGAGCATGCTCCCATATAAACAACTAGACCAATATATCTATATACACACACATACATACACCTGTGTATGTATACACATATATATCTTTTGAGCTTTTTGACTCTATGGGAGCCTCCTCTCTCTCTCTTTGAGATCATCTCCCATAAAACCAAAGAGATATGATCTCACAGAGAGAGAGAGAGAGAGAGAGAGAGAGAGAGAGAGAGAGAGAGATAGATAGATAGATAGTTCTATTATCGTCCTGGGAGGTCAAATATGACCTATGGGACCAAATGAACATGTCACGTGGTGTGAGTGGAGTTCATAAGTGACTCTCGATGCTCAAAAATGGCTGAAATGAGCGTCACAATAGAGAGTCCACATCGTGGTTGGGAGAGGAAGGTATGTAGGGAGAGCTCATGGCTGAATATATGGGGAAAAGAGGACCTAATGTGGTCAAAAGCTGAGCACTCAAGTAGTGTGTGGTACTCACTCTCTCGCGCTTGACGAGGGCATAAGGTGCAAAGTCGATGACACTCCTCGCCAGTGCCCCAACGTCCTGTCTCGCAGCGTAGAGAATGGGAGCTAAGACGAATGGAGGCAATGGTGCGGATCGCACTCAACGGGATGGGCTCAAGGATGTAGGAATGGGTTCGGTTACCTCGTTCCGAGAAGAAGAGAGATTTGTAGTTTGGGGCAACGTGTGTGGTGTAATGGCTGAAGCGAGAACCTCCGGATTTCTCCCAAGCCATGATACATTGGCGTTGTAAGAAGGCCTCATTAACTTGGGAGTCGATCGACGCATCCTTGACCAAGTGACATGCATCCCATCTTCCAAACCATTTCTTGATATCAAGCATCCACCCCGAACTTAGTATTTTGCTCTTGCATGTCTTTTGAACCTTTTGACTTGCTTCATATGCGATTCTAGGAAGTCGATGCAAAGGGCTACGTTGTGTCTTACGGATGTACTCCACAACCCTTTCCATGCCCAAGACCTCAATGGGAAGCGATCCGGACTCAAGAAGTAAGAGCATGTAGGGTGTTTGTGTCTTGACTTCGAGAAAGTTGGTGAGAAAACGCTTTTGGACATTCTCAAACTCTTTCCAAGTAGACTTCCCGATGCTTCCACCCCACACCTCCACTCCATAAAGAAGCACCGGTGTCACCAATGTGTCAAAGAGGTACTTTTTGAGAGCCCAACACTTGATCTCTCCTGCATTGCACATGTTCTCAAATGCATAATAAGCCCTCTTTCCGGCTTCCAAGCGACGCATTGCACAATCCTTCCATTTATGATTGGATGGAACCTCAAGGCCAAGGTACTTGAAGTGATCTACCACTTCAAGTTTCTCATTGTTGTATACAATGCATGGATTTTCGTCATTGAGGGTCTTTACAAGCATAACCTTGGTTTTGGATCCATTCACGATCAGCCCGCTATGTAGGCAAAAGCGTTCCAAGACACTCATAAGCTTTTGTGCATCTTCTAAGGTATGTGACAAGAGCACTACATCATCGGCATAAAGCAAAAGCATGATCACCGCATTTCCAATCTTAACCTCTTCTATGCCTTCTTGCTGCATAAAATCAAGAACCATGTATTCCAATTCATCAATGAGTAGCCCAAAGAGGGTTGGGGAAAGTGGGCATCCTTGTTTGACACCAATAGTGCTTGCAAAAAATTCTGAAATTCCATCTCCCATACGTAATCGACATATCACTTTTTGGTAGATGCGAAAGACTGCATGCATAAATTCTCTCGCCACTTGAAGGCTTTGCATACGTCTCCAAAGATTTCCTCGCGGTACCATGTCAAAAGCTTTCTTGAAATCCACAAAGCAACAATACAACTTTTTTCCTTTCAATCGAGACGCTTCCATAAGAACTCGAAGAGTGACAAGGTGATCAATAGTGCTATGATGCTTTTCAAAACCTGCTTGGCCAAACGCACGTTTGCCATTCTTTTCAGCCCATTCACTTATCTTCATCTCCATGATACATCCAAATAACTTTGCCATCAAAGAACCAACCATTATAGTGCGATAGTTGTTCACATTGTTTACATCTCCTCCTTTGTGCAAAGGTTTGATCCAATTTGCACTCCAATCATGAGGCATGCCATACTGAAGTGCAAGGTTAAACATATCGCATATCCAATATCGTGTTTTCTTGCTTGTCCATTTAATCATTTTAGCCTTGACACCTTGAAGGTCACCTGCCTTGCGAGTAGCAAGTTTCTCAAGCGCGCGGCATACATCTTCAATGGTAAAGAAGGGAGACATAAATGGAAGGGAGCTACAACCCTCCATCTTATCAACATTGGGTTGCTCATAGAGGTTCTTACAATGCATATACATATCCTCAAGAGTCAAGTCACCAAAGCTCTCAACGAGCTTGCCTTTTAGATTTTGCCAAAACTTGCCACATGCATGTGCTTTCTCTTGTGCTAAAAGAAGTTGTTTTTCGACTTCCCACCTTCTCCTCTTCTTTTGAACAAGTGCTTTGTATGTGTGTGAACATTCCAAGTAAACTTCCTTGTCTTTGATTGCATCCAATCTTAGCAAGTGTTTTCGGGCTTGACTACATTCCATGTCAAACCATTTCTTCTTGGTGCTACCCTTCTTAGACCTTTTGCAAGACATGTGTTTCACCGAAAAGCATTCCTTCGCACAAGAGAAAATTACTTCTTTGAAAACTTTCCACTTGCATTCTAATGTTGGGCTCCCTTGATGCTCTATCATGCTTAACATTTGGTCCACCATATCAGCATATGTAAGTGCTCGTTTGAAGTCTAGACGTAGGTACAAATGATTCACATCATGATTGGAGGCTACATGCTCGGGCCGTTTACCACACTTGAGGTCAATACATAACATCCTATGATCCGATTCCGGATTTCATTCACCAAGTGTAAAGCTTTGTATGCATTCTAGAGTGGCTTCTGAGAACAACATATAGTCAATCACGCTAGCACCATTGTGCTTTCTACATGTAAAGTCATTGGTGCCTTGCCATAGAGATACACCATTTGCAATGAGCATTCCGGTACTATTGCACATATGTAGAAGTGACTTTCCATAGTGATCCACTTCTTTTGCATCATTAGAACTTCGATTATACATGTATGAGTCATCCACTCTTCTTGATACATGCGGCATGTCGACTTGTTGTGTGTCGTGTTGTAACATATTTGTGCGAGCATTCATGTCTCCAAAAACAATGACTTCACCTTGATACTTGTAATGAGCAATGTCTTCCTCTAGTTCAACAAAGTTCTGATCTCTATCCATATTCAAGCGAGCATAAAAGTTGGAGTCATAGTGAGGAATGTAGCAGCCGGCCACAAACATGACTTGACCATTTGGTGGGCTGATTTTCAGCCATAAGTAGCGTTTATACTTATCTTCTTTGACAATGGAAACATCTTTCAAACCCTTTTTGGTCATACATGCTACGCCTCCTTGGCCTCTTCGTTGCTTTGCATTTTTGGCCCACATCAAAGAATGTACATCGTATTTGTCAAATCCAAGAATTCGTTGCGCATCATGCTCCCATGTTTCGACAAGAAGTATCACATCGGAGTCATTGGTAAGCTCATCAATGCCAATTCCCGCATTCCATGGATACCCGTTACAATTCCAAAAGCTTATTCGCAAGCGTGAGTTGGTCTCATAGATCATGTGTCCCTATTTGCTGGGTGGACTTGCATCCTCCTCAAGTGACTTTTCTTCTTGAGATGATACCTTAACCTTCTTGCTTCTTTCCTCGTATGCTTTGCGACGTACATTTTGTTGCATAAGAGTGCGATCCTCATATACATTACAACCCGTTCCTTTGAGGTAGATCCAACCATTGTCAACGATGATCTTTCTCTTTACCTCATCAGCCATGGTACATACAATAGGTCTTTCTCCCGAGCGAGGGACTCCTTGTTTTCCAACTCGATGTGCACCATAAGCCATGATTCCTGACATGCCAAAGTGTGCAGCAAAAAACTCTTCAATAGCAACCGCAAGAGATTGGGGTGTTTCCATGCTTTCCTCCTTGATTCCACGAATGACGATGTTCTTTGAGCGTTTTTGTCGTTCTTGCAATTCTTGAGTGTCCACATTCTCTACATTCTTTGCTTGGACAACGGCTTGCGTGATAGGAGATGTAGAAACCACATTATCCTTACATATATCAGCCCATGATTTGGATGCATTTCTCATCTCACATACATCATGTCGTATTGTATCTATCGTTTCCTCTTTCAATACATGATCACTCTCAACTTTGCTCAAGCGCTCTTTCACTACATTCATGTCCACAAGAGAGCGTTTACATTCTTGAACTTCATTCTCAAGAAGCATCAAGCGTGTTGTTTGCATTTCAAGAACCTTCTTGAGGTGCTCATTCTCCACAACGAGAACTCTTAAAGTACCATTCTCCATTGCAAGTGCGCGCAACTCTTCACCTTGCTTGTTGACGGTTTCTTGTAACGAGATCAAGTAAGCCATGATCATTGCTTCCGTTGTTGTAGACGATGTGGTTGGATTAGCATCCAAATTCCTTGGAGATTTTGCATCATTCTCCATGGCGAGTGTGGCTTTTCCACCCTTGCGAGTTTTGTCTGACATTGCCTTCAAGTCGGCAACAAAAACGCAAAGTTTTGACAGTTTTTTCAGTTCTGAGATGCTGTTACAGCAAAGCCTTTCATTACACAGAAAAATTCTGTCTTTACATCAATGCGTAGAGGGCTTCGTGCTCTTCGATTGAGGCTATAGATCACCTAAATCGGAGTTCGGATGAGCAAGTTATGGTCAAAAGAGTGAACTGCTGCCTACTAGGTCAAAAAACGGCTGTGTGTGTGTGTGTGTGTGTGTGTGTGTGTGTGTGTGTGTGTGTGAGAGAGAGAGAGAGAGAGAGAGAGAGAGAGAGAGAGAGAGAGAGAGAGAGAGGAGGCTCCTACTAAGCCAACGAGATCAAAAGAGATATATGTGTATACATACATAGGTGTGTGTGTGTGTTCGTGTAAAGCAGGCAGAGAGAGAGAGAGAGAGAGAGAGAGAGAGAGAGAGAGAGAGAGAGAGAGAGAGAGAGAGAGAGAGAGAGAGAGAGAGGCTCCTACTAAGCCAACGAGATCAAAAGAGATATATGTGTATACATACATAGGTGTGTGTGTGTGTTCGTGTAAAGCAGGCAGAGAGAGAGAGAGAGAGAGAGAGAGAGAGAGAGAGAGAGAGAGAGAGAGAGAGTACTATTGTCATCAAAGGTTATAATATGACCTATGGGACCAGATTTTAAACATGTCATGTGTTATGCTAAGTTGATTAATTATTGTTCATGCTTGAGGATTATGGAGATGAGGTTGACAATTGAGCATCCATGTAGTAGTTGGGAGGCTGAAAATGTGAGGAAAGAAAATTTGAATGTGATACAACCCAAGCACTCAAGTAGGATATGAAGTAAAGCCTATTGAGCTTGCAAGGGGTATAGTGTGCAACAATGGAGAACACTTCCCAAATGTCCCAATACTATGTCGGGAGTGGGAGCTAAGTGGGTGCAATGTGCGGATGAGAAGCTAGTCTCAAGTCTTTAAAGGTGAATATAGTAGTTCATCTCTAAGAGATTAATATGCTCTAGCAATTGATGGAAATGTGGCACTTTTGATTGTTATAAGCTCTCACAACTTCACTGTTTAATTTGATGCTTGAACTCTTTAGCCATCACGATAGTATGATTAAGGGTATCAAGAGTTATTGTCACTCTCTTACTTAGATCATCATGCATCATCGAAGCATTAGTAAGGATATGCAGATGATGATGAAGGGTGGGGTATCATCTTGAAAAAATATATTTTTTAAAATGAAAATTCATTCTCCAAAGACATGGATATCCTATTTTAGTGTGTTGGGGTGGTGAGATAATGATGGGACTGCTCCAATTTTCTTCTTGCAAGCACGATTACTCTTAATTTTTTTGAAATTTGATTAGATTTGTCTTCATCTACCAAGTTACAACACTACTTCTCATTACACAAGATCTACAAGTTTGCACTCCCTTGTAGACCAAGTTCCATATAATCTTTTACATGTGGGTTTTTTGGACTCCCAAACATAAAATTTTGAAAGAATTTAGATAACATCATAATGGATGTTGGAAAGAGTGAATGGACTACCGTAGAAATGGCAAAAGTTGTGAGCATTATGTTAAGGTATGTTGATATGACTAAACAAAGTTTGAGTGTAATAATGACTTGCGGTTGCATTGTGTGTAACTTCAAGTTACAATTACATAACAATTATCAAAACACTCTTTTATTTTTGTTAATACAAAGTGGTTAAGAGTGAGACAATGTCTCTTTTCTTTTTCAAACAATGGGAGGTAGAGAAATATGGCAAGAGAGCTCATCCATTTTATTAATAGAGCCCCTTACAATGCATACACATACATGATTAGCTAGAGTTGCCTTATCATCACTTTGGAGGATCGTTTCATTTAATAATGAAGCATCCAAGAATATATTTGGCACTACCTTATTGATGCGTAGAGAATTTTTGCACAGATTGCCACTTTGGGAGGAAGGTGAGGGAGGAGAGTAGTGCTCAAAATAAAACTTTTCTCTAAAAACTTGGAAAACCTATAGATGGGTTGAGAGTCCAAAGCCTTATTGTTAGACCAACTCTTTGGGGACTTTTTGAAAGAATTTTTATTTTTCTAAAATTTGTGGACGCTACTTGTGAGAGTGGCTACTAAAATAAATGTTTTAACTTGCAACGGAAGGTACTTTTTTATTGCAAAACTTGCAAGCGTGAGTGATGTTATATTAAATAGATAAAACAATTACAAGACTAGCCCTACTCACAATCCAACCTGGGACAAGGAAGATACAAGAGGGGATTGCACACAAATGACCCAGGCTATCCCTAGCTTACCAACATCGCATTGATGGTGCAATTCCATTCATCGAGATCCTTGATTTTACCAAATGAAGCGACCAATTATTTACTTTCTTTTATGATCTCCAAAAAGCAGACACAAAAGAGATCGTTCTCAAAGACCCAATAATTCTTGGCCTTCCAAATTTACTTTAAATAGAAAAATATGACAAATTGAGCACTTGGAATCAACAGCACTTGGAATCAAGGAATAGGTTCTTTTTGTAGAACCCAATCTTCCAGGTCTTTGAATCCATTTGCACGTTTTCTCTGCCAACCCACATATTGATAGGCATTCCTTGAAAAGGTGCACAAGGTCCTTATGTTAAGTATGGAGCTAGATTTACCCTTGTAATTTTCTGTGGTAAAAGCGCACATTTGTAAGGCCCCCATTATGAGGAGAAGCCATCGTACATGAAGGAAAATCACTCACCGGAAACCAAAATTTTCACGGACAAGAATCAGGGGCAACTTTAAAGGCCTCGGGGGCGGAGGCCCCCGAGACTTTTTTTTCGGCGGAATATTCTTTTTCGCCGGAATATTATGGCCGGACGGTGGCCGGAAAGTGGTCGGGAAACAACCGGTCGGTTGGTCGGTGGCCGGTAGTCAATGGCCGATGGCCGGTGGTCGGAACTCAATGGTCGATGGCCGGTGGTCGGAAGTCAATGGCCGGTGGCCGGTGGCCGAATTCAATGGCCAGTGGCCGAATTCAAAAGCGGACTTGTCTTCTCAAGGGCGGCCACACATGGGCGGATTGGAGGGTCCGATTTGGACTTATTCGCACAAGGGCGGCTACACATGGCTGTCTCTCTTAAGAGAGGGTAGCCCTTTTGGCCTATAAAAGGAGGCCATTTCTACACACATTTCATAGTGTGAAGTTGATGCAACAAGGTGAGTGTGAGGTGGTGAGAGTGAAGCAAGGCGGGAGCTCCATTAAGGGTATAATCCCTTTGTAAATTGCTTCTTGTTTTGAAGTACTAAAGCCATTGAGTGGCTGCTTTCCCGTGGACGTAGCCCACATTGGGTGAACCACGTATATCGTGTGTACTCTCTCTCTCTCTCTCTCTCTCTCTCTCTACTCTATAATCTCGTGTATATAAATCTGTCTCTCTCCATTAAGTAATCTACTCAATTATCTATTTAGCTACGTCTTATTTTCTAACAACTGGTATTAGAGCAAGGTTTGCTCGTAGCTAAATTATCTCAAGGAAAGGATTCCTTGAATTGAGTGGGAGTTATGGCGGAGGAAGGGAAGATCAAGATCGAGAAGTTCAATGGAAAAAACTACCAACATTGGAAGATGCAGATTGAAGACTATCTCTACCAGAAGGACCTCTATTTGCCACTAGGCAGTCTTGCGAAGAAGCCCGCAAAAATGGCAGATGAAGCATGGATTGTCCTTGATCGAAAGGCACTGGGAACAATACGGTTAAGCTTGGCTTCAACGGTGGCCTTCAATGTTTCGGAGATGAAGACCACGGAGGACTTGATGAAGTCACTTGACGACTTCTACGAGAAACCATCGGCATCCAATAAGGTATTTCTTATGAAGCGCTTGTTCAATCTAAAGATGGCAGAGAATGGTTCAGTTGCAGAACACCTAAATGACTTTAACACAAACATAAGTCAACTTCGATCAGTGAAAATCAATTTCGATGAAGAAGTGCGAGCTCTCCTTATATTATCATCTCTACCGGATAGTTGGGAAAGCCTTGTGATGGCTGTAAGTAATTCTATCTCTGGCACAAATACTCTTAAGTTTGATGATGTTGTGGGTGTTCTCCTAAGCGAGGAAATGCGAAGGAGAAGCACAGGAGAATCATCAAGTGCTGCACTATCAGTTGAAACAAGAGGAAGGCCTAAGGAGAGGTTCAAAAACCAAAAGGGTCGTGATCGCTCAAGGCGGAGCAAGTCACGCACAAAGTCAGTTCTTGAATGTTGGAACTGCGGCAAGAAGGGCCACGTCAAGAAGGATTGCTGGTCCAAGAAGAAGAAGGAGACAGAGTCTCAAGACAACAAGCCAACATCGGAGGCCAATGTGGCAGGTAAAGTAGAGCAAGATGCTCTAATTATCTCATTAGACAATGTGTCTAATTCCTGGATAGTAGATTCCGGGGCTTCATTCCATGCGACACCACACAAGCAACATTTCCAAGACTACACCAAAGGTAATTTTGGGTATGTATACTTGGGAGATGATGAAGCTTGTGAGATTGTCGGCAAAGGTACAGTTTCTGTCAAAACTGCTAACGGAAATGAATGGAAGCTTAAAGATGTTAGGCATGTTCTTTCTCTTCGCAAGAATTTGATCTCTACAGGACAATTGGACGATGAAGGTCACAACGTTGCATTCGGAAACAAACGGTGGAAGATCTCAAAGGGATCTTTGGTGGTTGCCAAGGGTGAAAAAGTCGGTACACTTTACTTGTGTACTGTTAGCACGCAACCTTCAGGTTATGCAACAACTACAGAAGTTGACAGTGCGGTGTGGCACTACTGACTTGGGCATATGAGTGCCAAAGGAATGCAAATCCTTTAAACAAAGAAGCTTCTACCAGGTTTGAAAGAAGTGGACTTAGAGTTCTGTGAAGATTGTGTTTATGGTAAACAAAAGAGGGTAAAATTTCAAAAATCAGGAAATGAAAGAAAAAATAAAAAACTTGAGTTGGTTCATTCTGATGTTTGGGGTCCTGCAAGTACACCATCACTTGGTGGCTCATTGTACTATGTAACATTCATAGACGATGCGACTACAAAAACATGGGTTTATGTCATGAAGAATAAATCTGATGTATTTTCCATATTTCAAAGGTGGAAAGCCTTTGTGGAGAATGAAACAGGTCCCAAGGTTAAATGCCTCAGATCCGACAATGGAGGCGAACATTGCAGCCAAGCTTTTGAAAGCTTTTGTGTTAGCAATGGCATTCGGAGGCAAAGGACAACCCCAAGGACACCTCAACAAAATGGGATTTCGGAAAGGATGAACAGGACAATCATGGAATGAACACGAAGCATGCGGCTACATGCAGGTCTACCGCTTGAGCTTTGGGCGGAAGCTGTAAGTACTTCTGTGTACTTAATCAACCGGTCACCCTCAACGGCATTGGATGGGGGAGTTCCAGAAGAGGCATGGACAGGCAAACCGGTGAATTATGCATTTCTCAAAGTGTTTGGGTGTGAGGCTTTCATGCACATAGATAGAAGCCTAAGATCAAAGTTAGATGGAAAGTCCAAAAAGTGTTTCTTCATTGGCTATGGAGAAGGAGACTTTGGGTATCGCCTATGGAATCCTGAAGATGGTAAAATCTTAAGGAGTAGGGATGTAATTTTTAACGAACAAAATATGTACAAAGATTACTTGGAAAGAAAACAAACAAAAGAAACAGGTGATGAGTACATGGAGCTTGAGGATGGTGAAGACTCAAGGACTACAAACGGTGACAATGTGCAGCAACGTCAACCAAATGAGGAGCCTCAACCTATTCCCCGAAGATCTACAAGAGCAAGTAGACCTCCAGAAAGGTTTGCTCCTTCCTTCAACCATCTCTTGATCTCAGATTCTGGAGAGCCGGAATCATATGAAGAAGCTATGCAACATGAATCCAAAGAAGAATGTACGAAGAGCATGCAAGTGGAGATGGACTCAGTACATCGCAACCAAACATGGGAGTTGGTTGAGTTGCCTAAAGGTAAGCGGGCACTTCAAAACAAATGGGTGTACAAGCTGAAGGAAGAAGAAGGTGGGAAGAAAAGGTACAAGTCTAGGCTTGTGGTAAAAGGTTTTTCTCAAAAGAAAGGTATTGACTTCAATGAAATATTTTCTCCTGTTGTAAAAATGAACTCAATTAGGCCATGCTTCAACCAAAGGGGTATGAAGTAAAAGGTAAGGAGAAAATGGTTTGTAGATTAAAGAAGAGCTTGTATGGTTTAAAGAAAGCATCAAGACAATGGTACTTGAAGTTTGATCGATGGATGTTGGATCATGGATTCACAAGATGCAACTCGGATCACTGCGTCTACACGAAGAATTTGGGAGATGGGAAGTTCATCATCCTAATGTTGTATGTTGATGACATGCTGATTGCAAGTGCTAACATGCAGGACAT
This sequence comes from Adiantum capillus-veneris, assembly GCF_014529385.1. Lineage (NCBI taxonomy): Eukaryota > Viridiplantae > Streptophyta > Polypodiopsida > Polypodiales > Pteridaceae > Adiantum > Adiantum capillus-veneris. The sequence goes on from NC_140938.1 coordinate 4,581,885, forward strand.
CAAAGACCTAAAAGAGGAGCTGTCTAAATCTTTTTCAATGAAAGATTTAGGTGCTGCAAAGAGGATACCTGGTATGAAAATATCAAGGGACAAGACGAAGAAGACAATAAAGCTATCTCAAGAAGATTACATCAAGAAGGTACTAGAAAGGTTTGCAATGCAAAATGCAAAACCAGTTTCTACACCTTTGGCTGGTCATTTTAAACTAACGAAGGATATGTGTCCAAAGACACAAGAGGAGATAGCCTATATGTCTAAAGTTCCATATGCTGCAGCGGTAGGTTCTCTAATGTATGCTATGGTCTGGACAAGACCAGACATTGCACATGCAGTGGGAGTTGTGAGTAGGTTCATGGACAACCCAGGTAAAGAGCATTGGCAAGCTGTGAAGTGGATACTTAGGTATCTAAAAGGGACAACAACAAATGCTTTGTATTTTGGAGGAACTGATATTTTTCTAGAAGGGTATGCTGATGCAGATATGGCAGGTGACAAAGATACTCGAAGGAGCACTAGTGGCTATGTGTTCACGGTTGGAGGCACAGCAGTAAGCTGGGCTTCAAAGCTGCAGAAAGTGATTTCACTTTCTACCACGGAAGCAGAGTATGTAGCAATGACGGAGGCAAGCAAAGAAATTTTGTGGCTTCATAGATTCTTAGAAGAGCTTGGATTCAAACAAGACAATTGTGTCTTGTACAGTGATAGCCAAAGCGCTATCCATCTTGCGAAGAACTCAGCCTTTCATTCAAGGAAAAAGCACATTGAGGTGAAATATCACTTCATACGCACTCTTTTGGAAGAGGGACAACTAAAGCTAGGAAAGGTGCATACAAGTGAAAATCCTGCAGACATGTTTACAAAGGTGGTCAACAAGGAGAAGCTGAGCTTTTGCTCATCTTCAATCGGCATTCAAGAATAAGAAGCCAGAATGGAAAGCAGTCACAGGTTTGGTTTGGAGATCAGTCTCCAAGTGGGAGATTGTTAAGTATGGAGCCTGATTTACCCTTGTAATTTTTTGTGGTAAAAGCGCACATTTGTAAGGCCCCCATTATGAGGAGAAGCCATCGTGCGTGAAGGAAAATCACTTACCGGAAACCAAAATTTTCACGGACAAGAATCAGGGGCAAGTTTAAAGGCCTCGGGGGCGGAGGTCCCCGATACTTTTTTTTCGCCGGAATATTCTTTTTCGCCGGAATATTATGGCCGGACGGCGGCCAGAAAGTGGTCGGAAAACAACCGGTCGGTTGGTCGGTGGCCGGTAGTCAATGGCCGATGGCCGGTGGTCGGAACTCAATGGTCGGTGGCCGGTGGTCGAAAGTCAATGGCCAGTGGCCGGTGGCCGAATTCAAAAGCGGACTTGTCTTCTCAAGGGCGGCCACACATGGGCGGATTGGAGGGTCCGATTTGGACTTATTCGCATAAGGGCGGCTAGACATGGCTGTCTCTCATAAGAGAGGGCAGCCCTTTTGGCCTATAAAAGGAGGCCATTTCTACACACATTTCATAGTGTGAAGTTGATGCAACAAGGTGAGTGTGAGGTGGTGAGAGTGAAGCAAGGCGGGAGCTCCATTAAGGGTATAATCCCTTTGTAAACTGCTTCTTGTTTTGAAGTACTAAAGCCATTGAGTGGCTGCTTTCCCGTGGATGTAGCCCACATTGGGTGAACCATGTATATCGTGTGTACTCTCTCTCTCTCTCTCTCTCTCTACTCTATAATCTCGTGTATATAAATCTGTCTCTCTCCATTAAGTAATCTACTCAATTATCTATTTAGCTACGTCTTATTTTCTAACACCTCACTCGTCCCTTTGCAGTCAGAACACCTATTGGATCCAATCCCTCTAGCCAAGATTTTCACTCCTTTCCGTAAAGCCCCCCATAGCACTTTCCAAAGAAATACCTTCATCAACAATGGCCATTGTGGGCTCCAAAAATGTTGTTAGTAACCACCATGCACCTTGCCTCCAGTCATTGCTTACCCCAGAGTCTATTGAGGGGATAGAACCATTCTGATGAAGTCAAGAGACAGTGGTAAATGTCTTTGGTCTTTGATTTGCCTAAAGGTCTATTCTTGGGCCACTGCTAGGCCTTCCATGCAAATGTAGACTCAGACACCAGCAAACAATACCTGTCTAGCCCAGCCAAGACTCTAATGACCAGGAATTTTTTGGTATCATTTAGAAGAAATTGGGTGGTCAGGAAGTCACCATCTTTCTAGATCCTGTTCTCGTTATCCCACGTATGGCGAAGATGACTGAGTCCTTTATTATTGATCTTCCTAGCTACCTCACTCCAAAAGGGTTTGAGTTGTATACAACCCACCTTTGATAGCCATGGGGACCAATAAGAGATGGAGTTGTGGAAGTACCTTATCACCCCTCCCCATTCCAACTCCTCTTACACGCTCTTACACTTTTGAACGATCGCTTGTTGTGCCTCCCAATCTTAATCTGGACCACTGAGGGGCAAGCAGCTTGTCATAAACCTCTAAATTTTTCCACTAGCCACCCTTAGCTCAGTTTTTCCTTGTTGATCAAGTCCTCTATCATGATGGCCCATGCTTGGTCCTATGTTGTAATTGGTGTGAATAGCTTAGTGCACTAGGCCTCTGCATGGATAGAGGGGTTGAGAATCCTGATGCCACCTTGCTCCATTGGCCTTAGATCAATCTCCCAGCTTGCCCATTGCCAAGGTGTCATGTCTTTGGTGTTGTTTTTCCATAGAAATATTTTTACCAGTTTCAAGAACTCCTTCGAATTGCATTTGATTGATGTAAGAAGTGGGTTGGTGAAGGCTATGTACGGGATCAAAAATGAGTTGATAACTTTAACCCTGCCTAAGAAGGGAGCAACACATAATCCCATCTTCTCATCTTATTTCCAACCTTGTACACCACCCAATGGAATCTTTGCTTATAAGTCACATTTACCCCTAGTAGCGGCGCACCCAGGTGCTGAAATATCTTCTCTTTAGATACAATCTCTCCAGACCACATAGGTGAATCAAAAGAGTTGTTTAGATATCAAGATCAATCTAGATTTTTCAATACCACATTTTCTAGAAGGCGAGGACAGCCCTAGTAGGCGAGAACTACCCCTTAGAAGGCCGAGCTACGGGAATAGTTACACCGGCAATAATTCGACAACAATTACAGCAGCTACTACAGTAACTTTGTAAGCCTATAAATAGGACCGGCTACAATGTCTCCGAGGCTTTTTGGCTTTTGAAAGTTCTTTTAACTTTTGGGTTACGAGCTCTTGCTTCTAGATTTCTAGCTTCATAAGTTTTTGAATCTCAACTCTGTAATCACTTACTTCTGTAATCAATCCTCAGACTTCATCTAAAATTAAGCTTGTTGTACACTAAACTGACTATCTTTGTACTACTGATATGAATCTATAATACCATTTATAGTGTTCCAATTGTGTCTTCCACTTTAGTACATTATTCCAGTTTAGTTCTCTGTTTCAATCTAGTACTTAAATCCAGTCATCACTAACTGAACCGCCTAGATAGTCAGTAGCTCTGAATTCTAACACTAGAATAGTTGTCTAAAGAGACCAGCTCCCATTTCATTTTGGCAATCATGGTGGCTAGAGCTTGTTGCTCTTAGACCAGCAAGCTCTATCTTCAAGTTAACATTCTTAGCTACAAACATGCCACCCATAGTCTTTCATGGTAAAAAATCGTCAACCCGGTTGCGCACTGATTCCACACGAGTCGACCCTATTCCAAAAGTGTCAAAAAGAGATTCTAATACTGAGAGAGAGACCGACAGTGATATCAAGGCTCAGGAGGAGCAGACTAATGCTGAAGAGGCCAGAGACTCTCAGAATTCCAGTCACTCAAGGAGGAGAAGGGCTGAGCATGAGGAACGCAAAACTAGGACTCAAGGTTCTTGGTCCACACACAAGATAGTTGAGGCAAAGGGTAGAAAAGGCAGTCATCATAGTACAAGCAGGAAGGCCAAGGAAGAAACTGAGATTGAGGCTGAAACAAAAGGTCACCAGGATGCCGACACTGACCATAACAGGAAGTCATCCAGATGTAGTTAGGCTACCAAGACTAGAGGAACCAGAGATGATAAAGACAAGCATGATTATGTTGTTTCCTTAAAGATCTCTTTTCTAATTTTCAAAGGTGAAAAAAAAGATGATCCTGATGTCCACATTCAAGCCTTTGAGAAATATGTCGAATTAAGGCATATTGATGAAGATGACTGGCGAGAATATTTTCTCAAACACTGAAGGATGCGACAAGAAAATGGTATTACCACTATCCAGCTTGCCAACTAAGGTCTTACAATAAATTGATCAAAGCTTTTAGACTTGAGTACTCAAACAACAGAGGTGATGAAGACCATTCTTTGTGATCTGGACAAGATCAAGCAAGGAAAATTGTCTATAAGAAGCTATGTGGAAAAGATCAAACAGTTGACCTGGCAGCTCTGTAAGAACCACCTTCAGAAAAAAGAATGCATGCATGGTTTCTAAATGGGTTTTGCAGCAAGAAGTTGAGAGAGCAAGAGGTACCTGCACCCACGAACAAGTTTAATGACTTGGTGCAGAGAGCTATGAAGCTTGAGCAGCAAGCCAAGAAGAAGCAAATCCATAAAAAGCAGAGGTTTAGCAATAGTATCTCTTCTACAAAAGAATTCCAACTCCAGTGAGACTTCCAGCAATTCTGATAGTAGTTCAGACGAAAAGAGCAAGGACAAGGCTAAGAAAGGGTCTTGGTCCCAAAAAATTGACAAAATGGCCAAGAAAATTGTTGAAATCAGTCAGACGAGACAACCAGTTAGGAAGACAGAAACCTGGTGCTCCAATGAAAATCCAGAGATCATGTTTCCAACGAATGCCCACAGTGCACGTATTCCAAAGCGTATGGCTATCTGTGGAATAACTGTGGCATTCAAATCCATCATTTCAAGAAGGTAAGAATTTGTCTCTAATTGCATTTACAAATGCCAAATCAGCTAAGGTAGAGACGACTAGTGGACCTAAAGAGGAAAATTCAAGTACCAATGGGACTGGTACTGGGCGCGGCAGATACTAAGGGGGTACTGGCCAAGGCCGAGGTCATGGAAATTTTCAAAACCGAAGTCTTAACTGCTATAATTGTGGGAAATATGGGCACTTTGCAGCTTAGTGTCCAAAAGCACCCAGTACTGCGACTACTGAGGCAAAAGCGCCGGAACCGGTTCCAGTACGGGTAGTCACTCGTAGTGAAGGGGTGATTATTGAAGAGCTTTCAGATGATCCTGTGAAACCAGTCATTTCTAAAACTGGTAAATGGACTTAGCAAAGATAAGTCTGGAAGTTCAAGGGCAAGGAGAAGGTAGTTGATGAATGGCAAGAGCAGTGAGAACTAGAAGCTAAGATCATTGAGGATCCAGGTAAGAAGCTACTAGAGCAGCCAGAGAATTCTGATGCTTGTGTTGTTCAGAAGATACCAGCCCAATCTTCTGAGAAAAGTCAGCCAGATCAATTAAGATTTGGAATCTCTGAGACCATGCTTGCTGTAGTGCAAGGATTGGTGGATGATCTAGGGCTGGTCAATTCAGATTTGACTGCAATGAAAATCACTAAATTGGGGAAATCACAGTATCTTTCTCAGTGTCGGTCAAGGCTCAGTACAGACACCAAAACAGAGGAATGGCAATGTGAAGATAGTCCTAGTTCATTGAGTTCTAATGATAATTCTGATCAAGAGAGATAAGAGATCTATGTCAAAATCTGTGAACAAATTCAGACATTGACGGTCAAATTAGATGATATCAAGAAGACTTTTCCTGAAGCAACAAAGTTTATCATACAATGGATAAAAGTGGAAGTTGATGCTAGAGAAGTTGATTTGTTGATTGTCAGAGATGATGAGGTGCCAGTAATCCAAGTGGATTACAAGGTTCGAAAACAATGGGAGCCGATATCCGGTGTTATACTGGGTGAAGGGGAAGGTGTAAATATTTTGGGGGCACATCTTTAACAAAGACTTGGTATCTCTGATTTAAAACTAGCACCCTTTAAGGTTAGAATGGCTGAGCATAGAGTTGTTTAGGCAACTGATATGATTGAGAATATGTAGATTAGGGTGGGTAAAGAGAAATTCAAAACCATCTTTCTCATACTAGATGTCCAAGGAGCATATGGTATGCTACTGGGACGCCCGTGGCTTCGGACGGTGCAGGTTGTTCATGATTATGAAAATCAGACCTTAACTATTCAGGGAATCAGTAGGAGAATCCAGCTCCAGACAAATAACACCAAAATCTGGAAGAGAGCACTTCAACTTGAGGATCTTTGCCAAAATAATGGGGTTAAGACGATTGAACGGATGCTTACAGCCATGAATATTTTTTTGTTAGCTGAAATCGATTTGAATGCAGTGTCATTCGACAAGGTTCAAGCTGAGAAACAGAGAAAGCAGTTTCCAGATTAGTACATTGAACTAAATTCTAGAGAGAGACCAGCTCAATTGACTGGACGGCCAGATGAACCATCTAACACCAAAGAGGGATATTCAGATTCCAGTACACCAGTGCACACTAAAGAGGTCACTGGAGTTCAGAATGAGAATCCAGAAGTAGCATACTCGTCCTGGGATTATGTTGCGGAGTCAACCAAAAGGAAGGGATGTGGCCCGAATTGGCTGCTTCCACATGAGCAAGAGATTGAAGAATGGAATTTTAGTTCTGAAAAAAGTCCTTGATTAATCAAGGTGAATAATCATATGAACCTAGAAATGAAGGAAAAAGCCAGACTTATGTTCCAGAAATACAAAGATGTATTAGCGTGGGAACAGACTGATTTGAAAGGTGTAGATCTAGAGGTTTGCCAGCCCAGAATACCTCTGAAGCTAGATGCCAGCCAGTACGTCTGCAGAGGTACATAATGAATCCAAACTATGCTAAAAAGGTGAAAGAGGAAACACAGTGAGGCTGAAAGACTTATCTGGATTATTGATGCCAGGTGTTTATAATGGGGCCAAGGTCAAGTTATATTATTCAAATGCCAAGGAGATCTCTAGAGGTGATGATACTGGTATTCCAGGTACTGATGACCAGGGATTGTCAGATTCGGCTATTCTAAATCTTTTCCATGTCAATTTAGTATCAAAACCAGTAAAGTCTCAGTATGACAAACTAGTACCAGTAAACAGAGACAATAGAGTTTCAAAATCGGTACCAATTTCTATGGAAAAACGGCCAACTGGAATAAATGTGGTAATCATTAAGGAGATTATTGAACAGCATGGCCAATGCATGAGTGCCACATCGCCAACAACACACATAGCTCTAGGAATGGTAAGTAGTGGAGCTTTTATGACACGTACACATATAACAATGATGCGTGTTGGTAGTCTTCCTCACAAGTCTCTTGCACGACGACGACTATCTGCTATCACGCACTCACCATTGCCAAGATCCAAGAACTCTTCGCTCCAACCAGAAACCTCCTTGTTGACGTCTTCTACTTGTCCCTATCTGACACTACCTGATACAACTTGTTGCGGGTTAGCATACACATGTAAATCTTCTTCCTCTACAGATTCTCCACCATCGTAGAGTATGGGTCCCAAGAAAATGTCCAAGAAGATGCAGGACACAGTGGATAAGATTGTAGCAGTCATCACTTCTATTCAAGCCTCCCTACCACTCATTACACACAGCAAGATACACAGATATGTGTTTAATGAGCAGGCAAAATTGTTGCTGCAATTATGGGGTCTGCATGTGGTAGTACAGGCTACGGGATTTGATTTTGATGCAAACATTATTTAACAGGTTCTTGATTCTTTTGATGCTGATGGAGGCAGTGCCACTGTTAATGGAATCAAAATAATGGTGACACCGGAAGGTGTTGCTTATGCCTTCATATTACCCAATGAGAAAAAGCCCAGCACAACATCTATAGGAGAGATCAATCATGCTCTTAACGAAGATGAAGCCACTAAGAAGGAAAGGACAGCTGGTGTGCAAGGGATTCCCGTAGCTGCACTGGATGTTCCCTTAGCCTACAAGTTTATTGCAGAAGCTGTCAGTCTGAAAAACAATCCGACATATGTGTCTGAGAAATTGTTTGCAATGCTGCTGGAAAAAAGGCTGGATAATAAATCCAAAATCAATCTATGCCAGAATTTATCTCACAACATCTTATAGTAGACTGTTAAGCTGAAGTCACAGAGTGTATTCAAAGCTTGGTATATCTGGTAGTTTTTGTACTGGGCTACTGCTCCAGAGGTCTTTTCCCAGGTAAAGCGGGCTTGCAGTCTTAAGCTTATTCCATTAATTGACAATGTGGGGTTATCTTCAAATGAAGAGGACCCAAGTAATCAATTGGCCATCACTGGATAGAAGAGGAAGGCCACACAAGCTGATGCCAATAGTTTAAAGGAACTCAGGATTCTGTTAAAAAAGAGTACTACTCTGCTGAAGGAACTTGAGAGTCAGGTCCAGTCCCTGCCTGCTGAAAAATTTGTTGAAGATCAAACTTCAGCAATGCCCAAAGAGCAAACTCTAGTCAACACTGACAAAAGACAACAAGAAGTAAGCATTGAATAGGTGGCAGTTGATACCGGCACAGAAAAGGGCACAGCACTTGCTAGCTTTGTCACCAAAACTCTTGTCAGCGAACTGGCTTTATCAGTGGCCAAGAAGGATCAGTTGCAACAATTGCATCATAACCCTCTCAAAGGCAGATTGTCAAAAACCAGATTTGGTAGCATTGCCATATATGGCTCCAGTCATGGTTTATGAGCCAGTTGAATCTGATTCAACTACAGTAGTTGATGGCTATTTGGTGATCATCCAACCATCATGGAACACTATTGTCCATTCCTTAGGACAGATGATGGATGTATCAGCTTCTAGTGAAGAAGTGGCTAGGCTGAAAGACGAACTGGGAAGCAGCCAACGTCAGGCTCATGAACTTCAACAAAAAATGGTTGGTTATTCTCTCAGGTATGCTATTGTTGAGAATCAATCAGCTAGAACAATTAAGGAGCTGCAAGCAAAGATGCTGAATCTAGAAATTGAAAATGGGTGACTGAATGAAGAGAAGGAATCTGCCTTGAGAGATGATAATAGATTTCAAACTCTATTACATATGAAGCGTGCAAAATTCAAAGAACTTCTTAACACCCACATTGTGTTAACGAATTTTCTTGTAGAGAGATACATCTAGAGTAACCTTGCTGATATCCTGAATCCACAAGAAAATGTTACCCTGAATATGGATATTTTGAAGGCTCTCCTTGAGACTATTCAGAGTGATCTACAAGATAAGATCACTGAATCTAACGCGGCCTTGGTAAATTAGGCTATCATGGATTATATCAGTAAGCAATATGATATTGAAGAGGAGTCTGAACAGGAAGAATAGCATGAGGAGGAAGGGGATGACAAGCTTGATGATGATGATGATTCTCCTCCTTCCCCACCCTCAGGCTCTGAAGCTGGAGGATCAGCTACAACTGGGGGTAGTGCACCCAACAAAGGCAATCCGAGTACTGATTAGGACCAGCAAAACCAGCAGTCGGATGATCAGAAGCAGCAAGGGAGTAACCAACACAATAAGGGCAATGCTAGAGAGCCTCCAGTACATTAGCCACAACACATTCCACACAGCAAAGAAAAATTCAAAGTTGTGACTGAATCTTTTGAAGCTAATGCACAATTATCCTTTCAGCTCATCACACTGCATAAGAGATTAAGGCATCAACAAGCTAATATTACTAGACAGTAGTTTGAGGACGACACTCTGATCTTTGATTTGGAATGCTTCCAAAGGCTGTATGTAGGAGCCAGGGAGATGGTTCAGCACTAGAAGTCGGTTGCTTTTCATGATTAAGAGTTGTGCCAAATACATGTTCATCCCAACAATATTCAGCTACTGGAAAGGGTGTCGCAGTGGACATTGACTTTTGATGATATGATAGTCAATTCACATTGGCAGAGACAGTCTACTGTAGATCGCCACTCCATAACTATTGAGCTGGATTTTCTGCTAGGAAACAGACCCACATACTGATGTATGAAGGAGGTCAGGAGTCAATTAAAATAACTCTTGCTTCAGATGCAGATTTCTAGAGGTGTCTTGGATTAGAGAGTGCAGGCCATCATCAAAGATTAGCCTTCCAGCAGTAAAGGACCCCGAACCCAAATGTCCGTAGGAGAACATGCAACTACTCTATGAAAAATCTTTCAGCTGGATTACTAGGAAGATGATGCAGCAGGAGAACCAAATTGTTATCAATTTTTTGGAGTTTGTGTTGGAATTAGGGTTGCAGAGAAACACACACAGCTTGGAGAAGATGAAGGAAGCTCAAGGCACACAATAGAGAGTGTGTTACTTAGTGTGCAATGGAAAGATAGATAGCCCTAGAGTGATGGGCGTATATACAATGTACGGGGGGAAAAACCTCCTAAAGAGGGAAAAAATGCCGGCGGTCCTAGTGTGTTCACACACATCACTACCACATGTATATGGTAACAAATCCCCCCTGGAGTGATGCGGTGAACGAGAGCCGGCACATGAGTAAAGGGAAGTGCCATGCCCTGAGGACAAGATTGGTTCACAAAGGGGAGTAAGCCCAAAGCTTTGCGGAAAGATTCAAGCTTCTCACGAGACAATGCCTTTGTGAAAAGATCTGCAAGGTTGTCCTGTGTTGGCCCATAAGCCAAGCTGATCTCTCCTGCTGAGAGCCTCTCCCTGACATAGTGGTAATGCACCTCAATGTGCTTTGTGCGAGCATGAAAAACTGGGTTCCTCGCAACTGCCAATGCGCTCTGACAGTCAGTGTAGATAGTGTTGGCAGTGTCCTGTCCAACACCCAAATTAGCCATAAGGCGTCTGAGCCATACACACTCAACCGTAGCTGTGAAGACTGCCCTGTACTCAGCCTCACAACTCGAAGTGGCCACAGTAGGTTTCTTCTTGCTCAACCATGATATACATGAACTGCCAAGCATGAAACAAAAACCACTTGTGGACACTCGCGTGTCAAAACAACCAGCCCAATCTGAGTCCGAAAAAGCATGTAAGTCTGGCGGCAATGATCCCCCTTTGGGATAAAACAAGCCAAGATGTAAAGTGCCACTAAGGTAGCGGAAAATCCTCTTGACATCCTGCCAATGCTTAGACCTTGGGCTATGCATAAATGTGCTGACCTGTGAGACTGCAAACTGAATATCCGGCCTCGTGTTGCATACATAAATGAGGCAGCCAATAGCAGTTTGGTAAAGAGTGACATCAACAGGATCACCAGCATCATGTAGACTCAACTTCAAACCTGTTTCCATGGGAGTGGCAATAGGTTTGCAATCCTCAAGTCCAAACTTACATAGCAATGTCTCTATGTAACTTTTCTGACACAAGGCAATACCACCATCACACTGCTTAAACTGTATACCCAAATAATGATGCAACAGCCCCAAATCTTTCATCTTGAAAGTAGCATTCAAATCAGCCTTAAATTCAGCAATATGTCTCTCATTTGGTCCAATGATCAGCAAATCATCAACATAAAGAACCACAATGAGAAGTACATCACCCTCACGCTTTACATACAATGTGCTTTCTGTTGGACTGTTACGAAAGCCTTGTTTGACCAAATGAGTGTCAGCTTTCTCATACCAAGCACAAGGAGATTGCTTCAACCCATACAAAGCCTTGTTCTAAGCTCTCCTAACTTTTTTATAATTTTCTATATCTTTTTCCTAATTTTCCCATCAACTTTTAAGCTAATAATCTATTTATTTTGAGCTTAATATTTATTGTATTTAATTTATCTTTAAAGATTTCATTTTCTTAACTTGATATCATAGGTTTACACTTATTATAATTTTTCTAAAAACTTTTAACCACAAAGTCTATTTATTTTAATTAATCATTTGCTAAAAATAGGACTTTTAGTCAATTATAATTTCCTAACCTCACTAATTACCTATGGTATAATTACCACAAGTAGATAAGAATATTTTTGACCTCTGGTAATTATCTTATTATTTTTCAACTTAATTATATAATTTCCATCTTCAATTTTCAGCTAGAATTAGGATAATTTATACTACTTTTCTAACCTTGACATATTTATCACGGCCTCTTATTATGTAAGCTAACTGTGATAAATAGAATGTAATCATATAACATGATTTACTAATTTCCCCCTTGAAATTTCAACCAAAATTAGTATATTTTGACTTAGATAAATATTTATACTAAGTTTCTAACTTTGACATAATTATCACGGTCTTTTCATCATGTAATCTAGCTTTGATAAATAGCATGTAATCATATAGCATGATTTACTAATTTCCCTCTTTAGTTTTTATCTAGAAATAGTATAATTTGACTTAGATAAATATCTATACTACTTTTCTAACCTTGGAATAATTTTCACGGCCTCTTTACCCTATAATATAGCTCTAATAAATAGCAGGTAATTATAGCACATGATTTACTAGTTTCCCCCTTTAATTTACTCCTAAAAACAACATAATTCTACTAAGATAATTAGTTAAACTAATTATCTGAGCATCTCCTAATTATCACGGGTTTTTTAACACCTAATTAATGAGTGATAAATATCTCACAGCATTTAAAATCATTTTACTAATTTCCCCTATTTGACTTTCTTCAAAAACAGAGTATTTCTGCTAAAGTAATTATCTAGATTAATTATCTTAGCTTCTCCTAATTCTCATGAGTTTATTAACACCTAAATAACCACTGATAAATATCTTACAGCATTTAAAATTAGTTTACTAATTTCCCTTATTTAATTTGCTAAAAAAAAGAGTATTTCTGCTAAAGTAATTAGCTAGATTAATTATCTAAGCTTCTCCTAATTATCACAGGTTCTTTAACACCTAGTTATCCATTGATAAATATCTCACAACATTGAAATCATTTTACTAATTTCCCCTATTTAATTTTCTCCAAAAACAGAGTATTTTTGCTAAAGTAATTAGCTAGATCAATTATCTGAGCTTCTCCTAATTATCACAAATTCTTTAATACCTAATTAAACATTGATAAATATCTCACAGCATTTGAAACCATTTTACTAATTTCCCTTATTTAATTTGCTCCAAAAATAGAGCATTCTGCTAAAGTAATTAGCTAGATTAATTATCTGAGCTTCTCCTAATTATCACAGGTTTCTTAACACCTAATTAACCATTGATAAATATTTCACAGTATCGAGTATTAGTTTGATTATTTTCCCCTTTAATTCTCTCTAAAAAACAATGTAATTCTGCCTAGTTAATTAGGAAAATTACTCAAAAAATTATAGGATAATTTTCCTAGCTTAATGACTATCTAATGCATCTTTGATAATTACCTCAACTTAATCTAAGCTTAATTAATATATTTACCATTAATTCATGGTTAATTTGGCTAATTTCAGTCCTAATATGATAGGATAATTAATTAGCTTAACATTACCAAACTTAATTACAACAATCAACAGAGAATAATTAATTAAGAGAGGGTTTATGAGTATACATAGGTCTAATCTTTGATTTATTAACAAAATAGCTTAATCTAACCTTGCTAATTAAGAAAGATTAGACTAATTATCGTTTAGGTTAATCAATTAGAGATTAATCTCTAATGATTTCTGCATAGCGGTCTCTCTAGATGAGAGAGAGGGTGTCAAGGCTCCGAGTCTATCAAATTATGAAGCAAGGGGTTCTATTTATAGTTTTCTGGCACTCACAAGCTGTCATAGGTTGTAAAAGGTAGTTGCTTGCAGTTCAAGTAGTCCCCAGTAAGTCAAAAAACGCTATATTATTTTTTTTTGTGCAAAACTCACAATGGTGAGTGGATTATATTAGTAAAAACAATAAATTACAAAATTCTAGTCATGCACGAGACGAGCCATGACCTCTCCTAGCTACCACGGGTACATCGGTTGATAGGAGGGCCACTCTACAACACTGTTATAGGTATCAATAAAAGTCTAAGCTAAGCATTTTTAGACGTGAAGAGGATTCATCAATGAACCAGTCATTGCGGCATCAACAATCATCCTATTCCTCAGAGATCCTTCTTTTCCTAATGATGGCAATCTCTTCCTTGCTTTCTTGATTTATCTCTAAGAAACTAGGTCATTTCATGGCTTTCTCAAAGATCCGATAGTTTCTGGCCTTCCACACATATTTGAATTCCACTAAGAACTCTTGACTCTTGAATACCTTCCCACCTAGGAATAGATTGTTCTCACAAATCCCTACCTTCCAAGGCTTTTGAACTCACTTGCATACCTTCCTCACCACACCACAGATAGCTGGGCACTCTTTGAACAAGTGAGGTAGGTCCTCCCTGGCCGTTCTGCATTGAAAGCACCTATCTCAACAAATACCTCTCTCCAAGATCTTCACATTAGTAGTAGGTAGGGCTCCCCAAAGGACTTTTCATAGAAAAACCTTCATCCGCAATGGCCATTGTGGGTACAAAATGTTCATCATTGACCTCCATCTTCATTCCGGCCATTTCTTACCCCACAATTTTGTTCAGGGGAAGAAACTAATTTGGTGAGACAAACTTTGTTTGTGGTTCTCAGGAATGTCTGCTCGTGGGCCACTGCCATGCCTTCCATTCAAAACTAGAAATGCAATCAAGTAGCCAGCAATTCTCAAGCCTTTCTAGAACTATATTGGCCAACAATATTTCCGTCCCATTAAGGTGGAGCTATAAGGCTAGTTGGTATGTTCCTTTCTAGCTTCTACTGCTTCTGTCTCAGAACTGGCCCAGTTGTTTAAGTCCTTTGTTACTGATCCTTCTAGTCACTTCCCTCTAGAAAGGATTTAGAAAGAAACTTCCTACCTTAGATAGCCAAGGGGACCAATGATTTATTGAGTTGTGAAAGTACCTTGATACCTCTCCCCATTCTAAAGCCTCAATTACTCTATTACACTTCGGTGGAGCTAGCTTGCATGTTATGCCTATAAGCTTTAGGTTAGCCATGTTGGGGCGAGCAACTTGTCTTGCATCTCTAGCATTTTCCACTGGCCAACCTACGAGCAGAGTTTTCCATTGTCCATCATAGCCTTCGTCATATTAGCCCACGCCTGTGACTTGCTCTGAAATTGCCACCACAAACTTGGCACATTGGGCTTTTGCATGAGTATTAGGGTTCAGAATCCCTACACCACCTTGCTCTAGAGATCTTGCCATGGATTCCCATCGTGCCTACCCGCTGCCAAGGCATTGAGTCTTTAGTGTTGTTCTCCCATAAAAAATCTTATCACACCCATTTCAAGAACTCTTTCAACTTGCATCTGGCTAGCTTAAGCAACAGACCGTTAAAGGCAATGACGAGAATCATAAATGGATTGACCACTTTCACTCTACTCGAGAAAGGTAGTAGCACATACTCCAACCTTTGCATCTTGCTCCTTATCTTATCCATGACCCAAGAAATCATTTCTTATGGGTGACATCCACTCCCTGATGAGCCCCCAAGTTTCTATAAATCTTTCCTTTTGATGCTATCTTCTTAGTCCACATTGACGGGTTGAATGAGTCGCTCGGTGATAGTGAAACTAACCTTGATTTTTCAATATCGCACTTTGAACCAGATGCAATGGCAAACGTATTCACAACCTCCAAATCTTTCCTAATCACTTGAGGGCAAGCAGATTACATGCAATGGCAAACATATTCACAACCTCCAAACCTTTCCTAATCACTTGAGGGCAAGCATATTACACGATATTCTAAAAGCATAAAAAATAATGATTGAAAAAACACTTAAAAGCATCATAAAAAACTGAGCAAAGAAAAAGAACTGGCCATGTTTCTTTACATGAACTATCTTGTCACCTTTACCAATTTGAGTTACCAGTCTTGTCTTTGAGATCACTCCATCTCCTTGATTCTCAAACTCGTCCCCTTTAGCACCATCTTCCGTATCTCCATCATCACAACTTCCATCATTCTTGACACCAACACTTTCAATTTTGCAATTGCAATGTAGGCTCTTCACTCTCATCAACATGCAGTAGACACAAAGGTGGCAATGAATCTTCCATTTGTCTCAAAAATGGGCAACATCATTTCTGAATGAAGATGACATTATATGGCATTGTGAGTTCCCTCTTAGTAAGTGCTCAAACACACACACACACACACACACACACACACACACACACACACACACATAAAACACAAAAATTAACCACATGTGTATGCATAGAGAATACATGCGTGCACGCACACACACACACACACACACACATACAAAATGCACACATAACTAATACACATGCACATATAACCAAACAATCATACAGACACTCTTTCATTCACTCAAGAAAAACTAACATAGGCTTGCTATGCATAGCACAGACATGAAATACAAGCGAGTGCATGCATGCACACACATGAACCGACACAAGAAGGGTGCATACATAAAACACGCATGTCCACTCAAGAAATCTATTCACATGCACACATGTTTACAGCACAACATGTTTACATTCCCTACAGTATGCGCCCATGTCTAAGTCCAATTGCAAGTGTTTTGCTAGCTTTCCCGAAAAAAAGAGAATCAAGCACCTAAAATTGAGCCATCAAACCATGCTAGGGGCTTGCAACATGGGTGCTGCAAAGGTATGCATTTGCAAACTTCCTCATTTTGGGTGTTGTCTTTGTTCGCTTCTTCCCATATCAAAACCCCGCTACCACGCATGACTCATCGCTGACTTTGAAGCAATAGCTTTGTAGGAGTGGGGCGCTGTGTCAAGATGTCTACCTTATGAATCCTTTTATACATGCCTCCAAGATGCAAGCACACATGTAGGCAATCCGTCAAAAATAGAGAGAATATATGTTGCAAGCAATGTAATCCAATAGACCCCCTCCTAACAAGAAACTCATGTAGAACGTATTGAGCTTTCTATATGGCTTAGGCTATATAAATATTGGCCATACAAAATGTAGGCTATAGCCTCATGCTTACCCACTTTTTTTTTTTTTTTTTTTTGGGGGGGGGGGGGGGGGGGGGAACTCACAATTGTGAGTGGATGGTGAGGCGGTCCGGGGCGGGCAACAAGAAGAGCAACCTCTAGACACCCTTCAAGGCTCCCGTGCTGCTCAATGGGACTGGGGCACAACACAACACAAACCAAAACAACAAACCCACAGCCAAATCCCAACTACATAAGGGGCACCACCTAGTTTAAGAGCGAACTAGGACGCAAAAACAAGCAAGGAATTTACACTAACCCTAACACCAATGGAACACTCTCACACACTAAAACACGAGAGAGAGAGAGAGAGAGAGAGAGAGAGAGAGAGAGAGAGAGAGAGAGAGAGAGAGAGAGAGAGAGAGAGAGAGAGAGAGAGAGAGAGAGAGAGAGAGAGAGAGAGAGAGAGAGATAGTGCTCGGGCTGCTTTGAAACATATCGGCAATGATCAAGCAAACACAACTATATATTTAAGAAAGAGAGAGAAAGGGGGAGGGGGTGCTTGTTGCATTAATACCTTCTTACAAATCTGTCATCACAAATCAAAGTGAAATTAGTATTTGTTCAACATAGCTTGCGTAAATTTCACCACAACACTGTTGAAGATGATGAAACAGGAAACAGAAGGAAGACAGCAACTCAGAGTAGGAAGAAGATGGAGAAGGAGAAGACACAGAGCTTGTGTACGAGATCTCTGTAGTCTCTCTCTTTGTATTGGAATAATAATAATGTGTGTATACAAACTCAGAGCTACAAAGCTTATATGAAACCCTAAGAGATAAGGTGTCCTTTCACACCAGATGTCCAGGGGGAAAAACCCAGTGGGAGAAAAGTGCCCCTGGTGAAGCGCGTATACACACTAACACTACTACATGTCTACAAATCCCCCCTGTAGTGATATTGTGAATCCGTACAAGGTAGCAGATCATCATGTGTATGAGAGTAAGCCCAAAGCTTTTCGGAAAGCTTCAAACTTTTCTCGTGATAACGCCTTCGTAAATAGATCTGCAATGTTATCCTGTGTAGGACAGTAAGTTAGTGTGATCTCCCCTGCATGTAGCCTTTCCCTGACATAGTGGTAGTGAACCTCTATGTGCTTTGTTCTTGCATGAAATACTGGATTCCTTGCAACTGCAATAGCACTCTGACTGTCAGTGAAAATGGTAGTGGGTGCCTGTTGACACTCACAAAGATCTGCCAATAACCTGCGTATCCATACACAATCAACTGTTGCCGTGAAAGCTGCCCTGTACTCAGCTTCACAAGTTGATGTAGCCACTGTGGGTTGCTTCTTGCTTAGCCAAGATATACATGCATTTCCCAAGAAAAAACAATTGCCACTTGTGGAATGTCGTGTGTCAAAATCACCAGCCCAATCTGAATCGCTGTAACCAAGAAGCTGCATAGAACTGTGCTTTCCATACATATCCCCCCTTGGAAAGAACATGGCAAGATTAGGGGTACCTGAAAGGTAACGAAGTATGCGCTTCACAGCCTGCCAATGATGCATACCTGGGCTGTGCATAAATCTGCTTGCTTGTGAAACCCCAAATTGAATGTCTGGACGAGTGTTGCCTGCCAAATATATCAAGCAACCAACCGCTGCTGCATAAGTATGTACATCAAAAGTTTCTCCAGCATCATGCATGCTCAACTTTGATCCAGTTTCTACGGGTGTAGAGATTGGCTTACAATTTTGCATACCAAACTTGTCCAAAATTTTATGCAAATATTTTGCCTGCAACATGTATATGCCATCCTCTGATTGCACAAACTGAATACCCAAGTAATAATGTAGCAAACCAAGATCAGACATCTCAAAGGTTTTTCTCAAAGCATCTGTAAACGCTTCAATTTCATCTGCATTATTGCCTGTAAGAAGCATATCATCCACATAAAGTGTTAGCATAATGAGAACTCCATCTCTCTTTTTGACATACAAAGTACTTTCTGTTGGACTATTCTGAAATCCCTGGCCAATCAAATAAGTATGTATCTTCTCATACCATGCTCTTGGAGCCTGTTTGAGACCATACAAAGCTTTACGCAATCTACATACCTTTTGCTCTTGACCTTTTACAACAAAACCACTTGGTTGACTTACATAAACTTCTTCCTGCAAATCACCATTCAAAAAAGCAGTTTTGATATCCAACTGATGCACTTTCCAACCATGATGAGCAGCAATTGCAACTAGTGATCTAATTGTGGACGCACGAGAAGTAGGAGCAAAGGTTTCATCATAATCTATGCCTTTCTGTTGCGCATAGCCTTTTGCCACAAGCCTTGCTTTGTACCTGTCAACAGTACCATCTTGTTTCCTTTTTACCTTAAAAACCCACTTTGTACCAATAGGCTTTTTACCTGTAGGCAAGTCCACTAGATCCCATGTATGATTCTTATGAATAGAATCAATTTCTTGCTGCATAGCATCTTTCCACTGAACACACTCTAAAGCTTGTTCAAATGAATCAGGCTCATCTGCATCACAAAGAGTACTAAAGCAAGCCAAATCTACTTGCTCTCTGCCAAAAGTAGTACCAGCACGTGTTTTTCGTGGCAACGGTGCATCCAACTTGCTATCCTGCAAAGTTTTCTGAACCCATTTAGGCAAGGTTCTTTCTTCCCTGAGAACTTCTTGCTCTTCACGCACAATTTCCTCTACATCATGAGGTGTCACATGCTGATCAAAAGATTGATCAAGATTATCAACCTGTTGTGATTCTTGATTCTCCACAAAAGAAGGAAGCAAACCTTCAAATACATCATGTGTCTGCATATGAGGTACATCAAAAGCAACCATAGGTTGAGCAGTAGTTTCTGCAAAAATTACATCACGACTTTCAAAAATCTTGTTTGTAGCAGGATTGTAAAGTCTATAACCTTTACTTCCACTACTGTACCCCACAAATATACATTTGATTGCCTTATCATCAAGCTTCCCACGTAATTGCTGAGGGATGTGAGCATAAGCAAGACAACCAAAAACACGAAGATAACTGACTGAAGGTTTTTTGTCATACCAAGCTTCATATGCAGTAATGGTCTTCAAGGCACGAGTAGGACACCTGTTCAAAACATGTGCTGCACAAGCAATTGCCTCCATCCATAGCTTATGAGGCAAACTCTTAGCCTTGAGCATACATCTAGCTGTCTCCATTAAAGACCTGTTCTTCCTTTCTGCAACACCATTCTGTTGTGGTGTGTATGGCATAGTGCATTGGTGTTTAATGCCTTTCTTTCCCAAAAAATCCTTAAATGCACCTGACATGTATTCACCTCCTCGATCGGTACGAAGAGTCTGTACTTTGCAACCTGTTTCATTTTCAACCATGGCGACATAATGTTGAAAAACTGCAAACACATCTGACTTTGCTTTGAGTGGATACACCCAACAAAACCTGGAAAAGTCATCAATGAAGGTCACAAAATAAAGGCTGTTTCCTATAGATGGCGTCCTCATAGGACCACATACATCACTGTGTACAAGCTGCAACTTTCGTGTCGCTCTAACTGAACCATCCTGCGAAAATGCAAATCTGTGCATCTTTCCAAGAACGCAACCTTCACATACATGTCTTGGTGGCATCTCCAATAAGGACAAATCATGCACCATATTATGACGTTGTAAAGTCATCAAACTGCCATAACTAACATGCCCAAATCTAGCATGCCACAACTCAGCATCCTGCATGGCCTGAGTCTTTGTTTCTGCAATACATACCTGAATCTGCTTTTCATAACGATCTAGCACAAATAGTCCATTTTCCAGCGTACCTGTAGTGATAAGAGAATAACCATTCTCTCGATCTCGTACAACACATCTGTCATCCTCAAAAATGACCCGAAGACCATTTTTTGCAAGAGAGGATACAGACAACAAATTCTTCTTGATCCCTGGAACATATAAGACATCTGGCAAGCATAAATCTGAACCATCTGAAATGGTAATCAAAATCTTACCAACGCCTTTGATTGGATAAGAAGCATTATTTGCACATGTCACCTTCTTTCCTGCTGGAGTTGCATCCAATGAACAAAACAAATCCTTCCTTGAAGTAATATGCCTGGATGCACCACTATCAAAGTACCAAATCATTTGTGTCTTTTCAACACTGTAAGCAGAAAAATCTGAACATACTACAAAAGCATAAGAATCCTGCACAAAGTTTGCAGACTCTTCTTTAGCTGTAGAAGAATCACCAGAAGCTGAAACAACCAAACTTGACTCTTTCTTCTTTTCTTTAGCAATTCGCTTTTTACACTCACTAATGTAGTGACCAGGTTTCTTGCAGTAGTGACATTTACCTTTCTTCTTGGACTTGTCGGAATCACCTTTAGACTTCTCTGAAGATTGTCCTGCACTAGACTTGGAGTAATGAGCACTCTCTTTACCCCTGTTTTTGTTCTGTACAACAAGAGCATGATCCATACCATCCACCTGTAAAGACTTGTTCTTACGTGATTGATCCTCCTGCAATAGCAAAGCCACTAACTCTTCAAAATGAAGAGGGTCAGGATTAGCTCGCAAAGACAGAGTCAAAGAAGTCTGAAAAGTCAAATAAGATGGTGGTAGTGAATTGAGTGTTTTGGAAACCAAGTCCTTCTCTGGAATCACTTCATCAATGCTAAGCAATTGCTCTTTAAGATCCCTGATTTTTGTAAGATGCTCGACAATATCGTCACCTTCGTCCATCTGTATTTTGTCAAGTTGTTTCTTCAAAAACTCTATTCTGGCAGCGTTTCTTCCTCCAAACATAGCTTGCAGAGTGTTCCAAGCATCCTCAGAAGTTCTGCAAGATCTGATATGTGGTGTGATTGTCCTCTTTATGGTTAAGGCAATCACAGCCATAGCCTGTGCATCTTTAGTATCCCATCTCTTTTGCTCTGGAGTGACTTGTGAGGGTCCTGCACCAAAAGCTGCACCACGACCAGGCGTGGCAGGTGCAATGCTACCTGGACGAACTTCATCTCTAGATACATAATCCCACAATCCTTTACCAACCAAAACATTTTTGGCCATAAAAGACCAAAGAGAATAGTTGGTACCATCCAATTTGTCTTCGGATGTAAACGCACCAAAAATCTCTTTCTCCGTAGATTGAGCCATACTGTAGATGCACACAAGAGAGCAAAAGAACCTCCAAGAGATTCACAAATCTCTTCTCCAATCCAAGCAAAACTCTACACAAAATCTCAGCACAAAGCTAAGACAAGCTGCTTCCCAAAAGAACTGTTTACCTGAAGAAAATCTGTCAGAAAGCACACCCTCTTGATCTAAACGCCTCGGAAAAGTAACTTCTGCTACGCTGCTCAGAACGAAATTCTGAGGGCTCGAACGGCTTCGAAAGGGGGGTAAAACCCCAGGTCACCTGATCAGAATACTCCCGGAACGTCGAGGATGCTCCCACGAACAAATTTTCCGAAAACTGCCTGAAAACTGCGATTGCGCGCGCGGACGCGAAAACGCAAGTAGAGGCTCTGGAAATCACCTTGCTCTGATACCAAATTGTTGAAGATGATGAAACAGGAAACAGAAGGAAGACAGCAACTCAGAGTAGGAAGAAGATGGAGAAGGAGAAGACACAGAGCTTGTGTACGAGATCTCTGTAGTCTCTCTCTTTGTATTGGAATAATAATAATGTGTGTATACAAACTCAGAGCTACAAAGCTTATATGAAACCCTAAGAGATAAGGTGTCCTTTCACACCAGATGTCCAGGGGGAAAAACCCAGTGGGAGAAAAGTGCCCCTGGTGAAGCGCGTATACACACTAACACTACTACATGTCTACAAATATGTCTACAAACACATCACAAGAAAAGCCACCCCAATCACTGTCTTAAAGCCAGGGGAGTCCTCTCCACCCTGTCGCCCTCTTACAGTATGTGGGATTTATGGCTAGATTGATGACAACACCAGAGACAAGCTATCAAGAACTTAACAAAAAACACCAAGACACTTACGCATCATTGTTGTCCATTACTTCACGTTGGAAGGGAGACAAAATATCCAAGCTTAGTCCAAATCCACCCTCCTTGATTCAGCAAATGTTGGGCTTACACTAGTAGGAGAAATGATAGATTTCCTACTCTCAATTGAATGATCACTCTCTCTCTTACAATGGCATAGAGTTCCCTTGCTAATCCCCTATTACAACAAATGCACATGCATAAGACAATGAGCTTCCACTCAAGAGCTCCTTCTAGAGAGGTTGAGCTTGGCTTCTCAAGCTATAGCATAGTGCTCTTGCTTATGGCTCCCCCCTTTTTGTGCTAGCTACACCCTCCTTTTATAGCAATTTTGAAGGCTAGGGTTACTCCTCTAACCATGGTTGGGTTAGATTTTCAGCAATTTATCTAATTTCTTTTGCTTGGAATTATCAAGAAGTTGGTGGGGAAAGAGAGAGGAGAGAAATGGAGGTGATAGGACTTTTCATAGTGGGTTAGTGTTAGTAGAGTTAGTATTAATTTACAAATGGAATTGGATATTTACAATGGGAGTATCCATGTAGGATACAAATAAGGAAGAAAAACTCTTAAGAGGTAAGAAAAGGTGGATTTCTTACTAGGTTGATGCTCCAAGTGTCTTGAGTAGGGCCAATTTTGACGCTTGTTGACGGTACATTTTTTCTCCACTCTTGACCTTCCTTGAGAGACAAGGTAATTGAAGCTGAGTAATCAACTACCATGATGCTGCCTTTTAAGAGAAGAGGCTGAATTTTGTGGTTTTTTTTTATGGATATGGGTAAATTGGAGGAGGAAAAATGAGACTAGGTGGTCAATTTTGGAATGGAATTGTGTGTGGGAGGTATGAATTCACCATGGTTTCTCTTATTCTTCAAGGTTGAGGAGAAGGTGAGTAGGGTGCAGAGAGGAGTGGTGAGAGAGGTGGGGATGATGAGTGGAGAAGTGTGTGTGAAAGAGGAAAATGATAAAGTGGAAGAGAGAGTGTGGCTACATAGCATGCGAAAACTGGGGTCCACTAATAAAATCATAGCTCACAGCTCGTAGCTCAAAAAAATATGAAAAACTTTGAGGCAAAAGTTCAGTCCACGAGCTACAACTTTTGTTTGTATCACCTTTTCAAATTCGGAGAGCAAGTGAACTTTAAAAATTCAGCAAAACCGACCGTTTTTTTCCACTGCACAAGGTCCTTGTGGGGTCCTTCTTTGGATGATTCTTTTGAATACCTCCAAGAGTGAGCCCTCCATAGTGCATGTATGCATGCCACCTACCCTTGGCCTTATTTGGTAGGTCTATAATTGAAGATATTGTTGAGATTATGATATAAGTGAATAGTACAACTAAGAAAATCAAATATTGAGGGGTCTAAAAATATGTACATGTCAAATATAAATAATATAAGTGGAAAAAATATAAAGGGGTCAAAAGAAATCTCTCTCATTATGAGGCTACCATAAAAATATAAATATTTTTGGTGTTCTAAAAAAAAACAAAATAGATGTAGGAAGGGAAAAATCACAATAGTGAAAAAATATACACATAAATAAAAGTAGTTTTTTTGGATTTTTGTTGGGATGGAGTTACACCAAAAATAAGAGAAGCTTACATGAAAATATTTCTATATGGAATAAAGAGTATGAAAAATGGTAAGAAAAATTGTGGTAATGGTGAGGCAATGTACAGAGCATAAATAACACACACCTAGGTAGAAATATTTAAATAAATACCAAAATAATTATGAAAAAAATCCTTTTATTTAGGCCCTATATACAATGAAATATTTACACACAAATGGGCCATAATATACTTATAATTTTTATTTTTTTTATTTTTTTGGCTCAACTAGCCCAGTGACTAGCTAGCTGAGGGTTTTAAAGAAAATATGGGGAAAGTTCCCTAACTCACATACGCCTATATCTAGTGAAATGGTAGGGATAGCCACAGTGTTTGGGTGATTTTGGTAGGGTGAGGTAACTCACTGTGACAATTACAAAGAGCCGAAAAACGGCTATCATTAGCCCTCCCCCTAGATGATGGTATATTCATGTACCATCATAGAGCATCTTTTCCAAAGAGAGTGCTTCAGAGTCCTTGACGAGATCTTTATTGTTTGGCCCCTCAGAATTTTGGCTAGAGTTACACTCATGCTTCATGTAACAATACTTACATGAGACAGTGGCCTTTTGACAGATCTTTGGTAGATCCTTTGGTAGAATGCGACTCAAATAGTGCTTCAAGCGATACTCGTTTACTTTCCTGGAGTGCTCTTTACCATTCAAGTCCATAAGCTGATAGTAACTTGAATTGAAAGCCTTCTTGACTATGTATGGCCCTTGCCATCTTGTTTCAAATTTGGCATCAAAACGATTATCGAGTCGATTGTCATACCTTAGCACAAGATCTCCTTCATTGATGCCTTTGTCCTTCAGTTTCTTGTCAAGCTTCTCCTTTGTCTGTGTGGCTTTCCTCTTATAGCACTCGTATGCTGCTTCTCTTTTCCACTCAAGCTCAGCTAAGGTAAGCAGTCGATCCATCCATACCTCTTGATCATCTTGTGCTCCTTTGCCATGAAGTCGCATTGTTGGAATGTTGAGCTCGATAGGCTGCAAAGCCTCTTGACCATAGACCAAGTGAAATGGTGTGAACTCCGTGGCTTCCCTATATGTGGTTCGATATGCCCACAAGGCACCATCCAAGAAGTCATCCCACAACTTTGTCTTGTTTTTCACCATCTTTCTAATGATGCCTGCAATGACACCATTAGCTTTTTCTACCAAACCATTTGATTGGGGATAGTAGGGTGTACTGTGACGATGTAGAATGTGAAGTTCTTCACAGACTTCTGTGAGCAATCCCTTTCTAAACCCTGGACCATTATCAGAAACAATCTCCAAAGGTGTGCCAAATCTACAACAAATGTGAGTGTAGATGAATTTGCTCACTGTCTTCTCATTTACCTTTGCCACACTTTGTGCTTCCACCCACCTAGTCATATAGTCTACAGCCACTAGAATGTAGAGTTTACCATTTTTTGTCCTAGGCAGAGGACCCGTAGCATCAATGCCCCACTTTTCAAACGGTCCATTTGCAAGCACGATTTGCCTTGGACCATAAACCAATCTTCTATTCCCATTTACCTGACAATTGTGACAACTTTTACACCAATGTTGGACATCCACATGCAGAGTTGGCCAAATATACCCCGCAAGAAAAATCTTCTTCACAGTTAATTCTTGGGCAAAATGACCACCACATGCTTCTTCATGCAAACCTTTTAGAATGGCTGGAATTTCCTCAATAGTTGGTACTCTTCTGTATACTTGATCCCTCCCTCTTTGATAGAGGGAGCCTTCTAGGAAGAGATATGCGCTTGCCTTCTTCATGAGTCTCCTCTTCTGAGCCTTCGTGAAGTCTTGTGGAAACTCGCCCTCCAAAATGTAGCTAAGAATGGGAGTCAATGACTCCAATCCCTGGTATCTCGGTTGCTTGACAGTTGCTGCCACCATGATGACCTGCACTTCTTTCTCAACACATGTAACTACTTGCTGTGCAAGTAAATCGGCATCTTCATTCTGTTTCCTAGGAATATGATATAGTTGCACTTCTTCAAATTGATTAAACAATCTACGAATGGCATGAACTTTTGTCCGTAAGCTTTCATTCTTGCATGCCCAAATACCTAAAATCTGTTTAACAATGAGAAGTGCATCTCCCTTTACCATGAGGCGTTGTATCCCTTGGCCAATGCACATCTTCAAACCATGAATTAGTGTGTCGTATTCTGCTTCATTGTTGCTAGATGAACTTGGTAGATTGAACTTCTCTTTCATGACCACCTCTCCACTTGGGTTGAGCAACACTAGCCCTCCCCCTGCTTTTCCTGTGGCTCGACGAAAAGCTCCATCAAAGAACAAGGTAAAAGCATTAGGAATACTTTTTGGTGGTGGTAATGGTAGGGTCTTTACTTCAGGCACCTTAATCTCCTTTTCATGCACCCTATAAGTGAGAATCCCTGCCAATTGTGCACACACACTATCTTCTACCTTGAAAGAGTATTGAAACTCTTGCAACTCCATAATCCACTTTGAGATCCTAGTACTAAGATTCATTTGAGATGACACCCAAGGGAACAAATTCTCTGCAGTGAGAATTACAAAAGGTTTTGGTAGCAGGTAGGATCTAAACTTTCTCACCGCAAACATGAGAGAAAGCATCATGAGTTCTGCTTCTGTGTAGTCTCTCTCCAAAGCATTCATGACCCTACTAGCAAAGTAGATGGGTCGCATCCTTGTACTGTGGGGATCTTGTTGTAGCAACACAGCACCAGTTGTTTCCCTTCCAACACTAGAGCTAACAAAGAATGTGTACTCCCAACAAGGAGGCATGAGTGTTGGTAGCTCTGACAAAATGACTTTAATGTTACAAAAATACTCTTCAAGCTCATCAGACCATGCAAATTCTACTTGTTGTGTCAACTTTTGCAAAGGATGAAGCAACTCCGAAGCTAAGTGAATAAAGCGTGACATATACTTCACTTTTTGAATGAATGATATGACCTCTTTGAGATTCTCGGGTGAGGGGAGCTCAATAAGAGCCTTTGCCTTTGAAGGATCCACCTCAATGCCTTTATAGGAAACCTTGTGACCAAGCAAGATCACTTCATCCTCAGCTATGTGACACTTGTCGGGGTTGAGTTGACCTCCCATGTCATAGAGCTTCTTTAAACCTTCTTCTACCCTTTCTAGATGCAATGATTTTGAGCTATAAATGCAAAAATCATCAATAAAAACCCTAATGGACTTTACAAAGAATGCTTGAAACACCATGTTCATGAAGCGTTGGAAAGTTGCAGGAGCATTTGTCAGGCCAAATGGCATGACTCTAAAAGCATAAAAACCCCAAGGAGTGATAAAGGTTGTTTTCAATTGATCCTCCAATGCGATACCTATTTGAAAGTAACCCGAGTAGCCATCACACACAGTGTACTTCTCATGACCAGCTACTTCATTTAGTATCTCATCCTGAAATGGGAGGGGAAAGTGATCTCTTTTTGTTGCCTCATTAAGTGGACGATAATCCACACACACCCTCCACTTGCCGTTTTTCTTAGGAGTGACAACAACGGGAGAGACCCACTCTGAATTCTCCACTGGATAAATGAAACCTGCTGCTAGAAGCTTTCTTACCTCCTTGAGTAGAGCCTGCTCCTTAATGACTCCTAGCCTTCGTAGCTTTTGAGCCTTAGGTGTGGCCTTTGGCTTCAACTCAATCTTGTGTTGAACAACATCTACTCCACGCACATCGGTGTAGTCTTTAGCAAAAAGCCTCGGAAATTTCCTTAGCACACATTTGAACTCCTCTCTTTCATCCTTTGTAAGTTTTGTAGACAACATACCTTCTAACATTCCTTCATCTTCCACCTTTTGGTTCTCTTGGGAACCTACCTCTTCCAAACCTCGAGAAGAGGTCTCCTGGTTGTTTGGCTTAAACCTTACCCCCATGACTTCAATGGAGGACTCCTCTTCAGTAATGCTGCCGCTACTTTCTTCTTCTGAAGTGTTTTCAGTCCAATCTTCTTCCGTCTCACTTCGAGATGATTCTTCATGGAGCTCCTCTTGGCGTTGCTCCTTCATGTCAAAGACAACCTTCTTGTGATTGTCATTCCTGCAAATTAGCTTTCCACTCTCCCAATCCTGCAAAGCTCGCATTTTCATTAGCCATGGTCTTCCTAGGATAAATGGGTAACCATTTCCCTTGGTAGACATGACATAGAAATCCACTGCCTTCTTAATGCCAAAGGCCTCCACAAAAACATTTTTACAAATGCCTATGCACCTAGCCTTGCTATTGTTTGCCATTTTCACTTTGATTTCAGGTGTCTCATGGATGTGTATGCCTAGTCTTTGCATGAGCCCTTCTGTCATGATGCAAATTTGTGCACCCCCATCCACTAGACCTTTCCTAACCAATATTCCTTTTATGTAACAATCTAGCACAGGTGTAATATCCTCGTTCATTTCAGCATGTGCAATTTTTACAACAGGAAAACTCTCTTTTACCTTTCTCCTAGTGCTAACTGCCTTTGTTAAATCCCTCCTAACTTGTGGGCATAATGCAAGAAACTGAGGCTATGAGATATCAGGACCCTTACCTCGCATGTCTTCCAACAGGTTGTATGGAGCCATACCATGTCCAAGAGGGAAGTCTTGGAGATTGATACGACGTCGAGTCCTCTTAGCTTCCTTGGTCTCCTTTGCCTTCTTGCCTTGTCCATGGTCACTCTGTGATGGGACACCCTCTTTCTCTTTACCTTTTCCTCGGCCACGCTTAATGCCATTTGCTTCCATGTCAACCTCATTTGAGTTTGTCACCTCTACCACATGCACATTTGGATCTGGCAAAGGTGGAACTCCTTCTACCCCTTGTGGAGGTGGTCTTGGTCCATTTGGTCTTTGTAGAAGCCTTGGTTGTTGACCAGATCCTTCTCCTGCATTCATCACTGGGTAATTCAAGTTAGGTCTCCCTGGCTCCCCACGGGGCCAAGGACAATTATACATCCCATGTCCAGACTCTCCGCAATTCCAACATTGCAAGACTCTCCTAGGTCGTGGATCTCGCTCTTCAGACTTCTTTGCTTGTCCCTTTGGACCTACAGCTTGTGCAAGGTGAATTGACAGGCTACTTAAAGATTCATTTAACTTCTCAATTACTTCCGCCGTTACCTCAGGAAGCTCCCTCGATGTTGATGCTTGTGACTTACCTTTGGGTCTAAGACCTTCTATTGGAACCTCTCCCCTTAAGCACTTGAGTTTCCTATATTTCTCAGCAGCCCTAGTTTCAGCTGCATCAAAGGTAGCAGGTGCACCCGCCTCAACTTTTACCTTAAGGTCGGGAAAGAGTCCGGCTATGAACCTCTCCTTCTTTATAATTTCTGCACCATCACCAGGGTTAGCAACATTTCGTATCCATAGAGCCCAAAGACATAGAAACTCTTGCTTGTACAAGTAGTAGTCATCTAAGTCTTTTTGCTTATGAGAAACAATGTCTTGCCATAGTTTTTGAGTGTTTTGGGGATCAAAGAAGTATCTCTTAAAACGATTCAAAACTTCTGTGTAATTCCCCTTAACTTCCTCAGGCAAAGAGTCAAACCAAGTGCTAGCATATTTCCTAAGGACCACCTCAAACATTTCTACACGTTCTTGATCAGTTATTATCCTCTTGATATGGCAAGACATCTTGAAATTCGCTAAAAATAATTCAGCGTCCTCTCCACGCTCTCCAAATAAAAGAGGATACCCAGACATTTGGTGTTGGCTTTCCATTGAATTGATTTCAAAGTGACACCCGTTTTTGTTTTTCTTTCTTAAAAAGATTTACACAATAATGTATCTAGCTTGCAATCTATTCTACAACAAAATAAAGATATTCACATCAAACGACCTATGATAATCAATAAGAGGTAGGATGACAGGGTTTGGTGATGTGAGAATTTCTCCTACTCTTTGGGCACCAAACATGAACACCATACGTTGTTGAAAATGGATTTTCCTACTAATTGCAATGTTTATTCTAATGTGTGGAGTGAAATGGAAGGGGAAAACCTCTATTCCTGGGCCATTATCCATGGTCTATGCATGACCTAATGCTTAAAACAAAACAAAAATATAGACGTCCAAACTAAGGTCGTACCTAATGAGAGGCAAAATAAAAGGATTTACTGAAGCGTTTATCTCGGCCAACCTAAGAGGACCTAAAATTCTAGGAATGACACGTTGAAATTGCAACTTAGTACTAACAATTATGTGTACCTTTTGCCTTGCAATGGGAATGAAGGGATCATACAAATTTTCGTGATTCATGCAAACTACTTGACTATGCTAAAGGTTGATTCTACACAAAAACACACAAGCCGTTCCTCCGTGGGGGCACCAATTTAAGGCGGTCCAGGGCGGGCAACAAGAAGAGAAACCTCTAGACACCCTTCAAGGCTCCCGTGCTGCTCAATGGGGCTGGGGCACAACACAACACAAACCAAAACAACAAACCCACAGCCAAATCCCAACTACACAAGGGGCACCACCTAGTTTAAGAGCGAACTAGGACGCAAAAACAAGCAAGGAATTTACACTAACCCTAACACCAATGGAACACTCTCACACACTAAAACACGAGAGAGAGAGAGAGAGAGAGAGAGAGAGAGAGAGAGAGAGAGAGAGAGAGAGAGAGAGAGAGAGAGAGAGAGAGAGAGTGCTCGGGCTGCTTTGAAACGTATCGGCAATGATCAAGCAAACACAACTATATATTTAAGAAAGAGAGAGAAAGGGGGAGGGGGTGCTTGTTGCAT
The DNA here is from genome assembly GCF_014529385.1 of Adiantum capillus-veneris. NCBI lineage: Eukaryota > Viridiplantae > Streptophyta > Polypodiopsida > Polypodiales > Pteridaceae > Adiantum > Adiantum capillus-veneris. The sequence continues at coordinate 4,613,169 of NC_140938.1, forward strand.
TAATACCTTCTTACAAATCTGTCATCACAAATCAAAGTGAAATTAGTATTTGTTCAACATAGCTTGCGTAAATTTCACCACAACACATCACAAGAAAAGCCACCCCAATCACTGTCTTAAAGCCAGGGGAGTCCTCTCCACCCTGTCGCCCTCTTACAGTATGTGGGATTTATGGCTAGATTGATGACAACACCAGAGACAAGCTATCAAGAACTTAACAAAAAACACCAAGACACTTACGCATCATTGTTGTCCATTACTTCACGTTGGAAGGGAGACAAAATATCCAAGCTTAGTCCAAATCCACCCTCCTTGATTCAGCAAATGTTGGGCTTACACTAGTAGGAGAAATGATAGATTTCCTACTCTCAATTGAATGATCACTCTCTCTCTTACAATGGCATAGAGTTCCCTTGCTAATCCCCTATTACAACAAATGCACATGCATAAGACAATGAGCTTCCACTCAAGAGCTCCTTCTAGAGAGGTTGAGCTTGGCTTCTCAAGCTATAGCATAGTGCTCTTGCTTATGGCTCCCCCCTTTTTGTGCTAGCTACACCCTCCTTTTATAGCAATTTTGAAGGCTAGGGTTACTCCTCTAACCATGGTTGGGTTAGATTTTCAGCAATTTATCTAATTTCTTTTGCTTGGAATTATCAAGAAGTTGGTGGGGAAAGAGAGAGGAGAGAAATGGAGGTGATAGGACTTTTCATAGTGGGTTAGTGTTAGTAGAGTTAGTATTAATTTACAAATGGAATTGGATATTTACAATGGGAGTATCCATGTAGGATACAAATAAGGAAGAAAAACTCTTAAGAGGTAAGAAAAGGTGGATTTCTTACAAGGTTGATGCTCCAAGTGTCTTGAGTAGGGCCAATTTTGACGCTTGTTGACGGTACATTTTTTCTCCACTCTTGACCTTCCTTGAGAGACAAGGTAATTGAAGCTGAGTAATCAACTACCATGATGCTGCCTTTTAAGAGAAGAGGCTGAATTTTGTGGTTTTTTTTTATGGATATGGGTAAATTGGAGGAGGAAAAATGAGACTAGGTGGTCAATTTTGGAATGGAATTGTGTGTGGGAGGTATGAGTTCACCATGGTTTCTCTTATTTTTCAAGGTTGAGGAGAAGGTGAGTAGGGTGCAGAGAGGAGTGGTGAGAGAGGTGGGGATGATGAGTGGAGAAGTGTGTGTGAAAGAGGAAAATGATAAAGTGGAAGAGAGAGTGTGGCTGCATAGCATGGGAAAACTGGGGTCCACTAATAAAATCATAGCTCACAGCTCGTAGCTCAAAAAAATATGAAAAACTTTGAGGCAAAAGTTCAGTCCTCGAGCTACAACTTTTGTTTGTATCACCTTTTCAAATTCGGAGAGCAAGTGAACTTTAAAAATTCAGCAAAACCGATCGTTTTTTTCCACTGCACAAGGTCCTTGTGGGGTCCTTCTTTGGATGATTCTTTTGAATACCTCCAAGAGTGAGCCCTCCATAGTGCATGTATGCATGCCACCTACCCTTGGCCTTATTTGGTAGGTCTATAATTGAAGATATTGTTGAGATTATGATATAAGTGAATAGTACAACTAAGAAAATCAAATATTGAGGGGTCTAAAAATATGTACATGTCAAATATAAATAATATAAGTGGAAAAAATATAAAGGGGTCAAAAGAAATCTCTCTCATTATGAGGCTACCATAAAAATATAAATATTTTTGGTGTTCTAAAAAAAAACAAAATAGATGTAGGAAGGGAAAAATCACAATAGTGAAAAAATATACACATAAATAAAAGTAGTTTTTTTGGATTTTTGTTGGGATGGAGTTACACCAAAAATAAGAGAAGCTTACATGAAAATATTTCTATATGGAATAAAGAGTATGAAAAATGGTAAGAAAAATTGTGGTAATGGTGAGGCAATGTACAGAGCATAAATAACACACACCTAGGTAGAAATATTTAAATAAATACCAAAATAATTATGAAAAAAATCCTTTTATTTAGGCCCTATATACAATGAAATATTTACACACAAATGGGCCATAATATACTTATAATTTTTATTTTTTTTATTTTTTTGGCTCAACTAGCCCAGTGACTAGCTAGCTGAGGGTTTTAAAGAAAATATGGGGAAAGTTCCCTAACTCACATACGCCTATATATAGTGAAATGGTAGGGATAGCCACAGTGTTTGGGTGATTTTGGTAGGGTGAGGTAACTCACTGTGACAATTACAAAGAGCCGAAAAACGGCTATCAATAGTATTAAGAACATCAACAATATACAACAATCTCAAGCAAGCCTCAAGGGTCACGGGATTGCAAGTTATCTGCTTGGCAAAAAAACCACTACCACTCCTAGGCTTTCCCTATTACAAGATGTTATGTATTGTTCTAAACCAGTCCTCTGAGGCTTGTTTGCCTCCAATCATGTGAATCGTCACTCTGCTCTCTTGTATGATTTCACAAAAGCTTGCCACAACCATTTCCCCCTCAAACACGCGGCGGTTCCTTGCTTGCCAAATATGGTGCAAGAAGTAGTACTTGATTATTTGAGTGCATACAAGAAGAGCATAACTTCCCAACCTGGTACTACCAAAAAACAGATCGTTCTTGAAGAACTTAATTTTCCATGTCCTTTGAATCCACTTGCATATTATCCCAGTCATGCCCCTGATTGCCTGGCATCCCATGAAAAGGTGGGCTAGGTCTTCACTAGCTATTCTGCACGCTGATCAACGATCGGACCCGATGCCTCTTTCTTGTACCTTTACTCCCGTCGACAGAGCACCCCACATCACTTTCCACAAAAATATCTTCATATACTGAGGCCACCTTGGCTTCCAGATGTTCTCCATGACTTCCTCCCACCGCTTTTCCATCCAGTGCCTCTTCCATAATTTGTTGAGGGGGCTACACCAATTAGCCTCGTGCATTAATGCATGGTAATGCCTTTAGAGTGTGGTTTCCAAAAGAGGCTACTCCCGGGCCATCTCCGAGCGTCCCATTCAAAGTTGGATTCACAAATTGGCATCACCACCTTATCAAGCTCTTTCATCACCCTGTAGACTAGTAAGATCTCAAATCCATTCAGTTAAAACTGGATGGCTATAGAGTTAGCAGTTTTCTAGCACTTCCTATTGCCATCCCAGAATTGCTCTAGTCAAACGAGCCCCTTATTATTCACATTCTTGGCAATTTCTATCCAATAGGGACTTTGCGGCGGGCCCAATATTTTAGAGAGGCAAGGGGACCAGTGCAAAATGGAGTTCTTAAAGTATTTGGTTACTTCCCCTCATTCCAAAACTGCCACTACACTTTTGCACTTCCTCATCAGCTCCCTTGAGAGTCCACAGATCTAAGATAAGACCACTTTGGGGTGAGAAGTTTGTCGTGCATCACAACCCCCTTCCACTTTCCCCCTTTCGAACCCAGTTTTCCTGCATCAAGCATTTCCTTGGTCATGATAGCCCAAGCTTGGTCCTGTTTAGCCGATGAGACCATAAATTTGGCACAAAGGGCCTTAGCATGGGATACAAGGTTAATAATGCCGAGCCCTCCTTGGTCTACCGGGCGAGCCACTACCTCCCATCTAGCCCACTGCCATGGCCGGGAGGTTTTCATGTTGTTATTCCAAACAAACCTTTTCACTGGATTTAAGAATTCGTTCCAGTTACATTTAGCCATCTTGAGCACGGGGCTGAGGAAAGCAATATACGGGATCATAAAAGCATTAATCACTCTAATCCGGCTTTGGAAGGGGAGGAGAACAAACTCCCATCTTCTCATTTTTGAGCTTATTTTTTCAAGGACCCATTGAAATCTTTGACTGTGGGTTACGTCCACCCCTACGGGGGCTTCTAGGTGTCTATATATACTCCCTTTTGAGATGATCTCTCCTGTCCAGACTGCAGGGTCAAAAGAGTCATTCTCCGACAAGGAGATTAGTCTTGACTTCTCTATATTGCACTTGGATCCCGAGGCCACGGCAAAAGTTTGCACATTCTCCAACGCTCTCCTGACAACTTGAGGGCACGCCTTCAAGAATAGGAGTGAATCATCTGCGAACATTTTGGCCAATAGTTGGTCATTGCCCGATAATACCAGACCTTGGATCTCTCTCCGTGCAGCACTGGCTTCAAACTGCTTACCCAATTCTATTCAATTTTCCCGTTTTCAACAAACACAAAGAAGAGCGTACCAACGTGGTCAATAATTAAAAGATGGAATCTCCTTGATTAATTTCGTTGTCTTATGAGAATGGCCACATATTTTACTCTTGATTTCAAAATACAATTTTCCCTCGTCCATTAGAGCTCACTGACTTGCATTGATCACACAAGCGAAGGTAAAGGGTTGCCTTCACCTTCCATTGAAAATAGTAAAGTGCTTCCTAAGCATGCCCTTAGTATGTGTCCCCAATTTTGGGAGTAGCTGGATAAAGGGGTATCTCCTGAGATGCTCTTTATAAAATTGAAGTGGAAAAGGCGAAGGGACCCCGTGGAAAGAGGTGCAGTAGACAGGTGGAAAGGGGAAGAGGGAGAGAGAGAGAAAGGTCATTCCAGATGCAGACGGAGGGTGTGGGCATGGGTCGGCAGAGGGGAGAGCGAGAGAGACACGGAGCCAGCTCGTCTGAGCAGTCTGTGTAGCTGGAAGAGGGAATCATGATGGGTGAGCAAGTTTGGCAGAGGGAAGAGGGCAGAGCCAGAGATACACGGAGGGGACTCATATGAGCGACTGTGTAGCTGGAACAAGGGGTCACGATGCGTGCGCAGGTATGACAGAGGGCATAGGCGAAGTCCGAGCTGCAGAGGGTGAGGCCATCGCTGTGCAGGTAGGGCAGAGGGAAGGGGGTCACGCAGAGGCGAGAGAGAGGAAGGGGAAGAGAGAGGAGAGAGAGGGTATCTGGTAGATTTGGTGTAATGGGGGCGTAGGCCCAGTAGTAGTAGTGCATTCCAAAATACTGTACTATGGAGTATACCTTTCTTTGCATTCATTTTAGAGATTCTTCATACCACCTTGTGAAAGTTGTGTTGGGCATATTGTGAAAGTTGTAAAGATAAAGAGATTACACTCCAATCAAGAATCGCATGAAGAATATATTGTGCTTTTACCAACCAAAGAAGTGCCGAGCATGGCACCTTTTCCCAGTAGCCTCTAATTGATAATCTCATCACGAATCTCTCTTCTTGTGTCAATTTCTCTTGCGATTCCACAAGCCTTCAAGGAAGAATCACTTTTCCCATGCCATACTTTGAGTCATTCTAGCTTATACCATACTTTGACTAAAATCTCAAGGGTTTCTTTGACTAATACTGGTTCTTTTCAAACCATTCTCTTTTTGTTATATCTCTTACAACTCTAAATGCAAACTGTAACGGATTGTTTGAAACTTGTTTTTCCCTGCTAAATTTAAAATGAGGCAAAAAAACCCTGTGGGATAGTGATTTTTGGTAAGATATTTGGATCAGAAGGGGTAGTGGCTTTCTGATCAAAATTTACTCTCTTTAATTAAATATAAACTCTTTCTTTTTTAAATGGGGTCACTATCTTTATTTATAACCTATGGTCTCATTTTTAATAGAAATTAAAGGGGTGATGACCTTGAGTTCATAAAAAAAGTAAAAATAAATGAGACCCTCTCAGAAAAGTCATGTGATAGAAAAACAATATTGGATGGTAGGTTTAAGGTAGAAATATTTCAAGTAGGACATGGATGACAACTGATAAGTTCCTTGACACTTGTAATACGTACTCAAGGCTAAAAAAGATGTTAACTTGTTTCTATGGATGCAAGTGAAGACTCTATATTTATTAGGGTCTTTTTGGCTTAAAGTTGTTGTCTTCCATTGGTGCACCTTAGCCCTTTCTACTATAGGCATCACTACTTGTAACTATTCAATGTACAAAACATTAGAGTGACACTTCATTCTCATTGTAAAGTGCAAAGATGAATCAAAAACTAAGTCCTTTTTGTGCTTCTCTTCGTCCTTTTTTCTAAATTTGACGGTTTTTTGAACTGATATGTTCTGTTGTGTATAAGTATTAGTTAAAATTAGCAACACACACATCCTAAATATAAGGTTTTCCCAGTTGTATGAAAGATCGGGATGCTGGCTTAAAATTTTTTTTGGACTATAGAGCTTGGATGGACTCACTATCTGTAATTCTTGATTAGGTTGATTGGTGTTAGGTGGTCCCTCTTTGACTATAGTTCTGGATTACTACTCATGGCTATCATAGTCTCTGGACTTTGCCAATTTTAGGGTTGCAGGCTAATCCATACTTACTTATCCTAATTTTGATTGATATTTCAGGTACACAATAATGACAAGATGAATGCTCGTATGAGAGTCATCTATGACCCACTGAAACATGCAAGGATAATGGAGCAGAATACACAATACTTAAAGGATCATCTTCCTAAAAAATCCTTGTCAACTAGAACCAAACCTTTCCTTCCTAGAAAAGCTAAAAGCAATGCAAAATCTTATCCCAAATAAAGCATATCTAATCTATGAACTCTGTTTTGCAAGCTTTATCCCTATCCCAAGGACTTGAACTAGCTTTTGAACCCCTTTCTGTGGCTAGTTCTCTTGTGCTTCATTGTATAAGCAACTTGGACACTTCACAACTTATCTGTGGATCAGCCCTAACAGCTGTCTGACAAAAAGTCGTCTATACATATGCTATTTTTCAATGACTGGGTCAATATTTTGGCTACCTCTTGGACAAAGATTTAGAGGGTGGAGTTGCTATGATTTCTCAATATATAGCCCAAATTCTTGTTTTAGCTATACAATAAAATCAAGGTATTTCTCAATTCTCTTCCTCCCATGCTAAGCTTGCTAATTTTCTTAAAAACTTATGTGGACTTAACCCAGCTTTTATTAGTACTTTGGCTACCCCTATCGTCCCACAAATAGGTGGCATGTTTTGCAGAGACAATGCTACATTGGAGGTTGGTAAAGAATTTCAAAGAAATCTTTGTACCCTCAATGATTCTACCCTCTTAGAAATGGTTCTTAAAGTCTCTAAAGTCTTTCCTTTCTTGCCAGTTAGGCAGTTTGAAGTTGAGTCTTTTGGAGTAGACCATCATTTATGGATTCTCCACAACAAAGCCTTTTCAACACCTATACTAAGTGAAACATGGGTTTATCTGGCCAATCTACTTGGATTACTGTTTGAAATCTCAAAAACTTTTGCACAATCGTTGTTTATTGTTGGTCTTGATAAAGCCGCTAATTGTCCAACTTTTATGTGAAAAAATATTGCTTGTTTTGGCTGCACAATGAGACTTACTAGAAATGAGTTTTTACTACTTAACCTTTCTCCTAGGGAGGCCACAAGACATATAAAAAAAAATTGTTTAGATCTTAGCTATGAATCATATCATTGTTTCCATTGGGCTCAAAAATGGGCACCATCATTTTTAGCGAGAGAGAGAGAGAGAGAGAGAGAGAGAGAGAGAGAGAGAGAGAGAGAGAGCACTTACCAAGAGAGACATCACAATGCCGTATAATGTCACTTTCATTCATCATTTTTGAATGAAGGTGACATTATATGGCATTGTGATCTCTCTCTTGGTAAGTGCTCTCTCTCTCTCTCTCTCTCTCTCTCTCTCTCTCTCACACACACACACACACACACACACACACACACACAAAACAAAAATTGACCACATACACAAATGGACACTCTTACATTTACCCAAGATGCATGTACATATGCATAGAGAACACACACACACACATTGTTGGGGTTCATCAACACAATGATCCCTCTCAACAAACATACTCTCAAACAGAGAATCAAAGTTCACTCCATAATCAGACTCGTCAAAAAACACAGTCAGAAACTTCATACAGAGTAAAGTTAGAGCCAAGAGAAGAAGATCAGACACAACCAAAAACTCCATTCATCAAATCTTGAATACATCTCCAACACATGGCACGTCCCAGTGGTGGATTTTGTAGAAATCCGACTCGGATTTACATATCCCTTGATCCAAATCAAATTATGAACAAAAAACAGCTTCAAAAATTACATATGCTACTCAATATATAAATGCTAAAGCTTTATTCACTTCTTAGTAGCTTCAGAAACATCACCACCTGCAACTGCATCAGAAGAAACCTCCACCTATTATCATCAACTGGTATTGTAAAATCTGCTAACACAATGTCATGTAATTCCATTTCAGGCTCAACATTCACTACCTTCTCTGATTCTTGGTTCTTCATCTCTTGTAATGGTTTTTCTGAACATTCAACTAGCTTTGATTTTTGTTGCTCCTCTTCAACTACCACCTTATCCTTCTGTTTTGTTTTAAGTTCACTTAATCCAATGCTCTCTTTCCTTCTTGAGATGTTCTACCTCCATCATCAAGTCAGCTTCATGTGTACTGAAAAAACCAGTTCTAACCATTTCATATGGGTGCTTCAACATAGTGGTCAATCTCTCTTTCATTGCTTTCCATGCATCTTGCATTGTACTCTTCAATTGTTGCCTAAGTACCTGCACATCCCCTTCTGACATCAATACTCCATTAACATCTAACTCATCTTGATTCAAAACTGCCTTCTCCATATCCAACAAAGGTTTAAGCCTCTGCTCAGACATCATATTTCAAACCTGTAAATCTGCATTTTTTCTTGCCAATTGCTCCAGCTCATGGTTCACTTTCTCTTCCAAAGTCATTGTCCATTCTCTGAACATCCCTAAAGACATTTTGACCTTTGCTAATTCACACTTATGCTACATTAACACATCGTGCATCTCATCTTTATGTTGTAGCTTTAAATTCTCCATTTCCAAGTTCAAATTCTTCACAATATTAGCCGGTTCTTGTAATAACACCTGTGCTTCCCCTGTTTTGACATGGACTGGGCCTAATTATCTAATAGTATCTGTTGGCGACTCAGAAAATTTTGAACCTTTGTTAACATGTGTATAGCCATCCCTTCATCCTCAATGGAAACCTTTTGTTGCACCTTCTTAAGAGTCCCTGGTTCCAGTCCCTGGTTCAAATTCCAGTTGTCTCACTGCTTTGAACACTTCAGAGTCTACCTTTCTCTTCTTTGATAGTGTGAATACCTTTCCCAATTCGGTTGTTGTTTGCACCTTCTCATTAGATGTAATGATTGGAGCATCCAGCTTCTTCATGGATTCAATCATTTTTGTATTTTGCATAGCCTTCAATGCTTCCTCCTTTGAATATCCTGCTTGTAACAAAAATCTAAAGGATGACATTTTTTTGTTATTTTCTTGCACATCTGCTGGCAACTCTACTTTTTGGCTTGGAATTCTCATCCTCCTTCAACACCTCTGTTCTGCCCAACAGACCTACACTTGTTTGCTCATTTGCACCCTTATGTTCATTGAGGGATTTGTGTGGAGAACTGAACATAGCTGCTAAAAATGTAGATAACCTGCTACAATTCTGAGCCTTCCTTTTATCTGACATGTAAACCTCAGCTGCAATTTTTTCATACAACCAATTTGCCCAATTTACTTTACCTCCCTGCTCTACAAAACATAGTGGTTCATAGTTCTCCTTTGACATATAGTCAAACTTTATGAGAAAGCATAATCTTTCCAAATACCATTTGAGCTGCTCTCTCCTTACATAATTCTTCAGGATGTAGTATTTCTTATTACCCTATGTAGGCCCAAACTCTTTCTTCAACAAAGCTTCAAAACATTTAGGGATTATGATGATATCCTTCAATGATAAATGAAATACATGTGAAACTAATTTTGGGGTAAAGGATACTGTGCTTGAAATCATACCCTTGGCTTTCCTAAGAATATCTAACAGTGATTTTGCATAGTAGTTATGTCTCCATTCTTCCCATGGCAGAGTTGCAAATGCATGCAGTCCTACGCTTTGTAGCCATACCACATTAGTCTCTAGTGTCAAGTCTAGAGATACATTAAAATCCATAAAAGTATCCATCAAGGACTGCAACAGTTTTGTTGTGTGCTGAAAGGAGTCTCTGCATCTACCTCTTCTTCTCCCGCAGCTTCCTCCTCCTCAATGATGTTGATGTCGACACTAAGCACTTGTCCCTTGCGATGCAATCTTCTCAGCGGTTCATCATGTTCTAGCTCAGATTGCATGGCAGTTGTAGACTTCCCTCTCACCATGCTAGAGGTACGTGTAGGGTGGGTGTGTACTTGAAGAAGTCGGGTGACAACATAAGGCAACGTAGAGTTCGACAGAGTTGATGGTTCGCACCTTCGAATAGTGCACTTTTCATTCATGACTAGTAGTACTTGTTGTGCTATCATTTTACCTATTCGAGAATCATCCCGTATTTCAATGTAGATTTTCAAATCTCCCTTAAAAATATCCGATCAGCAAAATTCCGATTGTAGATATTCCAAAAATCCAACTTGACCACTCTGAAAATTGGTTCCTCTTTCCTGTTATTAAACTGTTGTGCATTGTACAATTAATCTCAACAATATTGTTTGTAAGGCATGTTTAAATACTAGAATTGAACAACCTTCACCATATAGATATTAAGGCCTTTAGTAGGCCAAAAATTGCAAACGTTGATGTGGTAGTCCTATGGAGACGTAGTATAATAAACATGCATATACTATAGAAATTACATTAACAAGTAGCACTTTCTTTTCCCAAAGGAAATTTTTTAGTATGTAGAAAAGGTATCCAATGCTTGCTTATATGAGACTCATACACAGAGGAAGGTTGCATGGGATGAAAGTACTGTTGTAGCAAGGCCCAATGGTAGAGAAGTTGAACTCGGAACCTCCATGTAACTCACCCCCTTACTTTAGGTCTTGTAGGTTAAGTTGGCGTTTGTGGGAATTGCAAGAGGACTTATAGTAGCACAAACCAAGTCCAAATTCAATTATACGTGCATAGGGACGCTCCATTCACAAATAAAAAACAAGCCACACAAGTAAAATTGCCAGAGGGGGTGGTGTTAAGTATGGAGCCTGATTTACCCTTGTAATTTTCTGTGGTAAAAGCGCACATTTGTAAGGCCCCCATTATGAGGAGAAGCCATCGTGCGTGAAGGAAAATCACTCACCGGAAACCAAAATTTTCACGGACAAGAATCAGGGGCAACTTTAAAGGCCTCGGGGGCGGAGGCCCCCGAGACTTTTTTTTTCGCCGGAATATTATGGCCGGATGGCGGCCGGAAAGTGGTCGGAAAACAACCGGTCGGTTGGCCGGTGGCCGGTAGTCAATGGCCGATGGCCGGTGGTCGGAAGTCAATGTCCGGTGGCCGAATTCAAAAGCGGACTTGTCTTCTCAAGGGCGGCCACACATGGGCGGATTGGAGGGTCCGATTTGGACTTATTCGCACAAGGGCGGCTACACATGGCTGTCTCTCATAAGAGAGGGAAGCCCTTTTGGCCTATAAAAGGAGGCCATTTCTACACACATTTGATAGTGTGAAGTTGATGCAACAAGGTGAGTGTGAGGTGGTGAGAGTGAAGCAACGCAGGAGCTCCATTAAGGGTATAATCCCTTTGTAAACTACTTCTTGTTTTGAAGTACTAAAGCCATTGAGTGGCTGCTTTCCCGTGGACGTAGCCCACATTGGGTGAACCACGTATATCGTGTATACTTTCTCTCTCTCTCTCTCTCTCTCTACTCTATAATCTCTTGTGTGTGAAATCTATCTCTCTCCGTTAAGTAATATACTTAAATATCTATTTAGCTACGTCTTATTTCCTAACAACTGGTATCAGAGCAAGGTTTGCTCGTAGATAAATTATCTCAAGGAAAGGATTCCTTGAATTGAGTGGGAGTTATGGCGGAGGAAGGGAAGCTCAAGATTGAGAAGTTCAACGGCAAAAACTACCAACATTGAAAGATGTAGATTGAAGAATATCTCTACCAGAAGGACCTCTATTTGCCACTAGGCGGTCTTGCGAAGAAGCCCGCAACAATGGCAGATGAAGCATGGATTGTCCTTGATCGAAAGGCACTGGGAACAATCTGGTTAAGCTTGGCGTCAACGGTGGCCTTCAATGTTTCGGAGATGAGGACCACGGAGGACTTGATGAAGTCACTTGACGACTTCTACGAGAAACCATCGGCATCCAATAAGGTATTTCTTATGAAGCGCTTGTTCAATCTAAAGATGGCAGAGAATGGTTCAGTTGCAGAACACCTAAATGACTTTAACACAAACATAAGTCAACTTCGATCAGTGAAAATCAATTTCGATGACGAAGTGCGAGCTCTCCTTATACTATCATCTCTACCGGATAGTTGGGACAGCCTTGTGATGGCTGTAAGTAATTCTATCTCTGGCACAAATACTCTTAAGTTTGATGATGTTGTGGGTATTCTCCTAAGCGAGGAAATGCGAAGGAGAAGCACAGGAGAATCATCAAGTGCTGCACTATCAGTGGAAACAAGAGGAAGGCTTAAGGAGAGGTTCAAAAACCAAAAGGGTCGTGATCGCTCAAGGCAGAGCAATTCACGCACAAAGTCAGTTCTTGAATGTTGGAACTGCGGCAAGAAGGGCCACGTCAAGAAGGATTGCTGGTCCAAGAAGAAGAAGGAGACAGAGTCTCAAGACAACAAGCCAACATCGGAGGCCAATGTGGCAGGTAAAGTAGAGCAAGATGCTCTAATTCTCTCATTAGACAATGTGTCTAATTCCTGGATAGTAGATTCCCGGGCTTCATTCCATGCGACACCACACAAGCAACATTTCCAAGACTACACCAAAGGTAATTTTGGGTATGTATACTTGGGAGATGATGAAGCTTGTGAGATTGTTGGCAAAGGTACAGTTTCTGTCAAAACTGCTAACGAAAATGAATGGAAGCTTAAAGATGTTAGGCATGTTCCTTCTCTTTGCAAAAATCTGATATCTACAGGACAATTGGACGATAAAGGTCACAACATTCGGAAACAAACGGTGGAATATCTCAAAGGGATCTTTGGTGGTTTCCAAGGGTGAAAAATTCAGTACACTTTACTTGTGTACTGTTAGCACGCAACCTTCAGCTTGTGCAGTAACTACAGAAGTTGACAATGCGGTGTGGCACTACCGACTTGGGCATATGAGTGCCAAAGGAATGCAAATCCTTCAAACAAAGAAGCTTCTACCAGGTTTGAAAGAAGTGGATTTAGAGTTCTGTGAAGATTGTGTTTATGGTAAACAAAAGAGGGTAAAATTTCAAAAATTAGGAAATGAAAGAAAAAATAAAAAACTTGAGTTGATTCATTCTAATGTTTGGGGTCCTGCAAGTACACCATCACTTGGTGGATCATTGTACTATGTAACATTCATAGACGATGCGACTAGAAAAACATGGGTTTATGTCATGAAGAATAAATCTGATGTATTTTCCATATTTCAAAGGTGGAAAGCCTTTGTGGAGAATGAAACAGGTACCAAGGTTAAATGCCTCATATCCGACAATGGAGGTGAATATTGTAGCCAAGATTTTTAAAGCTTTTGTGCTAGCGATGGCATTCGGAGGCAAAGGACAACCCCAAGGACACCTCAACAAAATGGGATTTCGAAAAGGATGAACAGGACAATCATGGAACGAGCACGAAGCATGCGGCTACATGCAGGCCTACCGCTTGAGCTTTGGGCGGAAGCTGTAAGTACGTCTGTGTACTTAATCAATCGGTCACCCTCAACGAAATTGGATGGGGGAGTTCCAAAAGAGGCATGGACATGTAAACCGATGAATTATGCATTTCTCAAAGTGTTTGGGTGTGAGGCTTTCATGCACATAGATAGAAGCCTAAGATCAAAGTTAGATGCAAAGTCCAAAATGTGTTTCTTCATTGGCTATGGAGAAGGAGACTTTGGGTATCGCCTATGGAATCCTGAAGATGGTAAAATCTTAAGGAGTAGGGATGTAATTTTTAACGAACAAAATATGTACAAAGACTACTTGGAAAGAAAACAAACAAAAGAAACAGGTGATGAGTACATGGAGCTTGAGGACGGTGAAGACTCAAGGACTGCAAACGGTGACAATGTGCAACAACGTCAACCAAATGAGGAGCCTCAACCTATTCCCCGAAGATCTACAAGAGAAAGTAGACCTCTAGAAAGGTTTGTTCCTTCCTTCAACCATCTCTTGATCTTAGATTCTGGAGAGCCGGAATCATATGAAGAAGCTATGCAACATGAACCCAAAGAAGAATGGACGAAGAGCATGCAAGTGGAGATGGACTCACTACATCGCAACCAAACATGGGAGTTGTTTGAGTTGCCTAAAGGTAAGCGGGCACTTCAAAACAAATGGGTGTACAAGCTAAAGGAAGAAGAAGGTGGGAAGAAAAGGCTTGTCTTAAGCCTTGTGGATGCTCATGATCTAAATCTCGAGCAAATGGATGTAAATACGGCATTCCCTCATGGTGACTTAGAGGAGGAAATCTACATGCTTCAACCAAAGGGGTATGAAGTAAAAGGTAAGGAGAAAATGGTTTGAAGATTAAAGAAGAGCTTGTATGGTTTAAAGCAAGCATCAAGACAATGGTACTTGAAGTTTGATCGATGGATGTTGGATCATGGATTCACAAGATGCAACTCGGATCACTGCGTCTACACGGAGAATTTGGGAGATGGGAAATTCATCATCCTAATGTTGTATGTTGATGACATGTTGATTGCAAGTGCTAACATGCAGGACATCAAAGACCTAAAAGAGGAGCTGTCCAAATCTTTTTCAATGAAAGATTTAGGTGCGGCAAAGAGGATACTTGGTATGAAAATATCAAGGGACAGGACAAAGAAGACAATAAAGCTATCTCAAGAAGATTACATCAAGAAGGTACTAGAAAGGTTTGCAATGCAAAATGCAAAACCAGTTTCTACACCTTTGGCTGGTCATTTTAAACTAACGAAGGATATGTGTCCAAAGACACAAGAGGAGATAGCCTATATGTCTAAAGTTCCATATGCTGTAGCGGTAGGTTCTATAATGTATGCTATGGTCTGGACAAGGCTAGACATTGCACATGCAGTGGGAGTTGTGAGTAGGTTCATGGACAACCTAGGTAAAGAGCATTGGCAAGCTGTGAAGTGGATACTTAGGTATCTAAAAGGGACAACAACAAATGCTTTGTATTTTGGAGGAACTGATATTTTTTTAGAAGGGTATGCTGATGCAGATATGGCAGGTGACAAAGATACTCGAAGAAGCACTACTGGCTATGTGTTCACGGTTGGAGGCACAACAGTAAGCTGGGCTTCAAAGCTACAGAAAGTGGTTTCACTTTCTACCACGGAAGTAGAGTATGTAGCAATGACGGAGGCAAGCAAAGAAATTGTGTGGCTTCACAGATTCTTAGAAGAGCTTGGATTCAAACAAGACCATTGTGTCTTGTACAGTGATAGCCAAAGCGCTATCCATCTTGGGAAGAACTCAGCCTTTCATTCAAGGACAAAGCACATTGAGGTGAGATATCACTTCATACGCACTCTTTTGGAAGAGGGACAACTAAAGCTAGGAAAGGTGTATACAAGTGAAAATCCTGCAGACATGTTTACAAAGGTGGTCAACAAGGAGAAGTTGAGCTTTTGCTCATCTTCAATCGGTATTCAAGGATAAGAAGCCAGAATGGAAAGCAGTCACAGGTTTGGTTTGGAGATCAGTCTCCAAGTGGGAGATTGTTAAGTATGGAGCCTGATTTACCCTTGTAATTTTCTGTGGTAAAAGCGCACATTTGTAAGGCCCCCATTATGAGGAGAAGCCATCGTGCGTGAAGGAAAATCACTCACCGGAAACCAAAATTTTCATGGACAAGAATCAGGGGCAACTTTAAAGGCCTTGGGGGCGGAGGCCCTCGAGACTTTTTTTTTTGCCGGAATATTATGGCCGGACGGCGGCCGGAAAGTGGTCGGAAAACAACTGGTCGGTTGGTCGGTGGCCAGTAGTGAATGGCCGATGGCCGGTGGTCGGAAGTCAATGGCCGGTGGCCGAATTCAAAAGCGGACTTGTCTTCTCAAGGGCGGCCACACATGGGCGGATTGGAGGGTCCGGTATTCGCACAAGGGCGGCTACACATGGCTGTCTCTCATAAGAGAGGGCAGCCCTTTTGGCCTATGAAAGGAGGCCATTTCTACACACATTTCATAGTGTGAAGTTGATGCAACAAGGTGAGTGTGAGGTGGTGAGAGTGAAGCAAGGCGGGAGCTCCATTAAGGGTATAATCCCTTTGTAAACTACTTCTTGTTTTGAAGTACTAAAGCCATTGAGTGGCTGCTTTCCCGTGGACGTAGCCCACATTGGGTGAACCACATATATCGTGTGTACTCTCTCTCTCTCTCTCTCTCTACTCTATAATCTCGTGTATATAAATCTGTCTCTCTCCATTAAGTAATCTACTCAATTATGTATTTAGCTACATCTTATTTCCTAACAGGTGGAACATGGATCAAGATCCATGTTGTCAAAATAAGTTGTGAAAAATGCTCCATTTGAAAGCTCCTTCAAGCTACAGATATCACATATTGGAAATGTTGATGAACATGGATCACAATCAATGTCCCCCAACATGCCAAAACAAAGAAAATTTTGACTAGTCAGTTTGGCCTTGCCTTGGGAAATATGCCGTACAAATTTGGAGTGAAAAGGACCTTGAAATCACCAAACACCAAGCCAAATTGGAAATTTAGTCTCCAAATGGTCATTTTGATCCATAACAAGAACATTTAAACCAAATCCATGAAAAGTGAACCATTGTCTTAGGGATCATGTCCAGATGCTATCCCCAAAGTTTGGTCAAAATTGGGTTCCAAACATAAAAGAGATCCATGTACCTTTGAAAGAAAAATGCCAAAGAGTGGATGCAAATTATGTCTAGTGGTCATTGATGAGGTAATGTTGCAAAATATCAGTGTTTGATCATGTAAGCTGAAGTCAATTGTCAAGTTTAGCAGATTTAGAGTATCTATGATAGAAATTGTGATTTTAAGCAAAGTTTTGGTGTCAAAAAGAGTTGGCGAGCTTAAGGTATATCAATGGAAGCAAAACTTGCCTAAAAAGTGAGCCAAAATTGTAAAAGGGCTTGGGAGGACAAAACAGGCTCCAAGTGGGATGAAAATCAACATACAACTCAGATTGGGATTCTTATTCAATTCCAAATCATTAGATGATCAGATTTTCAAATAGATTGATCACCATAAAAGATTGGATATGCCAACCAAAACTGAATATAGGACCAAAATTGGGCAAAAACTTGGGGAATTCGGAAAACTTGAGAAAACCTTGTCCAAACTTGAAAAGATTTGGCCAGTGTTTTAGGGTAGGCTATAGGAACATGTACCCCGAGTTTCACCGAAAAAAAAGGTCAAACATGGATCGCGATCCATGTCCCCTTTTGAATTTTCAAGACCAAAGTCATGCCATTAGGTCTCAACTGTCAACAAGAAAAGCCTAACCCTAAAGTTTCAAGCCATTTGAATGTCAAAACCCTAATCAAAATGACAAATTTCTCTAAGTTCAAGAGAAAGTGGCATAAATCTTCAACCAGTGATCCAAATTCAAAGCGATTTGAACCATAGCATCCCCAAAGCATGCTTTATCAGGTGGTATCATCATATCTTCAAGATGTGTTCCAACATGGATCTCAATCAATGTACTTGAGGGCCAAATCTGGCATGTGATCACATGACCTAGTGTGTGTAGTTTTCCTAGATGCACTGGTGAAGTTTGGACTTGTTTTGATCAAGTTATGCTCATTTTTCATTTTATGGTCAGTTTGCATTTTTTCAAATTTCTATAGCTTTTTTGGCCAAATTCAAGAGCTAATCGGGTGATTTTTTGATGTCAGAATGACTCACAGAAGACCCAAAAAGTAGTGGAAAGCCGTCCCCTATCAAGTCGCACAAAATCTTTTTCAATGAATAAACTTCCATCTCGGAGGAAGAGCTTGCCAAAATACCGGCCAATGTCTTTATCGAGAAATTCCAAGTGGACGACGACACTAAAGTCAAGACCAAAATCTTTTCAAAAGAATTGTGGACCTTACATTAGCAAAGAGAATTCATTGAGTGATCAAGGTGCCTACAAATGGACACATTTTGCAAGATCCCTCCATGGGAAACAAGTTTTCAGAGGGCTCATGAACTAATGAGTTACATCCACTACAACAGCAAGGCCACATTGGCAGATAAAGATGAAGAGAAGGTGAAGGTTAGAGTAACAACTGACCTAATCTACCAAGCCATACACCTTCCCCGAAGCAATCATAATGTATTGTTGAAGACAAAAGTAATAGATAACAATAAGGCCTTCATCAAGAACCATGGACATAAGTTCACCTATAAGAATCTTGTCTACTCAGAGAGAGAGATGCCATTGCGGCTGATTTCATAGCATTTGAAGGTGCCTAAGTCTCCAAGGTATTTTGAGCCCAGCCTGCACATAGTAGTTTTCATGGTTATGGGGCTTGTAGAACAGAGAGTGGTCCACTGTGACTTGGGAAACTACATATTGAAAAATCTCATCAAAGCCAACCTCAAGAGCAACGATAAAAATAAGATGTACCTGAATTCGAGGCCAATGCTGACAAGGATAGCATACTACACCCTAGGGATGATTGGCAAACTGTTGGAATTAGAGTTGTAGAGAAACACACAAATCTTGGAGAAGACGAAGGAAGCTCAAGGCACACAATAGAGAGTGTGTTACTTAGTGTGCAATGGAAAGATAGATAGCCCTAGAGTGATGGGCGTATATACAATGTTCGGGGGAAAAAACCTCTTGAAGAGGGAAAAAATGCCCCGGTGGTCCTAGTGTGTTCACACACATCACTACCACATGTATATGGTAACAAATCCCCCCCCCCCCCCCCGAGTAATGCGGTGAAAGAAATCTGGCACATGAGTAAAGGGAAGTGCCATGCCCTAAGGACATGATCAGTCCACAAAGGGGAGTAAGCCCAAAGCTTTGCGGAAAGCTTCAAGATTCTCACGAGACAATGCCTTTGTGAAAAGATCTGCAAGGTTGTCCTATGTTGGCACATAAGCCAAGCTGATCTCTCCTGCTGAGAGCCTCTCCCTGACATAGTGGTAATGCACCTCAATGTGCTTTGTGAGAGCATGAAAAACTGGGTTCCTTGCAACTGCCAATGTGCTTTAACTGTCCGTGTAGATAGTGTTGGCAGTGTCCTGTCCAACACCCAAATGAGCCATAGGGCATTTGAGCCATACACACTCAACCGTAGCTGTGAAGACTGCCCTGTACTCAGCCTCACAACTCGAAGTGGCCACAGTAGGTTGCTTCTTGCTCAACCATGATATACATGAACTGCCAAGCATGAAACAAAAACCACTTGTGGACACTCTCGTGTCAAAACAACCAGACCAATCTGAGTCCGAAAAAGCATGTAAGTCTGGCGGCAATGATCCCCCCTTGGGATAAAACAAGCCAAGATGTAAAGTGCCACTAAGCTAGGGGAAAATCCTCTTGACAACCTGCCAATTCTTAGACCCTGGGCTATGCATAAATTTGCTGACCTGTGAGACTGCAAACTGAATATCCGGCCTCGCGTTGCATACATAAATGAGGCAGCCAACAACAGTTTGATAAAGAGTGACATTAGCAAGATCGCCAGCATCATATAGACTCAACTTTAAACCTATTTCCATGGGTGTGGCAATAGCTTTGCAATCCTCAAGTCCAAACTTACATAGCAATGTCTCTATGTAACTTTTCTGACACAAGGCAATACCACCATCACACTACTTAAACTGTATACCCAAGTAATGATGCAACATCCCCAAATATTTCATCTTGAAAGTAGCATTCAAATAAGCCTTAAATTCAGCAATATGTCTCTCATTTGGTCCAGTAATCAGCAAATCATCAACATAAAGAACCGCAATGAGAAGTACATCACCCTCACGCTTTACATACAATGTGCTTTCTGTTGGACTGTTACGAAAGCCTTGTTTGACCAAATGAGTGTCAGCTTTCTCATACCAAGCACGATGAGATTGCTTCAACCCATACAAAGCCTTGTTACATTTGCACACTTTGTCCTCTTGTCCTTTTATGACAAAACCGCGAGGCTGCGTTACATAAACTTCCTCAAATATGTCACCATTCAAGAAAGCAGTAACAATGTCTGATTGATGTACATCCCAACCAGAATGAGTTGCCAATGCACATAGAAAACGCACAGTAGTCATACGACAAGTGGGAGCAAAAGTCTCTTCATAATCTATGCCTTTTTGCTGTGCATAACCCTTTGCAACAAGTCGAGCCTTATGGCGATCGATCTCACCATCCGGTTTGTGTTTCAACTTGTAAACCTACTTCGTACCAATGGCCTTTTTGCCAGGAGGAAAATCACATAAAATCCATGTGTCACTTTCTATAAGTGCATCATATTCTGATTGCATGGCAGCCATCCAATTTTCAGAATTATGTGTTTCATCAAAAGACACAGGCTCCTCAACATCATGTAAACTAGACACAGCCAAAGCATAACAATCTGATGCATAAGATGCATGGCGAGAACTTGAACGAGTATGACTAGACAAAGGTGCATTCAATTTACTTTCACGCAAAGTGTGCACCAACCATTTTGGCATACCTCTAGCCAACTCATTTTTAGCCCTTTCCTCATCAAGTACATCATGTACATCTGCATCAGTAATAGGCTGATCTAGAACATTTTCAGAAACCCCCATAGGCTTTACATTTGCCTCATTGAAACTTACATTCATATTTCCACCACTGAAAAGAGGCAACAAAGTGTCATAAATGTCGTGTGAGCTTACATTACTGTCTCTAGTACATGACAACAAGGGTTGAACAGAATCTTCCACAAACACTACATCTCAAGAAACCAGAATATGTTTTGTTTGCAGATGATACAACATGTAACCTTTGCTTTCAGCACTATAGCCAACAAAAGTACATTTGACAGCCTTATCATCCAATTTTCTATGCTGCACTTGTGGCACCAAAGTATATGCCAAACAGCCAAAAACACGCATGTGCGCAATAGAAGGCTTTCTACCATGCCATGCTTCATATAGAGTAATAGATTGCAAAGCTTTTGTAGGACACCTGTTAAGTACATAAGTGGCACACATGATGGCCTCAAGCCAAAAAGAATGCGGCAAAGCTTGACTTTTGACCATACATCGTGCCATTTCCATAAATGACATGTTTTGCATCTTAGCAACACCATTTTGTTGAGGTGTATAAGGCACTGTACATTGGTGTTTTATCCCACGACTAGCCAGAACTGCATTGAATTCATGAGACATATACTCCCCCCCTTGATCGGAACGGAGAGTGCCCATAATACATTTCGAGACATTTTTAGCCATAGCCAGAAATTATTTGAAGCACATAAAAACTTCGGACTTCGCTTTAAGACCTGCTAGAATATCCCAAGCTTGTTTTGCAAATTTTGCGTGAGGCACAATGGTGCGCTTCACAGACAACTCAATCAATGCAGGAGCCTACGCATCCTCAACATCCCAACGAGCTTGTTCTACCGTAGGCAAAACAACTCTAACAGCAACAATCCTTGTAGCAAGACCTACAGCATCCTCAACATCGCCTACATCCTCAGAACCAGGAAGTACATCAATGCTCTGCACAATGTTCTAGACGCCCTTTGACACAAGAATATGTTGCATCATATAAGCCCACATAGGGTAGTGGTCCCCATCCAACCTGTCCTCAGCAGCAAACATCTTGAACCAATCTGTGTTGTTGTTGTCATCCATGGTAAATTCTACACCTGATGTGAAAACTGCCCGAAAATAAAAGAAACGGAGCGGGAACAACACGTGCTATATAGCACAAACCATAGAAGACTATAAGGCACCTGTTATGCAGAGAACGGCACTGACAAAAATTCTGCACAAAATGACAAAATAGCCCGTGCAGTACTGCCTGTAGTGGAAACGGAGGCCAAAACGAGCCCAAATCAGAAAGCTCACTGAAATCGGAGAAAGTGTGCAGGCGTGTACTAGAGAAGCTGGCGACTAAGGCCGGGAGGGTGCAACTTGCTCTAATACCAATTTTTGGAATTAGAGTTGTAGAGAAACACACAGAGCTTGGAGAAGACGAAGGAAGCTCAAGGCACACAATAGAGAGTCTGTTACTTAGTGTGCAATGGAAAGATAGATATCCCTAGAGTGATGGGCGTATATACAATGCTCGGAGGAAAAAACCTCTTGAAGAGGGAAAAAATGCCCCGGCGGTTCTACTGTGTTCACACACATCACTACCACATGTATATGGTAACACAAACTACTGGCGATGGAATCTGAACTTGACCTTCTACACACAGCTAAACAGGTGGAACGGGTGATAGGAAACTCCTCATCTACACATGACGAAAGAAGACCAAGAGGCCAGATCTCAAAGGAAAAAGTAATCAATAGTGAAGCGACAAAATCAAACATCCATTGGAGCAGTGAAATAAAGCCCAAACACAAAGATACACCGTTTGAGTTTGACACTATTGCAAAATGAAGAAGAAGATGAAGAGGAAGATATTATTGTTCCTCTAGTGCAAATTTAGCGTAGGCCAAAAGAAAAAATTCCCATCACACAGATGTAGCGATCCATGGAGGAGGCCCAAAGGTTGAGAGAAGAATGATGCAAAAAGATGGCAGAGGAGAAAGAGAAATTAGATCACAAGGGTCCAGAAGTGGATGATGAGGAAGAAGATTTGGACAAAACCCCCAAACAACAAAAATTGAATGGATTGAAAAGATCAAGCAGTCCAAGATAAGGAAAGTGGCACATACGGTGGATCTTGTCGGCACCATGTGGCAGCACATCCACAAAGTACTAAAGAGGAAGGCTAAACAGAGAACACAAGAAGATTCCAAGAAAAAAAGAACAGATAATTTAGGATCACTTGAGGACTCCCCCAAGGGCAATGATAAAGAAACGAAAGAACCACCAAGGGAGGAGAAGGGTGGAGATCCTCAAGAGATCCACACAGAGACCGTACCACACCTCTCTTCACCTATTGTAGATACCAAATATGACTCAAAAAAGAAGGATATAGTTCAAGATCAAAACCCTCTAGAGCAGAGGATCTTATGAAAGATGAGGGCAAGCAAGTAGACAAGGCAACCAACAACACTGATGACCGGTTACCTGAAGACAAAGAGAAAGAGGAGTCCCCAAAGAAAGAGACCAAATCAAGAGTAGACTCCTCTGGGGTAGTAGGACTTTGACAAGCAACAAGAGAATGAAGAGAACAAGGAATCTGATAGAACCAATTAGACTCCACCAAATGAAGAGAAGCAAGATGAAGCTAAAGAGCAACCAAAAAAGAAAGAGCCGAAGGCTGGTACCTCCCAACAACAAATATCATCACAAATATGACTAGTATCACCACACTCTAGAGCCTTAATAAAGGATGGTGATTAGCTCATCAAATAGCTTAACTTGGATGAGCACCTCAAGCACATCAAGTTGCAATCTCAATGCAATGAGCCAAACCTACAGCAGTTGGATGTGAGGGATGCCCAAGTAGAAGCTCAGGCACTGAAAGAACCAAACCAAATGCTCCAACAACAAGTTGAAGATATATAAGAGTGTCAGATCAAGCTAAAAGAAGAAATAAAGGAAAAAAAGAGGGAGACTGCAAGCCTATATCAGATCTTGCAAGAGCACATTGTGGAAAAAAACCAAATGTAGGTAGAAAGACAAGCCCTGGAAGAACAGTTGGAGAAGAACTAGAAAAAATACACGAAGCTCAAATATTTTTATGGTGTTGTCAAGAAAACTATCACGACTATTATCTATGCAAGACACATCGTCTCCAGATTCCACATCACAAGCTCCAAAAGAAATATTGGAGGAGTTGAAGGCAATAAAAGCTGAGTTAGCCCAAGAAAAACATGATAGAGAGATCATGATGATTTGGCACATGGCTATCCAAGCAGAGAAGGATAAAGAGATCTAGTAGTTAAAAGAGCAGTTAGCAAAAGCACAGGTAGATCTAGCTATACAAGCTAATAAGAATGCTTTGGAGCTTCAATAGAAGGATCTGGAAATCAGTAACCTCCAATCCAAAGCAGTTGTCACTGCTCAACAAAAACCATCAGTAGAAGCGGTAATCAGAAGGGTAGACCTATCCTTAGTAGATATACCAAGCACATCTACTGAGGGAGGTCTTCATGATTTTGAAGAAATAGAAGAAATAGCTGATGCAAGAGAGAAGATTAGGAAATGGATATCAAAAGTACAGGATCCCTCTCACAGAGAGTACATGTAGTATGAGCTCAAGGTTTTGGAATCAATGACCTTATTGATAATCAAGCTAGATGAATCTGTATAGAACTTTGGCCGCTCATGAATCAAGAGGCCATCTTGTGGAAAAGAAATCTATTGCCAGCTCTTGAGCCAAACACTAAGGGGGATTACAAAAACGTGTTTGTGGCAGCAGAGCAAGTGTTGACCACTTTGGAGAATCAACCCTCTGGGAAAATAAAAGGTTCAAAAAGAGACCACAAGATGGATTCAACAAAAAGAGACCACAAAGATGGATTCAACAAAAAGAGACCACAAAAAGGTGGATTCAACAATCTTTAATCCACTCAAAAGGACTTGCCAACACACCATATTGTCTACGAGAGCACAATAATGAACAACCCTTTCAAGGAATTGGCAGTCCAAGCAGATATGGTGGCCCGTGTAGAGAAATTCAGAAGAATAACAAAGACCTATGGAGAAAATAACATTCACTAAAGATTCAAGTGCAACTCAACCACAAAGACAAAGCTTGCATGAGGACGTGCAATAACTAGGAAGGGGGAAATGTTGGCAGATGGACCAGATGGATGCCCTTCTAGTTGTCCACCTCATCATGAAGCCACAAATTTTTGATGTCCCACTATTATTTTTGGAATACCCTTGTAAATATGAGAGACTTTGATTTTTAGCCAAATGATCTTTGAGCCAACTTGTGTAAAATCTAAGTTGTATAGTATGTTTTTGAGTGTGAGCTTTGTAAAGCTTAATTTTTGCAAGTCAAAAAGGAAATCGGTGTCTTAGACCTTCTCTTAAGTTGTTGCATTTGGAATTCATTTGAGTGCCGAAATGGTGTGACAATCAAGAGCATAAGACATGACATATATAGATTTCTTAAGTAGAGAGTGATAGATATTCTAGCGCTAGAGATAGCTTTGTTCTGTAGGTTCAGTTCTTGAGGCTAAGACCCTCAAAGAGTATCCATGCCCCATTCGGGTTGCTTCTCTACGTATTGACATTATGTTAGCGGCTAGATAGCTATGCTAAAGATGCTGGTCCGGCGACCCGCTAACAATATCCCCAACATTGGTGCGTCCCGAATGCTTTGGGATATTCTCAACACATGTTGAGCTAAGGCTTACACTATTGAATGCCTCATCTTAGAGTACATTGATAGCAAGGTCTATCTAAGAGAGGAAAAGTGAGGAAGCCTAAGGCTGATTTTAGTGACTCTAAAACATAGGGTTATCTCCATGCACAATGATATGTACTTGCATTATGAAGGGGATGGTGTCTCTTGGAGTGCTACACTAATTGCAAGCTATGTCTAACATGTTTAAACACATATGTACCAAGGCATTGTCTTCAAAATGTACCAATAGTGCTGTACTTTAGACATCACCATTTGTTCTTAAAGAGCCTTCAATCTGGGACACCTTCCTTGGGTTGCCCTTATTACAAGGCATGTTCAACATGGGAAAAGGTATTTCAGGGAAAATGGAAGGGAACGTGGCACCATTTAGATGTGTGTCCATATAGCTAGGTCTAATCACAAACCCATCTCCTGTGAGGTAGAGAAGATGCTCTCTATAGAAAGTCATCTTCGTGCCCAACTCCTGTGCCATCTCTATTCATGTCCTCCTGGTGTCAAGCTGAACTAGGTCCTAAAAAATGAGTCTAGTAATCTCCATCCATGTCAGAGACATTGAGGGTGCCTCAAGAGAGTACTGAAAAGGAGGCAGCCTATCCATGGTGAAGCCCTTTGTCTGAAACCATGATGTCATATGTGCATACCAGCATCATGTATCCCCCTATAGAGCAAACTTCCTAAAAGACTCAAGGGCCAATCTGGCATATCTGTCTCTAGTAGTATCCCATAGGCTTTGTAGAAAGGAGATTGATATGGTAAGTGCCTTAATCTACATAATGGGAGCAACTAGCTCCGCTCGAATGATATCGTGTGGTACGGAGGCCTTGGCTCTAATTAGTCAAGAGATCATAGATACCAAGGGCCTCTCCATACTTTTCCAACCATCCTGGCCTACAAAAGGTCCAGAAACCTGCACCCCATACAACATTGTTAATGCCACCAGAGTATCAAAGAGCCATAACTTTGTCTGAGGTTCCTGGAACTGAACCTGCAAACACATCCTCTCCAAGCCTCCTAAATCCGCATAAGCTCTAGTCAGTCTAGTCTCTATTGCTCTCCTCAAAGAAAATCCTGACCCAATGAAGACTACCCCGAGGTAATTGTGGGCATATCTATACTCCACAATCTCCTAGCCATATGTGAAAGGAGGTGCTGATCTCGTGATCCACAATCCTCTATCCTATGCAAAACTATGTAGTGCATCCAAATGTCACTGCATACCCTTTGGAGTTAGAGATCAACACAATATCATTAGCATATAACAACAATTGAATCCACGTCCTTGCCAGTTGGGCACCTCTATCACCCTCTCTGTCAATGTAATCAAACACCTCATTAACATACATGCCAAATAGAGTAGGAGACAATGGGCAACCCTGTTTCACCCAATAGTGGAGTGAACTAAATTAGATACCCCTTTCAGAGTGCGTACATGTCCCATCATTGATCCAAGCCATAATCCCCCAAATCAACACTATGGGCACCCCCATCTCTTGCAGTTTGCACATTAGTGGAGCTCTTGGTACCATGTCAAATGCTTTACAAAAATCCACAAAGCTGCAATAAATCCATCTCCCATGTGACCTTCCCTCCTGAATGATGGCTCTGAGTGTCAGAATATGATCAAGAGTGGAGAAACCCCTCCTTAAACCGGACTGACCCTTTGCCCATACACCCTCACTCTCTGCCTACCCAATTACTCCACTACTGCTCAAGAATGGAAGCGTACAACCATGCCAATGTGTGTGAAACCATAATAGTGTGGTAGTTCCCAGGCTATACAGGATCTCTTTCCTTGAAAATAGGCAAAATAGTAGACAATCTCCAAGTCTCACGTAACCCTTCACACATGGCCCAATTAAACAACACTACAAGAACCTCTACCAACATATCCCTAGCATGTATAAAATTCTTTGCTACTAGACCATCATGATCATATGCCCTCATGGTCCTCATCCTGTCAATGGATCTCTTTACCATGTCACTGGTAAAGAAGCTTCTCATAGCTAGGCATTGCTCTGTAGGATCTCGAAGGGGGTCTTGTCCTGGAACCATATATAATGATGTTGCATATTGGCCCATAACATCAGGAGAAGTAATCATTGGGGGAAGAGAGTGCTCATGAAATATTTGCCATGCCTCTCTTGAGTCTCTACTCAAGAACAATTGATACAAGTCTCTCTTCATCTAGGCCAAGTAAGCTCGCTTCTTCCATCGCACAAGGCACCGAGAAGCGACCCGAGACTGTCTGTAAGTGATGACTCCTAAAACAAAATCCTCTAAAGCTTGGCGCTCATCTCTTTGCACTCCTCGTCATACCAACTATTTTGGGGCATGCTCCTAGAATGTTGCTTTCAATCCAAATGAGTGTGTAGGTATGCCTTTGATGCATCACCATGTAGTGTCTCCGTCAGTAAAGTGGTGCACTCCTCCACTAATAGGCCTAGACCAGTTGTGCATAGAGAAAGTTTTTTTTGCAAGAAATATATGTTTTTGGACACATTGTCTCTTCAAAAGGTGTAAAAATGGATTTGACAAACCTTCAGACTATTCGTGAGACTGGCCCAACTTCAAAGAATCTTCATGAAGTATGCAACTTCTTGGGTTTGTGCTCATATTATCGGCGGTTTAGAAGAAATTCTGTGGAGATATCTTCTCTTTTGCATATGTTGACCTAGAAAGGGGTTTCTTTCTCATGGGAGCATTCTTGATGCAGGAAGTCCATGTGATAGCTTATGAGAGCAAGATGTTTTCACGTCCTTAGTGCATTGCAAAAATTTACAAAAAAGAACTTTTGGCAATGATCCACGGTGTTATTCAGTGGCACCATTTTCTACTCAAAGCTGACTTTACGGTTTTCATCGACCATTACAGTTTCCGCTACTTCTTGTCATAGAAGAAACTATCAAAAATTTAGATGAGATGGGCAAATATTCTGTCACAATTTCACTTTTTGATAGTCCATGTATAGGGACAACAAAATGTGGTGGCAGACGTGTTGTCTCGTAAGCCCTTGGTTTTAGCTATTTCCACGATACAACATAGAAGCTTCAAGGATATGGTAGACCAGTATGCCACATACTCAAATTTCTTAGATATCTTCTCCTGTACAAAGTGGGGAGACAATTGTAGGCTATTCCATATGGGATGGCTATTTGATGCGAGAAATGATGTTGCGGAAAAGGTTATGACAGAGTGCCATTGTTGGCCTTTCTTGAGTCACTGCAGCATTGATACCACCTTGAAAGTTGCCTATCGCAATCCACCCGATATGTAGGCAGCTCATTGAGCCTCACTCTCGGCCATTAACTCGCCAAAATCAAGTGATCCATTACTATCCATCATCTTCGTTCCCATCACATCGAGAGTGCAATTCAGCCCGTGGTGGCCATCCACATTGCCCACATCCAGGAGGATATTAGGTGCATCAAATCAGCATTCAGGTATCGCATCGTGTGTATTTTCCATTCACCATTGATATTTTGTTGCACCTGACCTTGGTATAAGAGCTCTGTTTGTGCTGCACCTGTCATTGGTATCATATCTCTGTGCGGGCTCCGGATTTGCGAACTCAAGTGAAGAACCAAAGAAGAAGAAATGGGTAAAAAACTAGGAAAAAAGGAATCATGTTGAGTTCTAATGGTTGTGCAATTAGAGGGTATGCAAGTACACTAAGTGCATGGACATGCACGGTTTGGGAACAAGCTCACAAGAAAACTTCCTAAGCTTTCCGAAATCTAGAAGTAGAATAATCTATCTACATGCACATAGGGTTAAATGTGCACGTGACATGCAATGTTTTCATCGCAGCCACTAGTATTTATTGCATTGATAGTTACCAGACTGTGCATATTTGTTGCATAGTCTTGCTGATAACAATGGTAGCTATTACTGTCATCTTGGTAGCTCTCAATCAGCTAGCTACTAGGATACTATTGGTAGCTAGCATAATATCTTTGGTAGCCACTAGGATATCATTGGTAGCTCATAGTCTGCATGGTAGATTCTAGAGTGGTTATTAGTAGTCACCAATCTATTCAACCCTTGTATTGACTCTACTACTAGGAAGCAACAACAACTACCAATGTCTAATAGTAGTAGCCACTAGTATTTATTGCATTGGTAGCTACCAATCTCAATAGTAGCTACCAATATGTGCATAGTAGCTGCATAGTCTTGCCTATAGCACTAGTAGCTAGTGTCATCCTAGTATCCGCTCTATTAGACATTGGTAGATATTGCTCCTTCCTAATAGTAGATTCAATACAAGGATTTCTACTAGATAGATTGGTGGCTACTAATAAACACTCTAGAAGCTCCCACTCAATACATGGACTCAGGGATTTCAATGTATGCAGACCGCATACACATATAATACTTTAGAAGCTCCCACTCAATACATGGACTCAAGGATTTCAAGGTATGAAAACCTCATAAAAATAATTATTCTATAAGCTATTGGTGGTATTCAATTCATAGACTTTGGGCTTCCAATGTATGAAAAACTCATACCCATAAATAGGTATGAATTCTAATAGCTTGATACACACAGATCATACAATGCCTATAAATCTTGCATAGGCAATTGACAGTGCAACAAAAATAGAGGTAGGGCATGCTTCCATCTTGTTCCAATCAGGGACTTCTGAATCAGACATCCCATACACAGGCACATTGGATGGTATAAAAAGAATAGATGCATTCACTTATGAATCACTATAGACAATCAAGCTTATTATTCTTATGCAAATCAATATATCTCATGTTTTTATTTCATTTGAGCCTCTCGTTGTGAGCCGAAAGCTTCACCAGAATGTTCCATCTGCATAACAAAGCCAAATTTCTTAGTGAAAATTAATTGGCACAATGGCGACGGTGCTCACAAAAGACCCCTTTGAAACCACTTTCTATGGTACCTGTGAAGTCGTATCAAATCCCTCCCCTCAAGGAATTTGCACACTAGACTCTGCTACTGTAGAAATTTATGTACCTCCACGTGCTCTCTCTTCTCTTTCCCACAGTGCATTGTTGTGTGCTTTTTCCTTGCTTAGAGGGAAGCATCCCTCATCATACTCCAAGGACCAAGTAGATCTTGGTAAACTCTCCTCTTGAAGTTGTTGGACACTTGCAAAGCGTTAAACACTTGCTAACACCTTTGATGTTGAACTTATGCTTTTTCAACCATATAATACAAGCTATGGAATTATAAGCATGCAAATTCATTTTTCTATGTGACAAAAATATATAGTGATCAAACATACAAAGACATCTTTTGCCTGCATTTGCCAACGCTTTGGCCACCTCTAATTGTGATTCCTTTTTCATTAGAGCCAGCTCATATTTGAATATCTTCCCTCTATGAGTAATCTTGGCATCATCAAGGAATGAATCAAGGTCAAGACCATGCATGGATGTCTAATGTATACTCCACATGTTACTATGCGAATTTGCCGCCTCTCTTACAGTCGACAACCAAAAAACCTCAACCCGCAACCACTCTCAAAAGACACTTGATTCACATGGGTCATGAAAACATTTGACATGCCAATTAGATCCCTTACTAATCTAGAGAGATAGATTGTTAATGCTAAAACCAAATGCACTCACCAGTCTGTGAGATGTCTAAACTCTGAACATCTTCCTGATCAATAGAAGCCATTGCACAGGGAATGAATTTTTTCTTGACAAGAAGAAGATCTGCACATGCCAACCTATACAATCTTTCCTCCATCATCCACTTTCGTTGGTTGGTCCACTCGAGTGTTCACAATGTCTTGCATTGAAACCAACAAAGATCAATTGCTTATTTTTTATCACATGAGAGGTCAAAACAATATACCTCCACCAGCCATCTCCCAAAGCTAGATCAACTATGTCCAGTGCATGTTTTGTTATCTTTTTAGATGGTGCATCTATTTCAAAGAATTTTTTTTTATAATTTCTTTGAAACTCCAAGTAAGAATTCTATCCTTCTTGACAATTTCAATGCTAGGGTGTATTTTTCCTGCATGTATGGAACTATTGATAGATATCTATAGTGAGATGTAAAAATTAATGCAAAATACTTTCTGAAAACAACAATAGCACTAACTAGATGTAGAAGCTGAGACATTAGAGACACAAGCACATTATACCATAATTTTCTCCCAACCCTCTTGTCAATGTCTTCCTACATCCAATTGTAGACCACACATGGTAATTTCTCCATGATTGCCTCCTTTGAAGCAAGCCCCATTGCTCACACCATCCATAACATATCAGTGTAGGAGGTTGCAATGTATCTCATCTCATTCAATCTACATCAGATTAAGAATCATAGAATGATTAGATTATTTGATTATAAAGCTAGCTGTAGAATCAAACATGCCTAAAGGTACTTACTTGGTTATATGCATCACAATGCTCAACATGTCAGCCTCATTTGAAAAGTCTACCTCCACAAGCTTGACACAAACCCTTGGATGCAAATCGACATCTTTTTTGTAGGCAACACCTGCAAAATCACAAGAAAGGTCACGCATTAGTTTACCACAAAACACTATTTAAATTAACGACATACAAAACAAAATTCACTTTGTTTAAGAACTTCCATCCAAGCGGCTAACCTATGGTTGCCATCCCATGTATATAACATTTTGTAGCAAAGGGCTTCCCAACATGTATCTTTGATTTTTGCCCCAAAATCTTCATTGACCATCTGCCACAATGGATCCCATGTTTTCATGATAGCATCGTCAACATCAATGCTAGGATGGCCCGGTGCATTGATAGAGCATTTGAAGCATCCCTTGGGCTCATAATATCCCTCCAGCAAAAAGGTATCCGCCAATGGATAGAGATGCTTGGAGTCCCAGCTTACTTCGCTTGCTTTCTCTAGTTTCAACAACCGGCATAGAGGAACCCAAGGCAATGGAGTTTCATGCTCTATTTGCATTATCCAAATTATGTAAAAGCCCATACTTTGCAAAAGAGACTGCATACTTTCTGTACATAAGTTCACAATCACCTTCAAATTCCCAAGATGCTTGGATAACATATCCTGACGTACTGTGACATCCTCGTTAATTGGAAACTGCCCGTAGTATTTTCCACTACTGTCATGTATGCCTCCATCTCTCAATCATCGATGTCATCATCCAAGTTGATAGCATCTCCCACAAACCCAAAAGATGTCCCTTCTTGCACTTTTGTCTTACCCTTTGCAGTTTTTTAGATTTTTCCATTGATGATACTGGTGGAGATGGGATTGCACTAACTAGTTGGCTACTGGAGAAGTGTCCGACAATAGTGTATGGTGACACTTATTGTGGTTTTGTCCTTGAAGTCTTGGTGACCCTCTATCTAACAAAAAGCATAGCATATATCACTCAACAAGTTGACCCATTGTAGCTATACATGGAGCACTTTACACTCAAAGGATATCAATGCAAATCCATTAGTGAAATGAATCCAAAAGTTACCAAATCACTTTTAGGCCATGCAACAAAACTATTTTCTGCCTTCTTCACAGTAGTCATTTCCTCATTTTTGGAAGTAACATGAGGTAGAGGAGTGTACTTCCCATCATATACTTCCACCACAACAACAGAGAAGCCTGCAGCCAGAAATTGGCTCCCATGAAGCTTGGCCATATTTGAAATCTTCTCTATTTTTCCACCACCAATCACTTCTCCATTGTAAATGAATTCAACATAAGCACCTGCATCAGTTTTGTTGGCCATCTTTGGCTTTAGTCATGAATGCAAAGATTAAATACTCTAGAGGATTAGCAAAAAATAATACCCTAATTCTACCTGTAAAATTCTATCACTCTGCTCTTTTACCATCATCTCAATGCATGAAATCTACTCTATCAGTGTGTCTCCCACCATCCCCCCCCCCCCCCCCCCCTCCCTTCTCTCTCTATCTCTCTCTCTCAATATATCACCCTCCCCTTGGCTCTCTGCTTCTCTCTTTCCACCCCTCTATTTATCTCTCTCTATATCTCACTAGCTCCTAAGCCCCCACCTCTTGCTCTATCTGTCTACCCCATTGAAATATCCAACTCTCTCTCTCTCTCTCTCTCTCTCTCTCTCTCTCTCTCTCTCTCTCTCTCTCTCTCTCTCTCTCTCTCTCTCTCTCTCTCTCTCTCTCTCTCTCACCATTTATTGATGTCAAGCATCCACCCCAAACTTAGTATTTTGCTCTTGCATGTCTTTTGGACCTTTTGGCTTGCTTCATATGCGATTATAGGAAGTTGATGCAAAGGGCTACGTTGTGTCTTAAGCATGTACTCCACAACCCTTTGCATGCCCAAGACCTCAATAAGAAGTGATCCGGAATCAAGAAGTAAGAGCATGTAGGGTGTTTGTGTCTTGACTTGGAGAAAGTTGGTGAGAAACTCTTTTGAATGTTCTTAAACTCTTTCCAAGTAGACTTCCCGATGCTTCCACCCCACACCTCCACTCCATAAAGAAGCACCGGTATCTCACAAAGTAGATGGTTATGGGGGTGGTGGTACAAGAAAAACGAGATCAACTAAATAGCAACGAGATCCTCTAAATAGTGGAGGAGATGAAGCCATTGATTCATACACAGAGGTATTGAATTGTTGTCTGGTATATGTAGCAATTTTTCTTCCTCCATGTTGTCTAAAACTTAGATTCAGATATTGGATGCGAGAAGTAACAACTACACAGATTAGTGTTGGTGTGGAGTCCCAACTGATTTTGATGATAAACAATTGTGGCTACAAGTTTTTCCATGGTTACTTTTTACAAGGACAATCCACAGATCATAGCAAAAGATGTCATGTGTCCAAAATGTCAGTCAATCGCCCGGGATCTTCTGTCGAGCTTGTTAATAGAATGTGGAAAGACAAAAGTGGAGACCTCTAAAAAAATTGGGTTTGCTTTGATCATGTCCATAGAGTAGTAGGGTGGACAACAATGGAAATCCATTTTTATGACCTTGCATAAGGCCTACTAGCATATCATCTCTCTACTTTTTCATTCTCTCATAACATTGGTTAATCATTGCACTTTGAAGGATCCAAGAAATTCAAACAATAGCCATCTACAAGATGAAGAAGGAAGAAACACAAGCACAAATCATGTTTTGGGAAATGATGAATTTGGTGTTGTTGGAAAGCGGGCACCATCCAACTGATTTTAAAGGAATCATGGAAGATGAGGCTGGGGAAAATTAAAAATCTATTCAAATTGTATTCAATGGAGGGTCTGACAATATTATGGAGGGAAGAGAACGCCCTTGCTTGTCTCATTGGGAGCAAAGCTTGCACATTCACACCATGCAATACATGTAGGAGGCAAGAAGCTTGTACATGACTATTTGATCTTGGTGGGCTATTGGAAAAGTATCCGATAGTAACTTCTCACAGATTGTTGGCTCAATTGGTGGCATGTGCGTTAGTCTCGTTGGAAAAATCACTTTTTTTGGGTAAAACTATGCGAGATCCTATCTGAGTGACACATATATTTAATTGCTTCAATGCATTTACATTATTCCTATATGTTGCAAGAAGTGGATGATCTATCATACATTCGAACTACAAACCTTGCCAAAACAAAGCATGCAAGCTGGGTTGCTAGTGAGGGGAAAAAAAGAAATGTTGAGCTTGTATGATGCATGCGTTTTCAATCTATCAAACGCTTTGTTGCAAAGTGTGAAGATGTTTGCTTTTGTTAAGGGTAGATATCATGGAGCAAGACCTTCGCCAAAAAAATTGGTCATTGTGCACAACAAGGCAAAGCACCAGGTCCAATAACTGTTGCCAAAGATATTGAAAATGGGTTGGGAGGTATACCCATCTATCAATGATTGACAATGGAGGGAGATAATATTACAGTAGCCAATAAGTGAAAACATGCTTGGACAATAAATTGTGAGGAAGATAATGCGTCACATTGACCTGAATATATTACACAGAATGTTCCTCAAAATTGTAGAGGACTCTAAACAACATTTACAGGGGCAAGTCATGAAGTCAAAGAACACAAGGCCATGATGGTGGTTGAGGAAATGGATATTCATAAGGAAATGTGGGTAATCCATCCTATACCAAAGGGTAGTAGGGATTAATGCCACAAGTGGTTGGTATCTGCAGTTGGTAAATGCATGAAAAACATAAAGAACACAGTTGTAGGTGCAGCTTCACCATCCTTCTCGGGTATTTGCACATGTATAGAGGGGATAACACTGGTCAAGGTAACACTTAAAAGGCACAATTCATGTGTTTCTACAATTATAGTGTGGATCACACATGGAGGATTTGTAGCATAATCACTTAATGTCTTGCAAGAGTACCGAGTACTTGGCTTGTGGAAAAGGGAACAAACATAAATTCCTTAGAGTTATTGGAATTGGAGACAAGAGGCTTCAACGTAAACAAGATCACAGTAAAGGAAACCAGCAATGTGCGTTACCGGCCAGGAGTATCGATTTAGGCCTCTAAGAGAATTGAATCGGCTGTAACCATGGAGGCATAGATTGTATAGCACATTGTTGTGAAGGCAAACATGTATGAAAAAATCACGGTGGAGACATCTTCTTCTCAAGTTCGAGGAGAGAGGTATGAAGTTCATGTTGCCAATAATCCAATGTGTACATGGGAGACTTTGCAGAATGAGTGGTGCAAAGTAAACAATAGATGGCTTGCAAGCATATTTACTACATATTCCACCACTATTTTGTCTTGTTTTTGAATTACAATATGATCATCCATCATAGCAAGCTGAAAAATGAAGATCTGCTACGTGTGTTCAATTGTCGACGTGCAACATAAAACATAATTTTTCTTGAATGATTTTGATCAAGTGCCCTTGTGCGCATACAAATTTGTATGGACCATGGATTATAATTACTGGTTGATTTGGTATTGGAATTCTTTTAATGAGAGTTCGTGTTTCGGAATGATGCAATGTCTTCTATCTTGTATTTCATCTACTTTGTGCATAACATCTTTCTTTGTTAGTGGATGCTAGATGCTGAATAAAAATAGTTGATTGAAACGCGAATGACATGTTCTAATAGGATGGATTGTATCTTATTGTTGTTACACTATGTTTGAAGCATAAATTATTTCGAAGTCAATGGTAGTTTGAATGTTCTAAGGGATTGAGAAATAAAGAAAAAAAATCCCTCCAACAAGCTCAACGTGGAGAACTTTTAACTTTGAAAACATTGCCCAAGTAAAAGAACAGGAAAGAAATTCCTTAAAATCTCTCTCAATACCCATCCCTTGAATAAATCACCTGTGATGACCACATTTATCCCATAACCCAACACATTCAGTGCCATATGCAGTGAAGATAATCCTGCTAGCTTTAAGCAATCTCAACTTAGACCATAACTTGTGTCCTTATCCTCTTGCTCCTCAAGAGTGCTAGAACCTAGAACTTTGTCATCAACCCTAAATGGAGTATCTACATTGGGAGGGTCTCTTGTTGTAGAATTTACTACCATATCTATTATGTGATCTATATCCTACATGAGGCTACTGGCAGCATATGAGCATTAAAAACAACAATGAGATAAAACAAATGATAGAAAGGAAATTTAAAAAAATCTATTTTGGATTTCTTTATACATGGGAAATGAAGAGCTATTACAAAGCCAAGATCTAGGAAAAATAACAAAAATGTGGATAGGCTACAAAGCAAAAATACAAAGACTAAGTTTGGAGTTTTTTTCTGACTCTTAATGTAGTAGCACCATTTTTTTCAACATCGTTGGAACTATTTTCTTTTGCATCTTTCTCTGCCAGGTCTTTGATGTGTTTGCTGGCCCTTCCACATCCTCCATAGGCTTTCTATCAACCTCAGCTGCAAGGAAGAAGCAACAATGAGAAGGATGGAACTTTACATTGTAATATCTACCTTAAGGCAAAAATAGAGCCAAAATTACCACCTGTAATATTTCTCTTTGCATCATTTGTATGATATGCAAGATGGAAGGATTAACGTGGAAGGATTAATGTGGAAGGATTGGTGTCTATGGGCTTCATTAACATTGGTCTTCTCCAATGAATGATCATCTTCGGCTTCATCTTCCTTCTCAAGACCATCCTTGTCTAGCTCACCCTCTTCTCAACATGTACAAGCGCCTCCAAAAATTGTTCTTCCCAATTACCATAGTCTTTTACTATATCATTTACTACCACATTGATTATGTGATCTAGATTGTCATTGAGGCTAGTGGTAGCATCTGAGCATAAAAAACAATAAAGAGATAAAAAATAATGATAGCCAGGACATAAACAATTGAATTTTGGCTTTCAATAGACATTAAAAAAGGTAAACTATTACAAAGACAAAAAGGGTGACATGCTAATTAAAAAATTCCAAAAATGGATTCTGACTATGACAATATCACTTTTTCTTCCAACATCTTTGGAAATATTTTTTGTTGTTTCTTTGTCTTTGTGGTCCTTTGATGTCTCTCTTGGCACTCGTCCATCCTCTGTACGCTTTCTGGCAGCCTCATCTTCAAGAAAGAAGCAACAATGAGCAGGATTTAACTTTAAACATTATTATTTGCCTGAATAAGGACATAGCATAACTATCTTTGTCTCACACATCTTTCTTCTCGGCTTGTATGTGAGCCTCCAAATATTGTTCTTCACAACTATTACCTCCTAGAATCTCAACCTTTTTGGCAAGATCAGCCTCAATAGACATGACAAGTATTAAGAAATTAAGGAAAGTGCCTCAAGTGACATAGCATAACTATCTTTGTCTCACACATCTTTCTTCTCGGCTTGTATGTGAGCCTCCAAATATTGTTCTTCACAACTATTACCTCCTAGAATCTCAAACTTTTTGGCAAGATCAGCCTCAATAGACATGACAAGTATTAAGAAATTAAGGAAAGTGCCTCAAGTTACATATGGCTACAACATGTGGTAGCCATTAGTATAGCATTGAGAGCTGTCAGTACTATGCAGGTAGCTACCAACACTATCATGGAAGCTACCAATCATATCTTGATAGATATTAATGTTATCCTGTTATCTGACTAAATGAGCTATCTAGTTCAATTGCTATTGGGTTGATAGTGGTAGTTAACATAATTAGATCCTAGCAGTAGTAGCATGCCAGCTAATTGTGTAAAGATGGCTACCAGGCTAGTAGTGGTTGTAATTTCTCTACTAGGGCAACCATGGTTGATTGATAGCTATCACTATAGTCTTGGTAGATACCTTGATCAAGACACACCTAGAAGCTCTACAACTATTAGACGGATAGCTACCACTATCATCTTGAAATCTCCCATTGTAACATTGGCTACTAGTACCATAAGGGTACCTACCAATACCATAAGGGAAGCTACCATTATTAACTACATTGGTAGCTACCACTACTAAATTGGTAGCTATCTTTAGCATTAATAGCATGGAATCTACTGCTATGGTAGCTACCACTACTAAATTGGTATCTATCATAAGCAGTAATACCATGGAATCTACCGCTATGGTAGCTACCACCACTACCATAATGGTAGCTACCATTACTAAGCTCATAGATATCTTTACCATTAATAGAATGGAAACTACCACTATGAGGCCGATAGCTACCAATATGGTAGATATAACTACCATACTAGTAGCTACATTTCCCAATAGTAGCATGGAAACTACCACTATGCGGCTGGTAGCTACCGGTCTTGTACTCATTGCTACCAATTTAAAAATGTATAATCTAGCCACTACTAGCTACCAATGTGCTCCTGGTAGGTACCAATTTCATAGTGATAGCTACATTTTCTACCATAGATAGCTCACACCCTAACACTGGTAGCCACCACTTTGAGCTAAGAGTGGTGTTGGAAACTACTAATGTGAAAGTGCTAGCTACCTTGCTAGGTTGGTACCTACCAGTCCTGTACTAGTGGAGCCCTACTAGTCTAGGAAATGGACATTCTAACCACTGGAAGCTCGGGGGGTTCACCATTCAGTACCCCCTATATAACGTGCATTTGCAGGGTATTTAAAACACCCCTCTTTTAACATGTCAAAATGAATAAAATGCCCCCTTATTTTAGAAAAATTTCCAAAATTTAATATAAAACCCCCTTATTTTACTGTATCTCTATTAAATTGCCTAGAATTTTTGTTTTTTAAAATCCCCACTATCAAGCTCACGTTATAAATTAACATGATTACATAGTACACCCCCCGAGACTGGAAGCTACCAATGTGTTCTTGGTAGGCTAAATGGTGGCTACATTATCTAAGAAAGGTAGCTACCAACCTATCTTGGTAGCCACCACTATGTGATAGGGATTTATCTATCTATGATAATTATTAATAATTACCATACAGGAAACTACAGTGAGAATAGCTCCCTTGATGACCACAGATAGAAAATAATTTCTAACTTATTGCTACATAAATAATATAGGGTGAATACCATACTACATGATTTTGAATACATCACAATTGCTGAAGGGCACCGATGATGGTTTGGTTTATGACTAAACTCCTTGGAAATTGACATCAATATTGTTGAGCATCAATAAAGCATGCATAGATCTTGAAATGTGTTGTGGGAATCCCATCTCCATGAATGTATCTTTGCTTGCAGTAATGTGGCCAAAATAGTTCATGAGAAAGGCATGCTTATAGGACAGATTGAGCATGCCAAGTGCATCATCATCATACATTGTCAACCTGCATGCACTACAAACTTGTGGAAAGCAAAGGGGCCCATATGCGTAGGTGAAACTTTTGGTGGAGATCCAAAAAAAAATTTGCTCGGCTTTCTACCTGCATAGTTCTCACAAAATATAAGAGTATATTTATAAATTTTCATATCATAGTTTTTAGAACAATGTGAATACAATTAATCCTAAACATTGGATCTATTTTGTACAGACCAAAGATTACGATCGACCGTCGACTCCAGCAAAGATTGAGATGGTGACATATCAAGAATACAGAGCCTTGTAGTGCATCCTTCCACCAAGACGTCCTTTTGTGAGTAGTATTTGTAAATTTGGGTTACCTTTCTATGTTAAATGATCTTATAATTAGCTTTAAATTGTCAAGCTATTTAGTTTAACTTTTATGAATGCAGGAGGTTCACGGAAAGAGAGATCTTGAGTTTGTTGTGAGAGAGGAGGATAGGAGGATAGACGAGCAGCGAGCACACATTGCATCATCTTCACATCCTGGGAGATAGAAGGATTGTGTGAACAAGTCTAATGCATCATATACTTAGCCGTAGTGGCATTTAGATAGATGATTATGTTTGAGTATTGACATTGTATACATACATACATTGATGATTTATATATTCAATCTTCTTTAGTCAGTTGTAGTCTACTTATATAATACTGTTAACTTTCCTCATTCATAGTCAATTTGTTTCAATTTTTTTTTTGTCAAGTATTTTTGTTCATATTCAAATTATTTTAATCATTTTTGTTTAATGACAAAGTGTCAAGGAAGAAAATACCATACTGTGATCATTCATAATTTCAATTTTGTGCTTGCATAAATTCACCGGTTGTCTCTTTCAATTTTGTGTTCGCATAAATTCACCGGTTGTCTCTTTGTTGTAGTGTATGTAAAATGCTTCCAAGTGTACACTTTTCGCTTCCAATCTTGTTGTTTGGTGTTGTCGTGCTGTGACACGTACATAGTGGAAACAAATGCTACAAGATCTATCTTGCAACATTTTAGATATATAAGTATATTTCCCATAATGTACATATGTATATCTAAGAATAACAATCTGCTTTCTATCTCATCCTAATATTTATCTTAAGGTAACATATTCTTACTTTAGCATTAGAAAGTACTATGGGAAAAAACATCAATAGCTCCTTCTGCTTAACTCAAGTAAAACAGAATTGGTTTCTTTCTACAGTCTCATTATCATTTCATACCCTAGCTAGATCCTATACCTAGTGTAAATTCTAATATATATATATTCTATGTATTTTTTATATTTTCCTTATATTTCTTTTTTATAGCTGGTAGGAAGGAATTCAAATCCTAGTAGGACACTACCTATTTTAATGCATTATTTCAAGGATTCTTACAAAAAAAATTCAAGTATCAATGTCATGATTTCATACATGAGGTGTCCATTGGAATCAAATAAAAGTCTAGGCTAAGGGGACCACAAGACTTTGGCTGCTAGAAATGTACGATATTTTGATGTTTTTTTTTGCACAAGGTTCCAATCTGAATTGGAAAAAGTATATAAAATGTTGGTTATAGATTATGAGCTTAATTTTGTTTCCCTATTTTTACTTTTTTATTGGGATCCACGGTTGAGGAGATATGATCAAAATGGTGGACCCCAGTCTACTCACATCATGTAGAGATAGCCCATTTCAAATGTTGTTAGCTCATGTTCACACTGGCTCTTCTCTTTCTTGTGTAACCCTTGGGGGTTTCCTTCACCTATAAAAGGGACCTCTTCTTCCTTGAAAACCATTCAAGAGGGAGTGAGTGGATTCATGCCAAATTATCCTTTAGCCCTACACTTGCCTTTGAGGAAGGCTAGCTAAGCTTGAAAGAATCCTTGTAAACATAAACTCTAGTTAATCAAGGCCAATAATCAAGTTCAAAGTCTTCTATCTCTTGCCATCTTCATCAAATTGGAAAATACTCTCGAAGGGGTTGATAAGTAAGGTGCTTTTTTTGTTTTGTACTTTTGTTGATTTTTTGTTTTTCATCTCCAAGCCCAACCTATACCTCAATGTCTTCTACTACTTCTACCTCTACTCCTATCTCCATCTCTCTTGTGTCCTATTTTTTTCTCTTGAAGGAATTCAATGCTCTATCAACAACCTTCAGATTGTGAAAATATACTAGTGCACAAGGTACATCTCTCCCCGTTACAGGTATATCTCTCCTCAAAGTATCCTTATTGCCAACGGGCAAGAATAGGGCTTTGAAGGGAAACTTCTCTTCTCTTTGCTTCTCTCATATCTACATTTTGCACATACTAGAGTTATCCTAGATGATTAATCCACATGATGTGAATTTCTATCACTTCCACTCTATGAGATCTATTACAATTAACACATAGATTGGCCATAAAATACACTTTCAACAAAGTATAGTGTTTCTCTTTGGCCCAGAAAGGCTCAATGAAATACTTCTTTCACTGGATCCCATCGTACTACCCCTTATAGACTATAAATTTGTTTTTGACATAAGTGTAGTTATCTTGGTATGAACCAAGAGGATTTGTACACACAATTAATGATTTGTATACACAATTAATTCCCTATCCTCACTTTCAAGAGTTCCAATCTACACAATATCAACTCACCATTAGTGAAAAATAAAGATAGAGCAGGAATTAACCATTACAGGCTCAACTATCCAAATTGTAATGTAATCCACATACAAAAAAAGGGTTCCCAATAGTGTAACATCCCTCCCATCAAGGATATAAATTTCTATAACTTGAGTGATGCAAAGTATGAAGAATATCTAGAAAGTTGTGACAAAAAGATTTAGACATCCATTTAGCTTCTCTAGAGTGTCCCTTAGATATTAAGAAGCATTAACAGTAAACCATACCAATGCATGTTGTGGTGGTCTCATAATGAACTATTGGTGCAAGATTGAGATTTTGTTCTTGGTCAACAAGTGAAGATGGATCCTCATAAATAGGGTGTGAACGTTGTCGTGCTGTGGCACGTATATAGTGGGAACGGGCATTAAATAATTTATCTTGTGACTTTTTGACGCATAAGTATACTTCATATAATACTCATATACATAAATAAAAGCTTTCTACCATACCTTAGTATTTACCTTTGAAGTAATATAAATGTACATTACTATTAGAAAGTACTACAAGAGAAGTATCTGATTGTGCCTCTTTTTGTCTAGGGGAAAAGCATTTGTATACTTCTTCTAATATCTCAGCTATACCCTACCATATATAAATTATTTTCTTCTTTTCACATTTATCTAATAATATAACCCTTCAATAATGCATACCTTCTTGGATATATACAAGAGGGAAGGGCCTACTAGAAGACTTTATGAAAAGGAAGATCCAAAGCTTCTTGGACCATCCTAATTTGAAAATTCCAACCTAAGGGTGTGGAGAAAAGTCCAAAACCAAGTCAAGCTCTTTTAGTAGGACAATTTTTCCTTTTGAAGCATGTCAATTCGAGTTACAGGTCAAAAGTTACAGGGAAACCAGTGAAAAACCCTCTCACAACTACACTGCAAGAAGAGATGGTAAACAGGTGAATCAAGTGAAAAGAGGTAATCTTGGTCTTTTTCCATAAAATAAGATATTTGGAGGATAAAATACATAAGCATGTGAATGTGACACCTCAAAGATGCCTTGAAGGACAAGACACACAAGTTGGGACCCCCTGTTGGAGCCACACAGAAGATGCATAGGTGGGGCCCACATACATCATGCACCCACATGGAGCCTCAACGACCAAAAATTCTTAATTTCATGATATTTTGAGTCCTAATATTGCCCATTTTAAGAAATATCCAAAGAACATTTGATTTGGGCTAACTCTTTAGCTTAATCAAGTGATTATGTAAAACATGGCTCCCTCATCTATAAAAAGGGCAACCTTCTCTTCATTGGGGTAAATTATGAGTGAGTGAGAATAGCTCAATTCCATAGTGACACACTCATCTTAGTGCCACACTTTCTCTTGAAGAAAGGCTGAAGTCTTGCCTCATCTTCTCTCTCCATTAAGGTGGTGGCGATTGCTCTCATGTAAGATATATGTTGCTAGTTTTACTTTCATTTTCATATCTAGTCCAATACTTGTCTCTAACTCTATCTCTATCTCTCATTATCTATCTTTAATACCACCACCACACTTAGATCTATCTCTAATTCTATCTTACTCCTCCTTTGATCTCTCTTGTTATGTCCTAATTGTTTCATTGGAAGGTATTCAAGCAGCAAACTTGTCAATGTAATGGGTACAACCTTCTTGCGGGAAACAATTATGTTCACAAAGTTAGTAACCATATCTTCATCTTTCACAAGCATCTGTCTCTCTTAAGGTTCTCATTATCTTCCACAAACTCTAGAATCTCCTTGCTACAGATACTTCTTTCCCCGCAGTATCCTTATTGCCTAAGGGCAACAATAGGGCTTGGGAGAGAAACTCTCTTCTTCTTCTCCTTTCACTTCTTTCACACTACCTATTTCTTTGAACATACTAAGTATATCATTGATGAATAACCATAATCCACATAGAGGTAATTTCTTTCAATTGCAT
The DNA here is from genome assembly GCF_014529385.1 of Adiantum capillus-veneris. Taxonomy (NCBI): domain Eukaryota; kingdom Viridiplantae; phylum Streptophyta; class Polypodiopsida; order Polypodiales; family Pteridaceae; genus Adiantum; species Adiantum capillus-veneris. Next base: position 4,657,754 of record NC_140938.1, read on the forward strand.
TCAGTGCAATCTATTAGGGTCAACATTTGGATTAGTCGAAAGATTCACTTTCAGGAATGTATAGTGTTTCTATTTGGTCCTGAAAGGCTTAACGAAATACTTCTCTCACCAGATCCCATCATACTACCTATTATTGACTATGACTTCTCTTTTGATGTGAATGTGGTTATTTTATTATGAATCAAGAGGATTTGTACTCACAACTGATCCCAATTGCTAGACAAAACATATACATTATAGTAAGCACAAAGCTACAGTTCCAAAGAGCAATCCGCAGCTTATTTGGACAACAAAGATTAAATATCATTAACTCATCCATTAACCCTTTTATCCTACCCATGATACGATATGATCATAATCTCGATGTTTTCATTTTTGTTTTGTTCTGACTATCTTTCATGAGTTCTCTCCATCACGTGTGTGTTTGTAAGGAAAAGTGAGCGGCTTCTTTGGCTACATTTCTTATTTAGCTTTAGAAGCTATGTTATCTACATATTAGCTCTTTCTCATAACCCTTGAGCTTCCTCACAAACTCTCACAGCAAGAGGCCCGTTGCCTTCCTGGCAAGACCGCCTACTTCTTGACATATTTTTGGTGAACCGGACGCGAGACTGCCAGGGTGAGTTTGTGCGTAACCATGGGTGATCATGTTGAGCAATAGGGTATGCATTTTGACCCAACAACAATGCAAATGTTTCAAGCATTCTCAATGTTTATGCAACAATAACATGCTTCTGAAACAAGGGATATTTCAGCAACAAAGGCCATACAAGCGGTCGTCAACAGAATGGATCAGTTCAATGGCAAAGATGTAACCAAGTACTTACGCGAGTATGTGAAAGAGATGGAGCTGCATCGCGTTTCAGAAGGTGAGACGATTCAAAGCTTTGAGCTAGTTGTTGCTCCAGAAATTAGGGAGCATGTTAGGGCAATTAAAGATGGGCATGGGAGAAATTGGGAAGAGCTCAAAGTAGCTTTAAAGGGGGAATATTTCATGGAGGACTCGGAGAGAGTGACCAAAAGGACATTCTTAGAATGGGTAGTCAAGCCAAAACAAGGACTATCAATAAGAGAGCTACTTAGGGAATTTGAGCGGTGCTATGCACAACTCACCAGGACAGAAAGGGCTACACTAGATGCAGAGAAGACATTTCTTTTCTTACAATCCGCAGGTAAAGAGTTTCAAGAAAATTTGGAGCTTCTCCTTGAAGATAAAGATGTTGAACAAGGACTAAAGATCGACTGGAATGAAGTTGAAGGTGCTGTCTCGTTGCTTGCCAAACGACAAAGAAGAAGGGACAAGATGGTATTAAACACTACAAGTCCTTCAACCTCAACTTTTGACAAAATGGTAAAGCCTACTTATATAGCTCCTAAGTTTGATGAGTCTATGCTAGATGAACTTGTGAAGGGAATGTGTGACTTGAAGGAGAAACTTCTTAGGCACTTCTTAGGCAAAGAAAACAGCCCAAGGAAGGGTTTGTTAATAGATGTATTTGGTGTGATAGTACAGACCATGTAAGAAGGGATTGTGATGATTTTCGTGATGCTTTGTCAAAAGACGTTGTCTTTTTTAAGGATGGTAAAATCCACTTAAGAGAGACAGGTCTACCCTTGAGAACTAACTTTGGGAAGGGGGGAATTCAAACCTTAGTTGAATATGGCAACTAACCATGCCACCTCTTCAGTTGAGGCAGCTACTTATGGAGTCAAAATTGAGCATCTTACTGATGAAGACGTGAGTGACCATCATGGTCAAATTTGGCCAAATTTCATGCAATTAGCTAAAAAGGGAAAGCTTACAAAAGAGATTCTACATGAAGCAGGTGATTGCATACGTCTAGAAATAGGATGGAATGATCCAGTGGACTCATTGTCAGTGCATGCCTACATTACAAAATGCCAACAAAATGAGGCGATTGTAGAAGAGAAGCGCAGGCATGAGAATGCTGATGAAGGACCATCAAAAAGAGCTTCTAGAAGTGGGGGAAGAAGCGACTCAATGCCTTCTCAAACACCCTCAACACAAGGAGCATCTGCACCTGAAGTACTCACGGAGGAGTCTACAACAGGAAAGAAGAAAGAGCCAGCAAAAGGTAAGACAAAAGACCCGACTTATAAACTAAAATCTGATATTGAGGTTGCTACAGATTTAAAGAAAGACTTGATATTGAGGTTGCTACAGATTTAAAGAAAGTCTTGGAGGAAAGGATCTTAAATAGCAAGATTGAGTTTACTCTAGGAGAAGTTCTTGGCATTGCAAAGTGTGAATTCCATGAGGAGATCATTGACATCATCAAGAGGAAGAGGCAAACTCTTGCTGAAGTTTCTCGTCCACAGGTTGAAGGGGAAACCTCAAAGACACAAGGGATACAACTGCAAAATAAGGAGGAGGATGATGGAACTATGGTAGGATGCTACCAATCTAGTGGGAGAGTGAAGCAAGTGTATTTCTCAAATGATGATGAAGAAGTTGAAGATATTCCTAGGAGCTACTATTCACGAAGTCACTGGGCAAGGGCTACTACAGAAACTTTGGTCAAGGTAGGTGATCTTGAAGAGCCATTTTTTTCCTTGATTGACCATGGTTCATAAATAAACAAAATGTCAAAGAGTCTCTACAACAAGTGCAAATGGCCAATGGACACGGATCATGGTTGGATGGTAAAAGTGGCAAACAATTCATCCGGTGAATTGTATGCAGCATGTCTAGGTGTGAAGGTGACAATAGGTGATGTAAAGATTGATCAAAACTTCTTTGTACAGGATACATCTTCATATCATCTCATCCTTGGACAACCCTACATTGTGGGAGTTCGAATGGAAACAAAGGTAATGGACGATGGTTCAGCATATGCTAGGATACGTAGCAAAGATGGTAAACATACTGTCCAATTTCTCACAGTTCGTGTGAACGATGAAAGAAATCGTGACAACCTCAGAGAACATTCTCTACCAAAGGTGAGCAAAGAGTTTCATGACCATAGGGAAATGATGGGTTTTGGCCAAGTGCCATTGTAAAGCGGGATTGCAGTGGTACAGAAAGAAAAAGGGTCTCGCCTGGTCCAAAAATAGGTGAAAATTTTTCAACGAGCTCCTTGGTAATAACAAGGAATGGATCAGTATGTTTTACAAAACTTGAAGATTTGAAGAGATGTGAGAGGCAATATGTGCATAATGTACAAATAGGCATGAAAAAGAGTGGGTTGCTAGAGCCTACTAAAAATGTTTTGGGTTTGTGTGAACAAGTTTCTTTTGTAGATACTATGGGTGAGCTTGATGCTATAATGGGGTCTAGTTTGCATCTTGAAAATGAAGTTGTGGAAGTTTGCTCTATGGAAATGTATCAAGTAATAGAAGCCTTTAAAGAAAATCAAATAGCTGGCCCAGAAGTCCATGTTGAAACTAAATACAAGAGTGTAGCAAAGAAGGTGAAACCAGTAGCTTCACCCTTACCACCCAACAATAGGGAAAAGATTGAGCAGGCTTCTTTACAACCAAGTTTGAGGAATCCTAAAAAGATTGGGCATACCTTCACAAAGGAGTCTTTCCAAGAGTTGTAGATTGGTCGTGAGGAGTTTCTAACACAGGAGGAGACAAAGTGCTTCAAAGAAATGCTTTCAAAGCATGGTAAAGCTTTTGCATTTGAGCCACATGAGATAGGATGTGTTGATCCTTCTATTGTAGCTCCTATGGTAATTTTCACAATACCTCATGTGCCTTGGAATCTGTGGCCTATTCCGGTTCCAAAGGATCATTTGCCAAAGTTAGTAGAGCTACCGAATGAGAAAATCAAAATGGGAATCTTGGAGCCTTCTTGTGCTCCATACTCAAACAGGTGGTTCACAGTTCCAAAGAAGAATGGTTCTCTACGCTTCATCCAAGATATGCAACCAGTGAACAAGGTGACAATTAGAAATGTAGGTACAGGTCCAATTGTGGATGAGTTTGTAGAGGCGTTTGCAGGGAGGGCAATCTACTCAATGGGGGATCTCTACTTAGGGTATGATCAGTTTCAGCTTGCAATAGAAAGCAGAGACTTGACAACCATGAGGACACCTTTGGGTTTGGTAAGGATGTGTACCTTGCCACCCACAGGGAGCAACCAACTCAGTTGCACATATGATGAATGGGATGAATAAGGTCTTACGTGACTTTATTCCTCAAATCACAATGCCTTTCATTGATGATTTGCCTATCAAAGGATGTGAAGAAAGTGACAAAGATGAAGCTTTGGATCTCAAGGGATGTCGCAGGTTTGTGGTAAATCACATAAATGATTGTGATAAAATTTTGTCTAAGTTGGAAGAAGTGAATCTTACATTGTCAGGGAAAAAGTCTATGTTTGGTGTCAAAGAAGTGCTCATTGTGGGGCACATGTGCGGGCCATATGGTAGGAAACCTTGTCCATCAAAGATAGATGCCATCCAAAGAATGAAAGAAACATGCACTAGCATCACTAAGGTAAGAAGGTTTCTGGGAGCATGTGTCTTCTATGTTATTTGGATTCCACATTATGCACATGTAGATGATCCTCTTTATCAGTTTCTTAGAAAGAATCAAAAGTTTAAATGGACAGAAGCACATGTAAAATCCATGAAAAAGCTAAAGGAGTTGCTCCAGTCAGCACCAACTTTGAGAAAGGTAGACTATGAGTGTCAAAGGCCAGTAATTGTGACAGTAGACACCAGTCCTATAGGGATTGGATGGGAAATAGGGCAAGATGACGAAGAAGGACGCAGGTATGTGGTAAGATTTGGAGCAAAGGTACTAAGTGCTCGCCAAAGAAACTATCCACAAATAAAGAGAGAGCTATGGGGTATGGTTACAGCCTTGAAAAATGGGAAAGAGTACCTAATTGGTGCATGTGTGGTTGTAGAAACAGATTATCTACCACTTCTTGGGATGATTACAAGCTGCTCAACACCAGACATTGCTATGTTGCGGTGGATTGCCTACATTAAGTCCTTAAATCCCGAGTTTAAGCACATTGCAGGTAAAGACAATACAGTGGCGGATATGCTATCAAGGGCAAGGTATGAAGATGAGTCACAAATGATTGATGAGAGAGATGATGTAGGCACAAAGTTCTATTCTATCTCTCATGTCAAAGGTAACAATGTCTGCATGACTAATTCACTTGAATTGTTCTTGAAAGATATTTATGAAGGTGATTGGCTTCTTATTGGAAGCTACTTGAGTACTCTAACAAAACAGAATGATTGGTCTGAACAAGAATTCAAGAGGATATGTAGGAAAGCATATGGGTACTTTTTGAGGGATAGTGTGGAAGCATCCTAAACAAAAGGGTGCTACACCACAAAGGGTTATATGTAAAAAAGAGACTCAAGTAAAGCTTATGCAAGAGTTTCATGAGAGTCTATGGGCTGGACACAGAGGCGTGTGGGCAACCTTCTCCAAGTTGAAAGAAAAATACTGGTGGAAGGGTATGTATAAAGATGTATCTCAGTTTGTAGAGTCGTGTGTAACTTGTCAAATGTATTCAAATGTCCGACATCGTGATGGATTGCACCCTACATATCTACTAGCCATGCACTATAAATGGGTTGTGGATCTAGTCACAATGCCTTAAGGACTCTGGCAGATGAGATACTTGGTTCTTGCACGAGAGGACCTAACTAACCAAGTTGAAGGAAGAGCATTAAGAGATAAACCACAAAAGCTATGTGTAAATTCCTTCTTGAAGAGGTGATTTGCCGTTATGGTTGTGTGGGAAAAATCACTGCAGATAGAGGTGAACTGGATGCTGAAGAAGCAAGGGAGTTCTTTTCTAGATTAGGAATCAAGTTTTCTCTTACTACAGCTTACAACCCTGAAGGCAATGGAAAGAGTGAAAGAGGGCATCCTCCTATCATCGAAGCTTTGGCCAAGGCTTGTGAAGGAAGAGTTGGTGAGTGGCCAAAACTGTTACCATATGCTTTATGGGCTGATCATACAACACATAGCTCAGTAACTAGCTACATGTCTGCGGAGCTAATGTATGGTCAAAAGCCAGTGATGCCGATTGAAGATACAATTCCCACATGGAATGTACTACCTTGGCAAGAGGGGCTTAGCAGGGAGGATCTCCTTGCACTGCGTATAAAACAACTAGAGAGAAGACCTAGAAACATTGAAGCTGCAAAAGAACGACTAAAAAATGCAAGGTTGAAAAACAAGGACTACTTTGATAAGCGACATCGACTCAGGAGCAAAGCAATTGACAAAGGTGACTGGATTTTAGTGTATGATAGTAGTCTTGATAACCAGCACACAGTCATGTGTAAGTTCTCAAAAAGATGGTTTGGACCGTATGTTTTAAAGCATGTGCATGAAAATGCTTCTTACAGCTTGTCTGAACTAGATGGTATAGAAGTAAAGATTCCCATTGTAGGAAAAAGGATCAAAATGTTTCAGAGAAGACGAGACAATGATCTAGAAGATGTTGATGAGGAAGAAGAGCAAAACACAAGTGAAGATCAAAGTGAACATGAAGCTCTAGAATCATCCAGTGAAGAAGAAAGCAAGGAAGATGTACAAGAGGGTTGATCTTACAAAGAGACAATATGGCACATACCAGAGTATGTGCAGGTTTAGAGGGGGTGGATGTCGTGCTATGGCCCGTATATAGTGGGAACGCGCATTAAACGATTTATCTTGTGACTTTTTGACGTATAAGTATACTTCATATAATACTCATATGCATAAATAAAAGATTTCTACCATACCTTAGTATTTACCTTTGAAGTAATATAAATGTACATTACTATTAGAAAGTACTGCAAGAGAAATATCAATGATTGTGCCTCTTTTTGTTTGGGGGAAACGTATTTGTATACTTATTCTAATATCTCAGCTATACCCTACCATATATAAATTATTTTCGTCTTTTCACATTTATCTAATAATATAACCCTTCAATAATGCATACCTTCTTGGATACATACAAGAGGGAAGGGCCTACTAGAAGACTTTATGAAAAGCAAGATCCAAAGCTTTTTGGACCATCCCAATTTGAAAATTCCAACCTAAGGGCATGGAGAAAAGGCCAAAACCAACTCAAGCTCTTTTAGTAGGCCAATTTAGCTTTTTGAAGCATGTCAATCCGAGTTACAGGTCAAAAGTTACAGGGAAACCAGTGAAAACCCCTCTCACAACTACACTGCAAGAAGAGATGGTAAACAAGTGAATCAAGTGAAAAGAGGTAATCTTGGTCTTTTTCCATAAAATAAGATATTTGGAGGATAAAAGACATAAGCATGTGAATGTGACACCTCAAAGATGCCTTGAAGGACAAGACACACAAGTTGGGACCCACTGCTGGAGCCACACAGAAGATGCCTAGGTGGGGCCCACATACATCATGCACCCACATGGAGCCTCAACGACCAAAAATGCTGAATTTCATGATATTTTGAGTCCTAATATTGCCCATTTTAAGAAATATCCAAAGAACATTTGATTTGGGCTAACTCTTTAGCCTAATCAAGTGATTATGTAAAACATGGCTCCCTCACCTATAAAAAGGGCAACCTTCTCTTCATTGGGGTAAGTTATGAGTGAGTGAGAATAGCTCAATTCCATAGTGACACACTCATCTTAGTGCCACACTTTCTCTTGAAGAAAGGCTGAAGTCTTGCCTCATCTTCTCTCTCCATTAAGGTGGTGGCGATTGCTCTCATGTATGATATATGTTGCTAGTTTTACTTTCATTTGCATATCTAGTCCAGTACTTGTCTCTAACTCTATCTCTATCTCTCATTATCTATCTTTAATACCACCACCACACTTAGATCTATCTCTAATTCTATCTTACTCCTCCTTTGATCTCTCTTATTGTAACCTAATTGTTTCATTGGAAGGTATTCAAGCAGCAACCTTGTCAATGTAATGGGTACAACCTTCTTGCGGGAAAGAATTATGTTCAAAAGGTTAGTAACCATATCTTCATCTTTCACAAACATCTCTCTCTCTCTTAAGGTTCTCATTATCTTCCACAAACTCTAGAATCTCCTTGCTACAGGTACTTCTCTCCCCGCAGTATCCTTATTGCCTAAGGGCAACAATAGGGCTTGGGAGAGAAACTCTCTTCTTCTTCTCCTTTCACTTCTTTCACACTACCTATTTCTTTGAACATACTAAGTATATCATTGATGAATAACCATAATCCAAATAGAGGTAATTTCTTTCAATTCCATTCAGTGCAATCTATTAGGTTCAACATTTGGAGTAGTCGAAAGATTCACTTTCAGCAATGTATAGTGTTTCTATTTGGTCCTGAAAGGCTTAATGAAATACTTCTCTCACTAGATCCCATCATACTACCTATTATTGACTATGAATTCTCTTTTGATGTGAATGTGGTTATTTTATTATGAATCAAGAGGATTTGTACTCACAACTGATCCCAATTGCTAGACAAAACATATACATTATAGTAAGCACAAAGCTACAGTTCCAAAGAGCAATCCACAGCTTATTTGGACAACAAAGATTAAATATCATTAACTCATCCATTAACCCTTTTATCCTACCCATGATACGATATGATCGTAATCTCGATATTTTTATTTTTGTTTTGTTCTGACTATCTTTCATGAGTTCTCTCCATCACGTGTGTGTTTGTAAGGAAAAGTGAACAGATTCTTTGGCTTTATTTCTTCTTGAGTTCTCTCCATCACGTGTAAGGAAAAGTGGGCGGCTTCTTTGGCTACATTTCTTCTTTAGCTCTAGAAGCTATGTTATCTACATCTTAGCTCTTTCTCATAACCCTTGAGCTTCCTCACAAACTCTCACAGCAAGAGGCCCGGTGCCTTCCTGGCAAGACCACCTACTTCTTGACAACATAAGGGTCTTCAAATATTGTAAAAGATTGATGTGGAAGGCATTGTGTGAATGTGTTGGTGTGGTTAGCTCTATAAAAAATTGAAACATCATTAATGAGAGCAAAAATCGTGAAAGGACCAAAAAAACATGGAGCAAGCTTTACAAGAACATTGGTATCAACAATTTTAATCTTTTGTTTTTCCATTCGAAGCATATTATAATCACCTTTTGTAAACACATGTGGCTTGTGATGTTTATTAGCATGCTTAGTGTAAAGTTTTTGTGAATGTTTGATAGCCAAAGGAACACTTGCATAAATGTCTTATGAGACCCATCATTTTACCTTGTGTTGATATAATCTTTTGGCAAATCAAACAAGATGAAATGTACTGCCACACATCACTTTTCATAGTTGGCAAATTAAAATCATGACATAAATTTTGTAATATAGCTACAAATCTATCATATGGCCAACATAAGGTGGTTTCTACAAAGCTTTAATGATTAAATGATGGAAAGGTTGTGTACTATATTATTTATGCTTAAAGTAAAAAAAGTTTTCTTGATGAATTGTGTATTCCAAAAATGCGTGAATAGACACTACAACACGGCGCGTAGAAATTGGTGCAAATACCGACAAAATAAAGTTAGTTTTAAAACTAAAAAGAGTTGAAATAGGCCTCGGAAGAGATTCCAGTATCGTGACGTCAGTATAAGTATCGGTATATTATGCGTCGGAATAAATTATGAAATGAGCGTCGAAATAAGCAATGAAATAACCGCTGGTAATACTATAGCATATTCCAACGCATCTACCGAAGTCTGTACCGATACTTATACCGTACTTTGTATCGAGGACCAAACCTACAAATTTTTTGGGGGAGAGAGGACTAGGAACTGATGCTGCATGTACTGGAGCAAAAGAAAATAGCCCTCTCTGCTCGAAAAAAGAGTGCACAAGCAACCATACTCCACCTAGAAGCTGACGCTAAAGAGTGAGTATATGGCAATTAGCAAAATTGTAAGAATAACATAACCACAAAATCAAAAGCTTGATCATGGCATAACGGCATAAAGGTTTTATAACCATAATTAAAACATGAGTCGAAAACTACAAAACCATAAACATAACCTGTTTGCTATACCATAACCATTACCATAACTTGCTTGTCATACCATAACCATAACATCCATACCATCATTGCACAACCATAACCATAACCATAACAGCCATACCATCATTACACAACCATAACCATAACCATCACATGATTGCCATACCATCATAGAAAAACAATAACCTTAACTTGACTGCCAAATCTTAACCATAACATATGTGCCATACCATAAACATAAGCACTAGAAAACTGTACATATGCAAACAATCATTGAGTGAGAAGACCCTCATGGTAATGCCTCCCAGTCCACGTCCTCTCCCTCCTCGTGCAACATCAGCTGGGTCAAAAGGGCCACAAGTCCGTGCTTGTACCCATACTTCTCCTCTCCGCGTGTCGGAGGACGCTTCATGGAAATTTTTTACAAAATTATGGTTTAATCATTAGATAAATCTTCAAATAACATATATATTTTCAATAATTTAAAGCATATGTATAATACTTACAAACTCATGTCAAAGCGTATCGTAGCCTCCACTCCCAAGATGTGACCCTCCAGTAGACTCCAAACGTGCTCTGGCTGCATCTCTCTGCTCTGCTGAAATCTCTCAGGATTTTCTTGTGTCTCTCATACAATCCCCGCCCACTCCTCTATGTCCAGTCATGCCGGCTTGGGACTGCCATCATTGTACCTACCTCTCGCCTCTAACCCAACGGTGTGACATTGTGGACTTCACCATGCTCAAAAGGGGTTTGAGATTCGATCGCACCCCTCTGCCAGCTTGTACTCTCTGTGAATGGCCTCGACAATGTAATTCTTTCTTTCATCATCGTGGTTATCCCAAAACTCCATCACAAACTGACCAAACTAAATTGTACAGAGCTGTCCAATCCTCTATCGCATGGACTTTTTGACCCTATCTGCCAGCAATCCCATCCCTTCTCTTGTATACCTTGCTAGGATCATGCTCGTGTGATCCCCAAGGTGTACGTGGTGTCCCAATCGGTGAACTATTTACTGAAGAGAGTGGTGGACGCTCTCTAGATGGTGTGGATGCATTGGTAGAACTGCTACCACAAAAACCACCACCTCCAGAACAACGCATACCTCGTCTCGAGGGAGGATGAACCACCCATCGATGTAAGGGGCACACAAGTCCTAGGCATAGGGGGCACACTAGACTGAGGTGTGGGTCCCTCCGTGTAGGGACCACATTAGTCCAGGGTGTAGGGTCGGCCATAGCAGGTCTAGAGGGACCTGCGCCCCAAAGGTGTTGTGCCATCACGATCTGATTTGGTGTGAACTGAGACAAAAACGAACCCATTTGCTCGGGTGACATGTTGACTGGAGTGACAGGAAAACTAAAACTAGGAGAGTATGGCTCATCGTCATCGGCCATGGCTAATCATACACAAACAAAACCCACAAAATACGTTAGCTTACAGAAGAATTTCTTAATCAATACAAATAACAAATCAACAAAGCTGCTACACAAATAAATCAATCTAAAGTGTATTGTAGACTAATAAAAGAGTTTTACAAAAGAGTTCCTAGCAAAAACCATTAGTTAATCTCTCATCCTCTATGATATCTAATGCACCAAAGATGTCTATCTCAATCTTGACTTCTGCATCTTTGTCATCGAACTCTACTCCTTCATCACTCTCCACATCAACTTCAGTATTTGACACCCCATCTCTACGTTCAAACAATGCTCACTGCTGACATCCACCTCAAAATCTAAACTTAAAGTTTTCGCCGGTCCTACACTTTGTTCATGAATCGCCTCTTCGACCTCAACATCCAATCCTTCACACAGTTGCTTGGTACGTGGAGAAACTTGAATGGTGTCGGGGGATATGTGTTTGCTATGTGAGCCGGCGGGTAGGCGCGGGGCCTCTGGCTGTGGGAGGTGTGAAAGAGAGAGAACAAGAGACATTGACAGCTCTGGCAATCACCACAATCATCAATTAATTAAATATTACTTTGAGTACAACTTAATAATTATCCAAGGTGGGCTGTTAACAGCACCGTCACTTGAATCATCTGCTAACTAGGAGTTTAAGCTCCCATTTACAGGATTAACCGGGCCGTTAACGACACTGGACTTAACAAAATGCTTAATCAAACATTAGATGATGACGGTGATGGAAACTCCCTCACGTCGCTTCATCTGCTTCAATTGCCCCATGGATTCTGCAGGCTTCAATTCAGTTCACTGCCCTGATCATCAATGCTTTGGACCGGCTTAATTACCATTCTCTAGTTGTAACTTCCTCCTGGTTCTTACCTTGCATTGTTTACTGTGCATGCCTTCTCCTGCTTTCTTCTCTTGCTTTGGTTCAAGGCCAAGAGTGCTTCTCCTGCTTCGATCAAGCTCCTTCTCAAGCTTTGACCTTGATCTGCCTTTCTTGCCTTGGCTTGCTCCAATCAAGCTCCAACTCAAGCTTCTTGCTTGCTTCGACAGGTTCTCACCTTGCTTGCTTCTTGTTCAAGATCTTCGCTTTGCTTGCTTCTTGTTCAAGCTAGACAGAGTGAGAGCATTTCAGCTTTCTTGCTTATGTCCGAGAGCAAGTTTGAGAGAGAGAGAGAGAGAGAGAGAGAGAGAGAGAGAGAGGGAGATAGATAGATAGATAGAGAGAGAGTCGTCGTGATGGATGTCCATAGCATAGCCTTCAAGCATCAACATAAATACCAATACCAGGGAAGCGACTCGGATGAGGCATGGAAACTCACTAGGGTGTCAATCCTAATGAAGTGAACTTGAAGAGATGCAACTACTAACTCTACAAGCAAATCAAACGCACTAAAGCCAAGTAATCTACCTATGTCCTTCTACACAACTCTACAGTCATCACACCCGTTCACCTTGCAAATCATATCGGAATCGCATGAAACTTGAAGGGAAGCTACAGGGGACTATCAGGAACATACCCTATCACTATCACAACATTCTGGAGAGGTACAAAGATCGCGATCGTTCGTCCCACAGTACGCAAAAACAGTAAACGGATGATCCTAAAGGGTCGTTTTTGGGTCCCTAAAGCCTCTCCTAGGGTCAAAACAACATAAATTGCGCATATAAACACTCAAAACAACGATGTAAGGCCTAAATGGATGCATTTGAAACCTTCACCGAATCTTGAATACTTACACTTGAATGAAAGAGCAGAGTAAGAGGAACACAATGCAAGAAACAAAACTGAATTTGGATTACCGTAGCCACAGAAGCGATGATTACAAGTTTGAGCAAAGAGGCAGCTCTCTCTGCGTAACGCAATAGTCACTTATCTTCCAAAAATAATGTCCCTTTCCCACTAACCTTAGTGTATTATATACCTAGGGCTTTCTAAAGTGGCCGGCGACCAACTTCTCATGGACCTTTACATACATCATTGGAAAAATTATATCTTTGACTTAGACTTGACATAGACGATTGTCATTACGCTTTTACAGGGTTTGATGTATTAAACATCAGAAAAATAATGTGACCACATCAAAACTTTGGCCGGCTGACCCAACGGGCGCCTTGGCTAGGTGGGCACTTGTATGTTGTTATCACCTCCAAACACTCCCCCCTTCCTAGCTCGTGTCATCCCTTGACACGACCATTTGTAGCCTGGTCTTCTTGTTGATGAGACTTCCCTCTTCCTTGATTGAGTTATATCTGGCATGTTTTTCTTGTTCAAATGGGGTGCCCATTTGCCTTTGATTGATGAACACGTGTTCTTTGTGATTTGGATGTTGTGGACGAGGCATTTCTACATGTTGTTGCACATCCTGCTTTACCTTTCCATTTGTGTAGTTGATCGATGATACCTACTTCTTTGGATACTTTGCCTCCTGGTACAATTGAATTTTTATTGGATCTTGTATCTCAAAATGTTTGAGACTTTGACGTGTATGCACTGGCATATCCAATTTGATTTTCTTTGCCACTTCGTCAATAGAGCTTTGTTGGTATCTTTGAAGATAAGAGCTGCTCTTGTCGAAGCGTAGTTGAGAACAATGTAGCCCCACTTTATCTCTTTGAAGATCGTGTAACAAATTCTTTATTGGTTCCATTTGATGGAAGGAATATATACAATAGAATAGTGATGGGTGTTTCTAAATTAGGGTCTAGAACCTGTATAGCCAAAGGGAAAAACCCAGTGGGAAAAAATGCCTTTGGTATACGCTCTTATTGGGGTTGAACACTTGGAAGTTGAGGACCTGTTCATGCAAGGTGAGTTCTTGGGAGAAATAAAGTAAGAGTGCGTAATGCAAGTGCCAATTATGGGACACTCTATATGAACACAAGAGTTCTTTCAAGAAAATCATGCGGTGTGAAAAATGAGTTGTTGGGTGCTTCAAGGAACAAATGTAGCAAATGTGATATCCAAGGACATCTCAATAGCTTCCACATTTCCAAGAAGGGTTTTTGATGTTGAAGCTTCTCCACTCATTACTCACTATGCATAGTGCGTGAGTGTCTTTTGGAATTTCTTCTTCACTTTACCAAACTTAAAATACATAGACTTGGACTCTTATGCTCACCTATACCAGCATGAGCGACACAACATAAATATGCTCAACTCCTCCACCTTGAGCAGTACCTAGAATAGCTAAGACTCTTAGACCACAGAGAATATTACTTGAAGCTTTGGGACTAATGCCTTGATCATTTAGTGGCTCAGCTGCCCGACTCTTGACTTTTATGCCATGTATTTTTAATGGTGACTTGGACTTACCTGTTCATGGCCTGAAACCCAATGCCATAAGTTCTTGAGATTAAAGCCTCTATCATTGCTTTGGTCTTTGGATGCCACCATCTTTTCAAGTAAGTTGGCATACTTTGACTCCTCTAGCTTCTTTTTGTAAAGAATGAGGATGCAAGAGACCTACACAAGACAAGCACAAAGCACACAGAGATGGAAAGCTTCTTCTTCTTCTTCACAGAAAAGAGAGTACAAAATGACTGCTAAAGCTGAAAGGTAGCACATATGTACATGCGGTCACTAAGTGTGAACTCACTAGAAGCGTACTAGGCTGGCACTATAAGTGTAGTCCAGCTGTAGAATCACTGGCAAAGATCCTCCGTGTCGGTCACCTAACGCGCCAGTGAGTAAATTCCATAAGCGGCCAAGACCCGTAGTGGATGCCAGCTCAAGGTGTAGAGCTCGACATCTCAACACTCCCCCTCGAGCTCTGCATGTCGCAGAGTCCAAGCATAGTCCGGAAACATCGAAGCTTCTCAGCTCCGAGGGCCTTGGTAAAGATATCCACTATCTGTTGCTCTGTGCTGACATAGATCAAGTCAATGTCGCCCGCCAACACTCGCGCTCGAACGTAGTGGTAATGGACCTCTATGCGTTTGGTCCTGGCATGGAACACTGGGTTCCTAGCCAACTGCATGTTGCTGAGGTTGTCACAATGAATGACAATCTGCTGGTCCACCTGCACTCCCAAGTCCTCAAGTAATGTGCGTAGCCAAGCTACCTCGCACGCCGCAACTGCTACACCTCTGTACTCGGCCTCTGTGCTCGATAAAGAAACCGTAGGCTGCTTTTTGCTGCTCCAAGTAACAGCAGCACTCCCAAAAGAGAACATGAAGCCACTCGTAGATCTCCTATCAACAATGCTACCTGTCCAATCTGCATCTGTATACCCATACAATGCTAATGGTGCATCTGCTGCATAGAACAATGCGTAGTCAAGAGTACCTTGCACATACCTAAGTGTGCGTCGTACTCCATCCAAATGTGGCTTCCTCGGAAGCTGCATGAACTGACTCTCCAAGCCTACTGTGTAGCTCAAGTCTGGCCTCGTGATAGTCAAGTAGATTAGACTACCCACAATCTTCCTATACATGTTGACATCCTCAACAACATCACCCTTCTCTGCACTCAGCTTTGCATTCACATCCAAGGGAATAGAAATTGGCTTACAATCAGCCATACCATACTTTGACAACATGTCCAAAGCATACTGTCTCTGTGATATCCATACACCCTCTGGAGTCCTGATCACCTCAATGCCAAGAAAGTAGCGCAACTCGCCTAAATCTTTCATTTCAAACTCCTGTTTGAGAAGACCCTTCACATGGTCAATCTCCATAGCATTGTCACCAACAATAATAAGGTCATCTACATATATGGTAATGACCACAATCCCCACATCACTCTCACGTACATAGAGTGAATGATCAGCATGAGCTCTCCTAAAACGAATACTGACAAGATACTTGGCAATCCTATCATACCATGCTCTAGAGCCCTGCTTCAAACCATACAAAGCTTTGAGAAGCCTGCATACATAATCTGGGTAACCTGGATCGACATAACCAGGTGGCTGATCCATATACACTTCCTCTTGCAACTCACCATTCAAGAAGGCATTCTTTACATCCATTTGATGCATAATCCATCCTCTAGATGCAGCCACTGCTATGACAGCTCTCACAGTCGTCATCTTTGCCACTGGAGCAAAGGTCTCCTCATAGTCTATGCCATACGTTTGTGCATAACCCTTTGCGACCAGCCTTGCCTTGTGACGCTCAATGTTACCATTAGCCTTATGCTTGGTTTTATACACCCATTTACAGCCAATAGCTTTCTTGCCACTTGGCAATGGCACCAACTCCCATGTGTCGTTTGCTTCCAATGCACCCATCTCTTCATTCATTGCATCATCCCAATGCACATTTCCAACTGCATCCTCAAAACATGTGGGCTCCACATCCTGTATCACCTTAGCCATGTAGGCTTGGTGATGCGCTAGATAGCCATCATAAGTCAATTTCTGAATTGGATTTCTGACTCTGTTAGATCTGCGCGCTCCTGGGTCACTCCTTTGCCCTTTAGCATCTTCTTGTACTTTCCTTACACCAGGTGTCCTGACAGCCGGAATTCCAAATTCCTCATCAAGAATTTGTTCAGAACCATCTGAATCCATGTCTACATGTGAAAAACCTGATGATGCATCAGCCATAAGATCAACCTTTTCCTTTCCTTTTCGTGATACATTCCCTGTACTTGTTGGTGGAGTAACCTGCGTACGTAGTCTACCATTCCATGATTTCTCAACAGAGCCACGAGAAGAGGACTCTTGTGGTCCACTCAAAACTTGTGACTGTGACCTCACATTTTGTACAACCACATCATCTTTTACATCAGCCCCAATAGTGCCATGTGCATTACTGTACCAGCTGCTCATCTCATCAAAGACTACATCTCTGCTCACTCGTAATTCTCGTGTAGTAGGATTGTAGCACCTGTACCCCTTTTGTTCAAGGGAATATCCCACAAGAATACATTTCTCTGCTTTAGGATCCAATTTTCTACGCAACTCATCTGGTACATGCACGTAAGCTATGCAGCCAAACACTTTCAAGTGTGCCAAATCAGGCTTTGTACCTGTAAACTTTTCCTCAGGTGTTACATCATGCACCGCAGCTGTAGGTGTCCTGTTCATAATGTACACAGCTGTATTTATGGATTCATCCCAGAAATGATGAGGCATGTTCTTCTCATTCATCAATGCACGTGCAACCTCTGCAATGTGCCTGTTTTTCCTTTCTGCGACCCCATTCTGTTGTGGAGTATATCTGCATGTAAATTGCCTGCGTATACCATGCATTTGCAGAAAATCTGAAAAATCATTGGAGAAGTACTCTCCCCCTCCACTTGACCTCAATGTCTTGATTTGCATATCTGTCTCCTTCTCAATCATGACTTTGAAGTCTTGAAAGTGACCAAACGCTTCACTTTTGTTACGCATGAAGTAGACCCATACTTTCCTTGTATGGTCATCAATGAAAGAGACATAATACCTGCAACCATGTATACTTGCAGTATCAGTTGGACCCCAAACATCTGTGTGCACCACCTCAAGTGGCTTTTTACATACATTGCGCTCATGTGGAAATGAGCCCTTTGACTGTTTTCCAAACTGGCATGCTGCACACACTTTATGCATACCATCCACCTTGAATTTGGGCAAACCTTTTAGAATCTGTTTTGATTGCATGCTACGCAATCTCTGCTCATTGACATGGCCAATGCGTTTGTGCCAAATGTCAACATCAGCCACAACACCTGTGCCCTGTGCAAATAATGCAGCTTTTACCTCAGGCATGTCTACATTCAGCGTAAACATTCTACCCACACATTTGCCCTCTGTGATCAGCTTACAGCCATTCTGGAAATCTTCTACATAACAGCGATTTGGATTGAAGCGAACCTGCAAACCCTCCTCAACCATTTGTCCAACAGAAACAAGATTCTTTGTAATGTTTGGGACATGAAGTACATCTGCTAAGTACTTTGATTTCCCACTCTTCGTATTTAGAGGTATGTCCCCTACATGAGCAATGGGGTGAGCTGTGTCATCTCCTGTCTGCACATAGCCTGACACATCTGGTTTGCGCATATCTCTAAACCACTCTCCACGAGACGTCATGTGATTAGAGGCACCTGAATCCACATACCAAACATCATCTTGGGTGGAATTCTCTGCAGTCATTGTATTCATTACATGCTGCATAACAAACATGCGCTCGTTTTTGCTGTCATCTGCATCTCTGCTAGTAGATGCATAGTTGCCCTATTCTCTCTTTCCACTTGCTTTTCCCTTTGGACAGTCGCGTGACATGTGACCTCTTTCACCACAAGTCCAACATTCTCTGCTATCTGGAGTATGTTGCTGCCTGCTTGATCCTGCACCACGACCTCTTTGACTCACCCTGCCTTGAGACTGGTTTCCCCCGCCACCTGTATTGTTTTGATTTGATTGACCTTCCAGAAAATTTCCCCTGCAACCCCTTGGGCCTCGACCACGACCTCTACCTCTACCTCTGTTGGAGTTAGAATAGAAGGCCTGTTGAGAATTATTTCTGCCATGAGAAGAAGATGTGTCAAGGTTCTTCTCCTCAAGAATAAGCATAGAAATCAAATCTTGGAACACGGGGATGTCGTCTCTTGTATTCATGGAAAACCTAAAATGTACATACTCATCTCCTAGACCATCCAAGCATGCACGAACAATGTCATCGTCTTCCACTGAGACTTTAATAGATCCAAGAGCCTCAATGATACTCTTGATCTTCAAGGCATAATCATTGATTGAGAGGTTGTTCCTCTGAACCTGATTTAGCTCCGACTTTAGTTGAAGCTTCCTGGCCTTGGTGTTCACCTCGAACACTCTGCCTAATTTTCTCCATGCAATGATGGGGTTTCAGCATCCTGTAGATAGCCCATCATGCCATCTGTGATGCTCATAGAAAGCCAATACATCACTTTGCTCTGGCCTTGTTGCCAGTCCCTCAAAGCTTTCCTTTGTTCTGCTGTAGAATTTGCCTCGGGAATCTCTGGTTCCTTTTTATTGTCTCCTTCTACATAGTCCCAATAACCTTTTCCTTTTAGGAAATTTGTTATTCTGAACTTCCATGCAGGGTAGTTATTTTTCTCAAGCTTCTCAGTAACAATCTGACTGAAATCGTCAGACATCTTGCACTAAGACAAAATAGCTGTAATCTGCAAAAACCTGCAAATCTATTGAACCTGCTATCGTGGTACCTGTAACGCTTTCTACACTGAACGAGTGTCCACAATCAAGTGTACATACAATCACTGTACTTGTACAATAAATCTCTATATACTGCACTTTGGAGACCTGTTCAGAAACTTGTGCATCTGGTAGTGGATTGCGAACGAAGGGATTGTGATGCTCTTGCTCTCTTAGCCTCTCTTGCCTGCACCAGGCTCTGATACCATGTAAATAATGAGGATGCAAGAGAGCTACACAAGACAAGCACAAAGCACACAGAGATGGAAAGCTTCTTCTTCTTCTTCACAGAAAAGAGAGTACAAAATGACTAAGTGCTAAAGCTGAAAGGTAGCACATATGTACATGCGGTCACTAAGTGTGAACTCTCTAGAAGCATACTAGGCTGGCACTATAAGTGTAGTCCAGCTGTAGAATCACTGGCAAAGATCCTCCGTGTCGATCACCTAACACGCCAGTGAGTAAATGCCATAAGCGGCCAAGACCCGTAGTGGATGCCAACTCAAGGTGTAGAGCTCGACATCTTAACACTTTTGTTGCATGGGATGTTCCGTAAGGAGCCCACATTGTTGTACCTTTACTTTTTCTTCTTTGTGAGGAGCCTGAGTTTTCAACAGTGGTTTTGGGACCAGTTTGTTCTTGCTTCATGAGTTCCTCCCTTGACTTGATGGACACTAGGCTTTTGTATCCATACTTGGATATTACCATTGTAAAAGCCTTGCTTTTGTAGTAGAAGACGAGGGATCTATTTTGAGGTTGTTTCTCCCTTGGTTGTGCTTAGTCTCCATTGGCTCTTTGTTGTTGTTAATTGTCTTTGTGTGGGGTCCTTTGCTACTTGGTTGGTCTTTGTGGCTCTAGGTTGAGCAACTACTTTGGGTAACCATATTTGGGTGTTACCTTCATAGAATCCTTGTGCTTCAAGTCGCTTGACGGGAACCATTCTATTCTTTGTCTTCATTTGGCCTTGTTTGGTAGCTTGATAAATCTTTGACTTTGGTACCCATATTTGTTGTATTGTTTGCTTCTTTGAAGTGCTTTTCTTTTGCTTCTTCTTTCTCCTAGTTGAGATGGTTGTCTTGTGTTGAATACTCGGCTTGTTCTTTGTGGGGTTTCTTTGTAAGGGTGAGAAGTTCCATGCCGTTACCTTGGGCTTTTTGGCCCAAACATCATTTGAGGCCACCTACCCTGTCGCCTTTTGTTGTTGAGATTGTTCTTGAGAGTGTATCCAAATTGGATCTTTGACTTTAATGTGTTCCTTGGATACCAACACCTGCTTGACATTTCTTTGCTTCTTTTGGAGACTTTGTTGCGATGGAGATTTAGGTTGAAAAACCTTTTGTTTAGGGATCCATTGCATTGTTGAAATCTTTCGTTCTTGACATAGAGGCTTTGCTTGAGCTGTGATGTGGGCTTGTCGAAGGTAAAACTGACTTGCGAGGATGATATTCTTCAATGTTTAGTTTGGCCTTAGCTTTTTCTACCTGCAGATGGTTGTGTCTTTTTTGTTGATGTCTCTTGGACCGTCTTTGTTGTTGTTGTTGATGCTTTTTGTTGTTGCCCGAAGAAGATATTCTTCCAACTCTTTGTTAGGACTATACTTTCTTTGATGTGATGTGAGTCAACTATGTTGAAGTTGTCTTTGAACTCCCCATGACTCAGCTTGAGTATTTCCTCCTCTATGCCAAAACTTGGGATTGGTGTTTTGGCACTGGTGTATACTCTTTCCTCCACTTCTTTAATTGTCGTCTTTCCCATCATTATCCAAGTGCCATTTGACATTATATTCTTAGTAGCATAAGGGGTGGATGCATGAATAGGTGAACCAAAAACCTTGTCTCGGACAGAGGTTTTATAACCGGTACATAAAACCATCTATATTAGTTCAATTCGATATATTCTTTTGAATAGCTTTTTAATTAAATATAAAATTTCCACAGCCTTTTGTTAAATACAGAAGACGGCTCTCTACCTCTTAACTATGCACGTCAGCCAGCTCTTTACACCATTACTATTTCCACATCTCTTTTTCAAATATAGAAGACGGCTCTGTAGCCCTTAACTATGCACGTCATCCAGCTCTTTGTATTCCCGCTCTCTCGTTTTCCTGTCTCTCTCTAACTCTCTGTGTAGGAGCACAGATTTCTGTTTCACTTTGTAGGCCTATCACACATCTATTGCTGTCATATACTGCTCTTGCTCTCTGTAGGCCTATCACCTCGCTCAATCTCTCCCTCTCTAGCATGGAGCAAGAATCTCACACTATATGTGACTGCTCTCAGCCTCACTGTGAACTGTGTGCTAGGTATGTTGTTGATGCTGTCAAGGAATATCATGCTAGGAGAAAGAGGGAGCAGTGTGCTAAGAACAAGCTGGAGCAGGTAGCACGTGAGGAAGATAAGGATCAAAATGGTGCTGATGATGCAAAGCGTCAAAGACTTTGCAATGACCTTGTTATGCTCTTCAATCGGCGTACAAAGGCCCTCAATGTTGCATCACGCTCAGATATTTTGTGCAAGTTTGTCAATCATCCTTCTTTTGGAGACCTTGAAATGCCTAGGGCACAAACAACCTTCGTTGAAGCCATACGCAACACAATAGATGCAATCAAATTACCCAAGAGTGGATAGGAGCTCTTTCTTAAAAGGTTTATCACCACAATGCATCTACCTCAAAAGAAAATGTTTCAGTTGCATCTAAGTTACTAAATTTTCACAAGAGGAACTTCATAGCTGCAAAGAATTGGTTGAGGGTAGCAGGTGATGGCAATTCGCCAATCTCTTTGTGTACTCGACAGCCCATGGATCGTGGTTTCATAACACCTGATGAGAAAGAGTTGATCTTCTCTTTTTGGGTGTCTAACACTCGTGTTTCACCCAATAAGAAGGATGTGTGCAGAAAGCGTATTGGAAGAAATTCATATGTCAAACATCCTGTGCATCTTCTTGAACAATCTCATGTAATAACTTGCTTCACTATATCCATTTTTGTTTTCTAATATTTGCATTCATGACCTATATTCACTATAATTGGGTTGATAAGAGTAGATATGAAATCGGATATGAAGGAAGTTATAAATGGAAATAAGGGGAATCTGTATTTGGTCCTAGACTAAGAGTAGATAAATATTGGATGTGAAGGAGAATATAAATGGAAACATAGTTTTTATCATATGCGTATGCTTGCTGAAATATACATTTGCAGACGCATACTTTCACACGCGTATGATATGTATAAACTGGTTTACATAACCAGTAAAAAACTTTTAACACTTATTTCTCACTGGTATACATCATGGTTAAGTGTTCACATGTACTGTTTGTCATGTCAGATAGGTAAAAAACATATTGGTTTGAAAGGAAAATACTGGTTTACATATCTAGTAAATTTTTCTTAACACTTATTTCTCACTGGTATACATCGTGGTTAAGTGCTCACATGTACTGGTTAGGTAAATACAATACCGGTTTTAAATAAAAAGACTGGTTTACATCAACTGTCAGAACATTTGAACTGGTTGACACTTATATACCAGTGGTACATACCAAGGACATGTGTTCATTTTTTTTAACACTTATTTCTCACTGGCATACATCGTGGTTAAGTGCTCACATGTACTGGTTAGGTAAATAACATACCAGTTTTAAATGAAAATACTGGTTTACATTAGCAGTAAGAACATTTGAACTGGTTGACACTTATATACCACTAGCAAGGACATGTGTTCATTTTTTTTAACACTTATTTCTCACTGGTATACATCGTGGTTAAGTGCTCACATGTACTGGTTAGGTAAATAACATACCGGTTTTAAATGAAAAGACTGGTTTATATCAGTAGTAAGAACATTTGAACTGGTTGACACTTATATACCACTGGTACGTACCAAGGACATGTGTTCATTTTTTTTAACACTTATTTCTCACTGGTATACATCATGGTTAAGTGCTCACATGTACTGATTAGGTAAATAACATACCGATTTTAAATGAAAAGACTGGTTTACATCAGCAGTAAGAACATTTTGAACTGGTTGACACTTATATACCATTGGTACGTACCAAGGACATGTGTTCATTTTTTTAAACGCTTATTTCTCACTGGTATACATTGTGGTTAAATGCTCACATGTACTGGCTAGGTAAATAACATACCGATTTTAAATGAAAAGACTGGTTTACATCAGCAGTAAGAACATTTGAACTGGTTGACACTTATATACCACTGGTACGTACCAAGGGCATGTGTTCAATTTTTTTAAACACTTATTTCTCACTAGTATACATCGTGGTTAAGTGCTCCCATGTACTAGTTAGGTAAATAACATACGGTTTTAAATGAAAAGATTGGTTTACATCCGCAGTGAGAACATTTGAACTGGTTGACACTTATATACCATTGTTACGTACCAAGGACATGTGTTCATATGTACTGGTTTTCCTAACCAATTAAGTGAAAATACATACTGGTTTGAAATAAAAATACTAGTTTATAGTAATGTAATAGTTTTCTTCAAAGATAATAAAAACCTGCAGTTTTCTTCAATGTTCTTTAACCATATATGTCTTTCATTGTAGGTGGAGCTCTTTCTCAACTTCAAAGAACAATACCTTGAAATTGTAATAAGGCAGCGTGCGTTTGAGTACATGAATCCATATTTTGTGTGGAAATTGAGAAACCGATATACTTGCTACTGCATTTCACATGTTCAAATGTCCTTCCTAAAGGATGCTATAAATCACATGCGAAGTTCTGTATTTGGTCTGCATGGAAAAGCTTGCCAATGTCAATGCAACATATGCAAAGACAATGGTGGATGCAAGGCACCAAAAATCCCTATCAAGAGTGTAACAGCCTTATTGGACTCTATACTGTGTCCAAAATCAAATACGTCCACCTTCCATGCTCTTGCTTGCTTGAGTGGTCAATGTAAAAGGTGTGGCCCGGATAAGTTAGATTTTTGTGCTGCAGAGGCTGCATTTATTGCTAAAAAGATTGTGGTGAAGATTTTTGAGGACCTAGAAGTAGGAACTACGTGTGATGGTCAGAAGAAGAAAAGGAAAGTCTTGTCGCATAAGGAAATATCATGCCAGGATCTCTCAGTCATGTTCAAAGACCATCTTAAGAAATACATAATTTTGTGTATAGATGGCAAGCAGAACAATATAAGGAATGTATACAAAGATTTCCAGAAGATGTTGTTGTGTCAGTTGTTGACTTTACTGAAAATTATAGTTTCAAAGAACAATGAGATTCAGTCCATGCACTGGTATTCAAATCAAGTAACTATTTTTGTGCACATAACATATTTCCGAATTGCAGGTAATGACATCACCCTAGATCAATATTATTTCTTTTGTATTAAGCCTTCATTAAATTCTTGATTTTTATATTATGCAGGTGACATACACAAGACAATTCACTTCTTCATTTCAGATGACAAGCAACATGACACACATTTTGTTGAACTGTTTTCTAAAACATGCGGAATGGCTAAAGCAATTTGGTCTAAACATAAGGCGTCATTGGGTATGGTCTGATGGAGCAGCTTCACAATTCAAAGCAAGAAGACCATTCTATTTCCTTGCCAGGTATACCATGTTCTAACAAACATTATCTGCAGGTGATTTTAATATAGAGACCTATAATATTTGCATTAAAGTTGTAATAAAATGCTTGTCTAGCATCAATAATATTATAATACGTGTTTTTTTTGGTAATTTTATCGTGCCAAGAGTTTATTAATCTTCTTCTATTCATTGAATAAAATGCAGATACAGTGTTTATATGGGATGGAAAATGTCTTGGAACTTTTTTGGATCCAGCCATGGTAAGGGAGAACACGATGGTGCGGGAGCAGTCATAAAAAGGTCTTTAACTCAATACCAATTGCAGCCAAACTGCCCAAAGATAGACTGTGCTGCAGATGTTGTGGCATTATTGAGACAGACCTTGTCAGATGGTGCTACAGCCACCTATGCATCCCAGGCCCGTTATGTAAGCAGGATTTTTTGGGTGATTGAATTGGGGGATGTCAAAAGGGGAAAAATTGGGATGAGGCTATAAAAAATACCCGCTCAATGCACTGTTTCTGCATATTTAGAGCATGATACAATTGCTTTGAGAACACGTTCACTGTCTTGTTTTTGTAGTGCATGTAAACAGGAAAAGTGGAGGAGATGTGTGAGCAAGTCACACATTCCTTTCTAGACATACCTTATTTTGGAGCCAAGGGGATGACAATGACCATGAAATAAATGAGGATGCAGCGTATGAGGGACACTATGACACCCTCAGTCAAGCTCTTATTGTTGGTGATAATTTTTCTATTCTCGCACCAAATGACAATGTGGATTTATATATAGTGAAATGCACTGTAGCTATTCAGGAGTTTCATTCAGACGCTGAAGATGATTGGGGCAATATCATTGGATGAGGATCCTATGCTATCAAAGGGTTTTACTATCGTATGATAAATGAGAAGACCTACGAGCTTTTGGACAAAAAGCCAGAGGTGTTCATATATTCACATCTTGTTCGGGCAATCAAAATCCCCATGATACCCCATCCCAGCAACTTAAAACTATATACAATATCACTTGATGCCAGTGAGTCTATCTACATCAGTATGCCTTTTGAGCTGTAACCATCTTAAGAAATACATAATGCATAATTTTGTGTATATCTGCCTTTAACTGTAAACTGAACTGTGTTTGAGACCAGTCACTTCTCAGTATCATACCAGTATCATACAAGTACCTCTCCCTCTCCCTCTCTCCCTCTCTCTCTCTCTCTCTCTCTCTCTCTCTCTCTCTCTCTCTCTCTCTCTCTCTCTCTCTCTCTCTCTCTTTGTCACTTCTCATTATCATACCGGTATCATACCAGTCACTTATGAGTATTATACCGGTATCATACCAATCACTTCTCAGTATCATACCGGTATGATACCGGTATCATACCAGTCATTTCTCAGTATCATATCGATATCATACATTCTCTCTCTGTCTCTCTCTCTCTCTCTCTCTCTCTCTCTCTCTCTCTCTCACTTCTCAGTATCATACCAGTCACTTTTCAGTATCATACCAGTCACTCCTCAGTATCATACCGGTATCATACAAGTCCCTCTCTCTCTCTCTCTCTCTCTCTCTCTCTCTCTCTCTGCTACAGAGACAACTTACACAACACCCCACCTAGATAGGGCCATGGTCAGTATCATACCGGTATCATACTAGTCACTTCAAAGTATCATACGGGTATCATACCAGTCACTTCTCAGTATCCAACTCTCTCTCTCTCTCTCTCTCTCTCTCTCTCTCTCTTTGTCACTTCTCAGTATCATACCGGTCACTTCTCAGTATCAAACCGGTATCATACCAATCACTGCCCAGTATCATACCGGTATCAGTCTCTCTCTCTCTCTCTCTCTCTCTCTCTCTCTCTCTCTCTCTCTCTCTCTCTCTCTCTCTCTCTCTCTCTCTCTCTCTCTCTCTCTCTCTCCCCTTTTATTTGCAAGATACTTCAAATATAGAATACAACGTATTTCCGTGCAACTTGCTTGTAAATGTATTATACATGAATTTAGTTACATTGATTGACAAGAAGGCTGAGTAATTCTCCATTTACATCCATCGACAAAAAAATACATCGACAAAAGTCGCCCACTTCACAGACTTTATGAAGCTTTTTTTTAATTAAAAAAATATGTTCCTTTCTTCTTGAAAAATTCAATCCACTGTTTCCAATAAAAACGACGCACATAGGTGTCGTCAGGTAGTCCGTCTGCACAAATTACAGTCCTCTTTGTATACTCAATTATGTCCTTAGAGTACAACCAGTGTGCCAGCCAGTTTATGATAGTGGTTGACAGAAAACAGGCGCGCACTTCTTTAGACTGCTTTTCTAGCTTGGGAAAAACAAGAAATGACCCCAATGGATTAAACATTAGCTTATATCCAGAATCATCAAAGATAAGTGTGTCAGGTGGTAGGCCAAGAAAATTTTCGAGATTCTTGTGGAACACCGGTTTATCTGTCGTGCCCAATTTAAAAGGGGCCCTTGTGCACTGCGCCTGACTTACCACTCTATTGAATCTTTTGTGGTGGTCAGGGAACATTGTCGCTAGCGTGCGTTTGAGCTTCTCAAACTCGCAGCAGCTCCATATCCACACTTCGAACCATCTAAAACAAAAATTTAGAAACACTTCTACATCAGGCCTTACCCAAAACTGTGTATCCCCTTCAACAACATACCGCATTTCTGGCCAGTAGGGCAATTCTTCACCATATTTTCCATCAAATTTCTTGAGCAATAATCCATTAAGGTCCAAAATGAGAACCCTACGCTGGACGCTCAATGGAGATGTTGGCCTTGGCCATATCAGTGGGATTCTTTTAATTAGTCTATACCATAGAGAAAACACGAGCACTGCAGGAGACAACACACAATTCCATATTGCACGAATGTCAGCCCTGCCATTCTGCTTGTCACCCATTAACCTATCTGCAAGGCGCCATTCTTCAACTGAAAACATATCTGCAGATGCAAAATTACACAAGACTCAAATTTAAATATGCAATTAGGACATATCTACAGATTGAAATCATACAATAAAAATACACAATGTTCAAAAATTAGGCACAAGATGAAAGAGACGTCGAATGGGAAAGAAAGTTATATTAATTTCAGAAGTGGTTACATAAAAAGAAACATAGGGGGGGCAAACTATAACTTTTGTAGGCTCGGGTTTAGGGTTAGAACTTGTGCCGGTATTCTGCATCTCCTTAGTGTCTTCTATGTCCATCTCCTCTTCTGGCTGCCCCTGGGTCTCTTCCTCTTCCTTGCTTTTTTGCTCCATTTTAGGCTTCTCATCTCCAGTCTTCTCGATTTTATTTTTTTTTCCTTTCTTATATGCTGAGCAAGGGTCTCCTCGGGACTTCCCTCCAGCCTGACATCTACACGACCATCAGCTTTAGAAAGCTGTGCAACAAAAGATCACTTATTAGAGCCTTAATCAATGAAAAAACTTACTCTTGCCATGTTGGCCTCATTTTCTCGGGGTCTTTGATCTTGTCACCCGCACGCTAGTGTCTAGCAACACATCGTCTTCCTCATTTTGGGTTTTCCCTTCAACACGAGTCGTACTCTACTCCTTTACCTCAAAGTTTTGTTCTTCTTCTGTTGTTTCCGAAACAGGTTTCGCATCATTACCAGGGACACTTTCATGAAGCAAAACCTCCACAAGTGTCTCGTATGCAAGCGTCACTGCATCGTTCCCTGTGTCTTTACTAGCAGTAGTTCTGAAGCAGCTTGACTCTGAAAAAACATCAGAGAAGACAAAAATCAACCACCTGATTACGCATTGAAACAATTTTCTCACCTGTTTTTGGGCATGGTTCAACTGTCTTCTTCTTTAGAAGGGATTGGTCTTCTGCAGAAATAACTCCGGGGCAATCCTTAAGCATGCACTTTCCTTTCTCAGCCAAGTGAGCATAGCAGAATTCATGGTATGCATGTGAACAAGGCAATAGAACAACATGGCTTGAGCAATTGTGATCATGAATTTTTACACCACAAGCATTACACACATCAATGCGAACAACACTATGTCCAGGAGCTGAAACTCGTGCAGGCAAGACTATGGTTTTAGGTAGCATTGGTTGACTAATCATGTCTGTCACAAACATGACACAGATACCAAAGGTTTCCTCACGCTCCAAGCATTTGGATAATTCTTTCTATAGACAAGAGACCTTTGTTATCAAACAATGTCAAACAGGTATAAAATCTGTATGAATGCTTGAAGATCGGTATAATGATGTTATCATACCGGTATGATTACATCCTGCCGGTATGATGTTATTATACTGGATAGTATAACATCATACCAGTAGGATAACATCCGGTAACATCATATCGGTAGGATAACATTATACCGGAAGCATAACATCAAACCGGTTGGATTTTATTATACCGGTCGGATCTAACCATACCGGTCGGATGTAACCATACGAGTAGGATGTTATCATACCGATAGGATTATATCCTACTGGTAAGATGTAATCATACCGGTATGATATAATACTACCGGTATGATGACATCCTACCGGTATTGTCATCTACCCTTACCAAATATGATATAATCCTACCGGTATGAAAAATCATACCGTATGGTACTTTGCAGTATTATACTACAATCAGATGGAGTTAAAAGCATACATGTGCCTGCTGTAGGGTGCCTTTTTCTTGGTCAAATTTTTCTTGGAGGCTGTCAAGCAAGCCTGTTGGTACATTGGCATCGTCAAGGAAGTGCATTCGGATGGTGTCAAGGGCACCCTCGCAACGGTGCACATCAGCAACAACAGATTTGACCACAGAATCCTTAGCCTTCTGACACTTGGCTGATACATTGTCATGAGATTTTCTAACCTCAACAAGAAGTTCTTGCAAGGAAGTGGATACTTCAACACTAAACGCAGATTGAGTAGTCGCAAAAAGCCCACT
The DNA here is from genome assembly GCF_014529385.1 of Adiantum capillus-veneris. NCBI lineage: Eukaryota > Viridiplantae > Streptophyta > Polypodiopsida > Polypodiales > Pteridaceae > Adiantum > Adiantum capillus-veneris. The sequence goes on from NC_140938.1 coordinate 4,687,736, forward strand.
TCCGGGTGGTGTACTTCCGGATGGGGTATTTACTAAGAAGATGGCAGAACCACTTGGGGTTCCTGTGGATACTTGGGAAGTCTCTAACTTCCATTGTTCTCTTTTCCTATCTAAGTGACCTCATTGATCACATTCTTCACCACCTCAGATGCAAACTCATCCCACTTTACCAGACCTGTGCATACGAAATAAACATATCCGCGCGCAAACTTGACTCCCAGCAGATAGTTTGGTGGTTTGGATTGGTACACCTTCTTGTAGAGTTGGTAGAGTGCCTTGTAGTGATCTGGCCTTGCTACTTTTATCGACACTTTTTCTCCTTCATTGGAAGACACGTGAAAACTTTCTGTTGGAATTAGGGTTGCAGAGAAACACACACAGCTTGGAGAAGACAAAGGAAGCTCAAGGCACACAATAGAGAGTGTGTTACTTAGTGTGCAATGGAAAGATAGATAGCCCTAGAGTGATGGGCGTATATACAATGCACGGGGGAAAAAACCTCCTAAAGAGGGAAAAAAATGCCCCGGCGGTCCTAGTGTGTTCACACACATCACTACCACATGTATATGGTAACAAATCCCCCTTGGAGTGATGCGGTGAACGAGAGCTGGCACATGAGTAAAGGGAAGTGCCATGCCCTGAGGACAAGATCAGTCCACAAAGGGGAGTAAGCCCAAAGCTTTGTGAATGAGACAATGCCTTTGTGAAAAGATCTGCAAGGTTTTCCTGTGTTGGCACATAAGCCAAGCTGATCTCTCCTGCTGAGAGCCTCTCCCTGACATAGTGGTAATGCACCTCAATGTGCTTTGTGCGAGCATGAAAAACTGGGTTCCTTGCAACTACCAATGCGCTCTGACTGTCAGTGTAGATAGTGTTGGCAGTGTCCTCTCCAACACCCAAATCAGCCATAAGGCGTCTGAGCCATACACACTCAACCGTAGCTGTGAAGACTGCCCTGTACTCAGCCTCACAACTCGAAGTGGCCACAATAGGTTGCTTCTTGCTCAACCATGATATACATGAACTCCCAAGCATGAAACAAAAACCACTTGTGGACACTCGTGTGTCAAAACAACCAGCCCAATCTGAGTCCGAAAAAGCATGTAAGTCTGGCGGCAATGATCCCCCCTTGGGATAAAACAAGCCAAGATGTAAAGTGCCACTAAGGTAGCGGAAAATCCTCTTGACAGCGTGCCAATGCTTAGACCCTGGGCTATGCATAAATCTGCTGACCTGTGAGACTGCAAACTTAATACCCGGCCTCGTGTTGCATACATAAATGAGGCATCCAACAGCAGTTTGGTAAAGAGTGATATCAGCAGGATCGCCAGCATCATGTCGACTCAACCTCAAACCTGTTTTCAATCCTCAAGTCCAAACTTACATAGCAATGTCTCTATGTAACTTTTCTGACACAAGGCAATACCACCATCACACTGCTGAAACTGTATACCCAAGTAATGATGCAACAGCCCCAAATCTTTCATCTTGAAAGTAGCATTCAAATCAGCCTTAAATTCAGAAATATGTCTCTCATTTGGTCCAGTGATCAGTAAATCATCAAGATAAAGAACCACGATGAGGAATACATCACCCTCACGCTCAATGTGCTTTCTGTTGGACTGTTACGAAAGCCTTGTTTGACCAAATGAGTGTTAGCTTTCTCATACCAAGCATGAGGAGATTGCTTCAACCGATACAAAGCCTTGTTACATTTGCACACTTTGTCCTCTTGTCCTTTTATGACAAAACCGCGAGGCTGCGTTACATAAACTTCCTCAAATATGTCACCATTCAAGAAAGCAGTAACAATGTCTGATTGATGTACATCCCAACCAAAATGAGCTGCCAATGCATATAGAAAACGCACAGTAGTCATACGACAAGTGGGAGAAAAATTCTCTTCATAATCTATGCCTTTTTGTTGTGCATAACCCTTTGCAACAAGCCGAACCTTATGGCGATCGATCTCACCATCCGGTTTGCGTTTCAACTTGTAAACCCACTTTGTACCAATGGCCTTTTTGCCAGGAGGCAAATCACATAAAGTCCATGTGTCATTTTCTATAAGTGCATCATATTCTGATTGCATGGCAGCCATCCAATTTTCTGAATTATGTGCTTCATCAAAAGACAGAGGCTCCTCAACATCATGTAAACTAGACACAGCCAAAGCATAACAATCTGATGCATAAGATGCATGGCGAGAGCCTGAACGAGTACGACTAGACAAAGGTGCAACCAATTTACTGTCACACAAAGTGTGCACCATTTATTTTGGCATACCTCTAGCCTGCTCATTTTCAGCCCTTTCCTCATCAAGTACATCATGTACATCTGCATCAGTAATAGGCTGATCTAAAACATTTTCAGAAACCCCCAAAGGCTGTACATTTGCCTCATTGGAACTTACATTCGTATTTCCACCAGTGAAAAGAGGCAACAAAGTTTCATAAATGTCATGTGAGCTTACATTACTGTCTCTAGTACATGACAGCAAGGGCAGAACAGAATCTTCCACAAACACTACATCCCGAGAAACTAGAATACGTTTTGTTTGCGGATGATACAATCTGTAACCTTTGCTTTCAGCACTATAACCAACAAAAATACATTTGACAGCCTTATCATCCAATTTTTTGCGCTGCACTTGTGGCACCAAAGCATATGCCAAACAGCCAAAAACACGCATGTGCTCAATAGAAGGTTTTCTATCATGCCATGCTTCATATGGAGTAATAGGCTGCAAAGCTTTCGTAGGACACCTGTTAAGTACATAAGTGGCACACATGATGGCCTCAAGCCAAAAAGAATGCGGTAAAGCTTGACTTTTGACCATACATCGTGCTATTTCCGTCAGTGACCTGTTTTTCCTCTCAGCAACACCATTTTGCTGAGGTGTATAAGGCACTGTACATTGGTGTTTTATCCCACAACTAGCCAGAAATGCATTAAATTCATGAGACATATACTCCCCCCCTCGATCTGAACGGAGGGTGCCCATAGTACATTTCGAGACATTTTCAGCCATAGCCAGAAATTGTTTGAAGCACATAAAGACTTCGGACTTCGCTTTAAGCAGAAATACCCATGCATGCCTGGAGTAATCATCAATGAAAGTCACGAAGTACAGGTAATTGCCCAAGGACGGAGTTTGCATGGGCCCACAAACATCACTATGCACAAGCTGCAACCTGCATGTGGCACAAACTGAACCATCCTTTGGAAACTTAGAACGCTGCATCTTACCCAAAATACAGCCTTCACAAACATGTTTGACAGGTGCTTCAAGAGGCGGCAAAGAAGCAACCTTATCATATTTCTCCCTTGAATCTGCAACAGCATTTGCAAAATTTTGTCCAAACTTGTCATACAAAGTGAGCTTATACAGCCCACGACACAGAAGCCCAGATGCAACAATTTCATCACCAAAACTGAGATCATGAACTGTACATCTGTCATCCACAAATTTGACTACAAGTACAAGTCTAGCAAGTGCGGATACAGATAAGAGATTCTTCTTGATCCCAAGTACATAAAGTGCATCAAAAAGTGTGAAGGAACTGCCATTAGCAGTAGTGAGCACAATCTTTCCAACTCCCTGAACTGGATAAGGGGCGTTGTTGGCACAAGTGACTGAATTCCCATGAGGGACATACTCGAGAGAGGTAAACAATTCATGATGTGAGGTAATATGCTTTGTAGCACCACTGTCGAAATACCACACATGTGAATCTGCAGCAACTGACAAGCATACATCATGGACAGCAAGATTGTAAGTGCACTCTGCGCTAAAAGCCCATTCTGCATCAACATCAGCAACACAGTTTCCTTTCACAAAAGACTCAACAATGGCTGCATTTGTAGTGGAACCAGCATTTGCAGTGGAACCACCCTCTTTCTTCTTAGCCTCTTTGGCCTTCAACTTAGGACACGACTTGATCAAGTGATCATTGGCTTTACAATAATGGCAACGCATCATCTTTTTGCCCTTATCACCAGAATTGCCAGAAGAAGTACTACCAGCAGAAGCATTAGGAACATAATTTTTGCCACTCGCAGCAGAACCATAAGAATTGGCTGCATTACTGTTACCACCCTTTCTTTGAGAAGCAATAAAGGCCTGTTCAACTGCACGCTGCCTAGTCCTGTTTTTTCTAGAAAGTGACTCTTGCAACAACAATGTGCATAATGCATCAAACTTGACAACTTCAGGATTTCCTTGGGTCATCAGTCTCCAAGTACTAGCAAATGTCTGGTAGGAATCTGGTAAGGCATCAAGAACCGTCTGCACAAGGGAACTGTCTGAAATGACTTCACCTGCAAAAATAAGCTGCTCATTGATATCCTTGACACTAGCAAGGAAAGTGTCCATATCATCTTCCTCATGCATAATCTTCGACTCCAGCTCTTTACGCAACAAAGCAATTTTAGCCTCATTGCGGCTTGCATAAAGACGTGCTAGAATATCCCAAGCCTGTTTTGCAGAACGGATGTGAGGAACAATGGTGTGCTTCACAGACAACGCAATCAATGCATGAGCCTGCGCATCCTTAACATCCCAACGAGCTTGTTCTATCGTAGGCAAAACAACTCTAACAGCTGCAATCCTTGCAGCAAGACCTGCAACATCCTCAACATCGCCTACATCCTCAGAACCAGGACGTACATCAATGCCCTGCACAATGTTCTAGACACCCTTTGACACAAGAACATGTTGCATCATATAAGCCCACATAGGGTAGTTGTCCCCATACAACCTGTCCTCAGCAGCAAACATCTTGAACACATCTGTGTTGTTGTTGTCAGCCATGGTAAATGCTGCACCTGATGTGAAAACTGCCCGAAAGTAGGAGAAACGGAGCGGGAACAACCTGTGCTATATAGCACAAACTGTAGAAGACTATAAGGCACCTGTTATGCAGAAAACGGCAGTGACAGAAATTCTGCACAAAATGACAAAATAGCTTGTGCAGAACTGCCTGTAGTAGAAACGGAGGCCGAAATGAGCCCAAATCAAAATTTTGAGCAGACCGAGCTCTTCGAGCGTATCCCAAAAAAATTTGTCGACCTGCAAACGCTCGCCAAAGCTCACTGAAATCGGAGAAGGTGAGCATGCATGTGCTGGAGCGGCTGGCGACTAAGCCCAAAAGGACGTGACCTGCTCTGATACCAATTGTTGGAATTAGGGTTGCAAAGAAACACACACAACTTGGAGAAGACAAAGGAAGCTCAAGGCACACAATAGAGAGTGTGTTACTTAGTGTGCAATGGAAAGATAGATAGCCCTAGAGTGATGGGCGTATATACAATGCACGGGGGAAAAAACCTCCTAAAGAGGGAAACAAATGCCTCGGCGGTCCTATATGGTAATACTTTCATCCAGTCGAATATGGGCACATCTGCATTTGTCAACTTCCTAACATCTTTCCCCTCAAGACTTAATCCATATTCCCTGTGAAAATCCTCCTTTGTCGTGCAGAATGCCTTTAATGGCACCTCCACCTTCTTGGGGTGAACAAAGCGGCTGATTTTGGGAGGAGGATGTAACTTCTGTCTCTAAAAGGAATAAATCCATATTCATTACTCAATGTATCCACACCACAATACTCTACTCTACATACAGGTTCGATGTACACAACATAGAGAGAAATAGAGAGAGGTGACATACCTTCATGGGAGAATGTCGGGTCTTTGTGGGGGAGACCTGTCGGGCTGCATTCCTTGGGCTCTTTCTTAGGTTGCTATCCATAGCTAAGGATAAGAAGCGTGCACAGGGGCTGTAGAGTGAGCTAAGAAAGGCGCAGAAGGAGAAAGGCACAGAGATATGGAGAAGTACAGTCATTAAAACATTCGACTAAACATTCGTCTGACATGAGCTCCATACGTGTTTTTGAATCCTCCACATGATTTTTAAGATTTTGTATCCTCCACATGATTATTTAATTCAAACAATTCTTGCCCATAACACCAGTTTTATAACCCCTAAATTTTAAGCCTCCAAAAGCAACTTTCAACTGGTTAAAACCGGGCTCAAGGTTACATGTTCGGCCACCTATTGCGGCCGAACATGTAACCTTGAGCCCTGTTTGTCCGCATAAATTGAATTTGATCAATGTGGGACCCAAAAACCCTAAAATTCAAATTTTTTAAAAAACTTTTCAAAAATCTTTTTTTGCTATCCAGAGCTGCCCCAAAAGTAGTAGTTCTTAGGCAAAAAGTGATTTTCTCTCTCTAGAACCCCCCTTTTCCAACCCCTCCTTGGTTGCAACCATCACACTCATCCTCTACTCCAACACACTCTCTCTCTACACCATCTCCATTGCTGCAGCAAGGAAGCTCCTCTCTCATCCCCTACCACCTTCCATTGCCACACCAAGCAAAGGTTATCCACCTTCTCCTCCCATTGCCACAAGGGTTATCCACCTTCTCATATCACTTTATCCTCTGTACATTGTAGCAACAAGCAAGGTCCTTCTCCTCCTCCTAGTTTTCTTTGCTCAACCATGGCCAACTCTACTTCGCAAAGGCAGCCAAATGATGAGGTCACAGCACTTGCATGCCACAACACTAGAGGTGTAGATGATGAGTGGGTGCCACAAGAGTTCACCAAAGGTGCTTGGGTATACATGCAACCATCTGCTATTGGCCCACATCGTGTGCGGAATCATGCAAACTTGGATCTTCATTGGAAAGGAAAGCTCCTTGGCTTCAAGAACCGCAAAGACAAGGGGACCGTAGCCATTGTGCAACATGTTTTCTCAATGTCAACCATGCATTTGCAACAACCACCTCGATTTCCAACACATTGTAAGTACATGTTTTGAGAATACAAAGCTAGGTGTGAAATCACAGTGTAATGTTATTATGGATTCATACTTAAGATTTGTCATGCATTTATAGTCATATTTCCATCCACGTTGGTGGAGGAGCAGCCACTACATAGTCTCTCCGGCACATTCAATGCTATACATGCGGATATTGGAGCAATAATGTTTCCACATCTTTGCCCAACCAAACTGGTTCAAAGAAGGATTTTCTTATATTCTCACTCCTATATTGTCCCTACTTCTACACAAGCGTTTGGAACGCTTGAACCTATCAAAGTAACTTCCTTATTAAGTATGGAGTGGCCGGTGCCAGATTTGTGGTCGGTAGCATCTTTCAAGAAAAAGATGATAATGGATGTCCAAAACTCTTTGAAATACTCTAAAGCTTCTAGTTCTGTGGGCTTGAGTTGGTGTTTTCCTATTCATTGTTTTGTGCACATTTTTAAAGAGTTTGGATTTGTGGAGACTACCACAATGCTTGTATGTAAAGATGCGCATTACGAGGAATTAGGAAGGCTTTTAGAAGAGGACTGGGGTTATTCAAGGGCTATTTCAGATGCAAAACTTTGGTATGCACGTTTTGGTCATCTGAATTTTATCAATTTGCTACGTGGAGGGCATGCACAACGGGGACCGGTACCGTTGTAAGGTTGGAGCTTCAGGTATTGGAATGCGCTATTTGAAATGTCTCACCTCCTTGTACATACGATTTCACTATGATCGTTGGATGTGCAAGCTTGGAGTGTGGACTCCCTTACAGAGTGTAGACGGAACTATTGCAAGCTTTGACATTGCAGTGAAGATGCCCAACGATGCTTTGGAGGCAGTCCAAGTGAACAAGCATTGGACTCTCAGTAATGTTCGAGAACATTTGGTTATTATGGGTTTTGAGGCCCTTCAACAAGCACAATTTCATTTACAAGGTCACAAGGTGAGAATACTTCCACCACATTTTCAATACATCATGGTTTGTCGATCATTGGATGTTTATTGTAATGAATGTCCGCAGATTGGGAAGAGAATGGAAGACAAACTGAAGGTCGAGGAGGACTGGGGGATGGATGGAATTATGATATCGATCTTATAACTTTGTAACTCTTGCAATTTTCAAACTGATCCCCGTTGTAATCAACATGATTTGCTTCGGCAAATCATGCCTTTGAATATAATTTTTTGCATTGGGATGAGAAATCATTTTTTGGTGAAAGTGCCTTTTTTTAATGTCTTAAAAAAAGGGTCCATTATAAAAGGGGGGCCACCTAACTCATTCACTATTTTCACTTTTGCAACTCTTGAGCTCCTCCACTCTCTGTCTACACCCCAGGCTAGACATGGATGCTTCCACAGCCTGTGCATCTGCAGCCACATCCACCCCTTTGTCACGCTTCATCCTCTTCCTCAAGTACACCAAATACAAAGGGAAGTTGGACCTCCACACCTTTTTTACTCGTCTCCCTGACCTTGATGCCACAGTTGCCCTTCACATGGATGCATTTGCCGAGATTTTTGCGTTCATGGAGGAGCACATCATAAAATATTATGCATCTATCCCCCCACATGTAGGGATCTGGGTGCCTTGCGATCTTTTGCGCTATATACACAAAGGTGATCGCCCATTCTCCAAGCGGTTGCAACGATTCCAAGAAATTGCAACCGATGCAAGTCATTACTTAGACGAGCAAGCCCCAGGGGTGTCAGCGCTCAAGAAGCGCAAGTTGGGGGTGGAGTACCTTTCTCGGCTCGCAACATTTATCTTCTTGGTGAGCGAGGAACCTGATTTGGAGGAGCTTCGCTTACCACACCTTCAGGTTGGGTCCTTTATCAAGGACACCAAGGAGCAGCAGGTTATCCCTATGAACCCTGCAGCGGAAGGAAAGGCACACCGGCTTGAGTACCCTAGGGGTCTTGAGGAACTGGTTGAGAAATCCATAGTTGCGGCTGGCCCTAGTGACACTCCAGTGCCACTACCACTGATGGATGTGGCTATCCCAGAGGTAGAAATCAGCCGCTTCTCCTCAGTGTTAGTGGATGGGGAGGAGTATGTGTTCCTGCATGATTTGGAGAAAGCATTTAGCCTGCGCATGGATGAATGCTTGAGCGTGCTATGCAACAACACCAAATGTCCCTTAGACAATATGCCAGATGCCCTAGAAATCAAGCTCTTGACAGATGGGGACTCTGTTGCTGACACTATTGCAGTTGCATGTGCGGAGGTCCTCGCAGCAAAGCAGTTGCACGTGGCTGATGAAGAATTCCAAGCCATGCAAGCCAAGGTTGAGGCTGCTAGGATGCCTATGCCATTATGCAACCTCCCATATGATGATCCAAAGGTCGTATATGTGGTGCATGGGAGCATTGACTTGGACGCAAAGGGAAACAGGGAGGAGGATGACAAGGAGCAGGAGGTAAACTGTATCCTAAATTTCATGTTACTATTTTATCCTTCATTGTCTTTTTTCTCAACCTTCATTGGTTTATGACAGGATGTCATGGAGGTTGATGATTTTGCTGCAAGGACGGGTGGCAAGCGGATGGGCTTTGGACCTGAAGCTTCCCTTGCGCATTACCTAGGACAACTCCCCCCTGGCGATGTGGCCATTATCCATAATGAATTTACTCCCCAAGCCCATTTTATGACTTGGTCATTAAAAGATTTGAGCAAGTTTTTGTGTTTGAGCACCATTGCTCAAACTGCGCATCAAGTGTTCCTAGTGCGTAGATCCCTTGTATGCACAGCGTTTGGCACTGGCTTTCGTGGTAAAGTGCTTGCCCAGATAGGGATACATGCTTCCATTGGCTCAACTGACCCAAAGGCCATAGCGCACTCCCTCTTGACTAGGGAGTTGCCTTACGCGCAAAATAGGCACCAGGAAATGGTCAAAAAAATTATGAACTCCTCAGATACATGATGTAAAATCACCGTTTTGGAAGTAATAAAAAATATTTGAAATTGTCTCTCTATCTTGCAAATTCTTTTGAATGTGATTTGTCAATCTTGAAAATTGTTTCAATTGATGATATGAAATGTTTTTTGATAAGTGACTTTGTAATTTCAAGTTCTGTATGTAGTTTCAGTCAATTTCAGTAAATTTAGGTATTTTATGTTCCCTAGGGGGTAGATAAGCCTACCAAGGGCCAAAAAAATCATGGCCACAAGGGCGCGCAAATGGCCCATCCATCAGTTTTGGATGGGCCATTTCCGCGCCCTTGTGGCCAGGCTATTATTTTGGCCCTTGGTAGGCTTATCTACCCCCTAGGATATTTACAAAGCACAAATTTATTGAAATGAATTGGTTTTGCATCATTAATTTAGATGCACCCTTTCTATGGAAATTCCAGCATATATTCACACTCAAGGACACTAGAAAAGGTGAAATCAATTATGAAATGAAGTTTCTAGCACACTATCACCTGCTTTAGCTCTACCTAGTACACCCCCGCACCAAAAAGTCCAATTACATTGGACATTTGAAAAATCCAAATTAATGTTGCATAGACACTTGGTTTCACAATATGTTATTTTTTTTGATATCCTATAGGGAATTCAAAGCTTGAAATGGCCAAAAAAGGGTGTCCACAAGGATCCATGTAAAATAATGTTGCAAAACCAATAGGTTTTAGTAAAGTTGTGCTTTTTAAGTACCCTTGGGGGTAGATAAGCCTACAAGGGGAAAAAAAAAGCCTGGCCACAAGGGCGCGCAAATGGCCCATCCATCAGTTTTGTCATAAAATCTAATATCTAACTAACCCAAATGATTTTCTCATATTAAATTGATCACTTAATGTGGGAGAATAAACGGGAACAAGTGTTAAGATATAGGTATGTGCTTATAGATCTATCTCAACACGGGACCAATGGTAAAGGGGCCCAAAAGGGAGATGGTCTATCAAAGAGCAAGGCTAACCAATGGAGCATAAGACCTTAGGGTTAGCTTCATTGAAGACCTCCAATAAATATGTATAAAAGTCCTTTGACCTTAAGTAAGCTAGGGTTGAGCTTGAGGTGGGAACCCGGCCCAAGCTCGAGGTGCTTGTCATGCTTGAGGTGCTTGTCATACTTGAGGTGTTTTTCATGCTTGAGGTGCTTGATTAAGATGCTTGAGGTGCTTGACTGGCTCCATGCTTGAGGTGCTTGACTTGCTGCATGATTAAAGTACTTGAGGTGCCTTGAGAAGCTTGCCTGAGATGCTTGTGGGAACACCCCCTAGTTCAAGTGCTTTGTCATGCTTGGTGAGTAAGGTGCTTGATCACCTAAAAGTCAAAAGCATTCCTACAAGAGGGGGGGCGAGCCCTTTTCCTAGGGGCTAGAGAGAGAACACCCACTCACACACACAAGGGAAGCCCAACTTGAAGAGGCAGCAAGGACACATGTCAGGCCCCTACCCATGTTACCTTCATGTGTTGCTTGAAGCCTATTGGCTAGGCTTCAAAGGGGTCCAATGATAAATTACATGAATTATCTAATTGTTTTAGCATTTATCAAGTCCTCTCTCTCAAAGGGGAAAGGGGGACACTTGTCCCAAGGCTACCCATGTTGCTTGTAATGGCTCTTGCTTGTGATTGGCTAGGCCTGGAAGGGTCCAATGAGCTTCAGGCATGAGCTACAAGGGGGGGTCGACCCAAGCAAGCTAGGGGGGTGCCTAGGGGGTATACTCACCCACACACACTCACAAGCACTCTCATTGTGTGATATGCAAAGTGCAAGAGCTCCCTCTCCAAGCAAGTAGAGGTTGAGAGCCTACACCAACACTCTTGGCTATGGAGTGCAAATCCAACCAAGAGACATGCTTCAATGCTTAAGCTTGCCATATCCTTCTTCTTCATTACTATGCTATTATGTATGCTAGCAACAAGAGTATGATAAGTGAGGAACTAATTCTTTCTCCTACGAAATGTTTCTTCTTCCTCTTCCCTACCCTCATTCCCTGCTAGCTCTCTCCACCTTCGAAGGTGTTTGAGGTCTTGGGACTGAGGCTTGGGATAGTTAAAGCTTTCTTCAAGTTTATGTTATGTTTGTGGTGCATGAAGCCTTCCATCTTCATGGCATCACCTAGGTCACAAGGAACACAAAGACTGTATTGTAACAAGTCTCTCTTTATGGGAGAAATCATAATACAAATGCCTATTGGAGGGGGGACCGGCTCCACATAAATCCGGTCCTCAACTGTTGTCATGTTCTCTAAACTCTCTCTCTTGCAAAAGTATTGTCTATGCCAAGTTAGCTAATTGCTATGATTATGTTGCTATCTTCAATTATGTCTACCCGCTATGCTCAAAAAATCATTTCTTGAAAGTACTCTCATTAAATTCCGCTATTCTCAAATTGAATAGGCAAATTCCATTACATTGGTATCAGAGCATTTGGTTTCTCTTTTCTTGCTTAAGAAGAGAGGTCCTTAAGTAGCCTATAAATGGTTGATGTTGTTAATTATAATAGAGTAAGTGGAACTGGGATCTAATACCGGTTTTGTTAAGCCCACTATGTGGGGGATGGTGCACACCTCGGGAGCTTTGGACTTAATAATGGAGTCTTTTTAGACTTGCCTACGGCTTTACCATTATTGAGCCATAAGAAGTCCGAAAGAAGCTAGCCCTTGGCAACTCTGCTATGTTAGACCTACTCCTCTACTCTCTATAATTAACCACTTTGAGCCGTGGGTGTAGATACTTAAGAGCCGATTTTCAAAGGCTAAGAGGAGTGGCAACTAAGGTTTTGAATTGCCAAAGTATACACTAAGTACATACATAAAATTTTGTTAACATGGCTGACAATAATCAAGAGAGTAGAATGAACATTGATAGCTTTGATTTTGCACATGAAGGTGCTAATGATGATGCTCCCATGTTTGTGAATTATCTTGTGACTAGGTTGCAACAAGCTATGGGCAACCCTACCTTGCAAGCCGAAGTTACTCAACAACTTCGTGCCTATGGAATTTCCCTTCCTCTCCAAGAGGAGAGAGAGCTTAGGAGGCCTCTTGAAGAGACCCCCAAAAGAAGACTCTCTCCCATTCGAGAGGAGGAATCCAAAGAGAAAGAAAGCAATGAAAGTCTAAGTTCTTCTGAAGATGTGGCTCCACGAAGAAGGCGGTCTAGACGATCGCCTACTCCTCCCAAGAGGAAAAGAGCAACCCATAGTCCTTCTCCTCATCACTCTCAAAGGCAAGAGAGGAAACAAAGGAAGAACAGGGCTAGGAAGAGGTCACCCTCTTCTCCTTCTTCTTCACCTTCCTTCTCTTCCGATGAAAGTTATGGCTATTCTCCTAGAGAATACAAGAGGGGAGGTCATCGCAAATCATTTCCTGCATGGCGAAGGTCACAAAAGCTAAAGAAGTTCAAGGAGGGAGGAAAGAGTATCTCTTTTCTCACCTACGATGGCACCTTTGGTGCTACCGACAAAGTGTTGGCCTTCATCCAGCAATTTGATGCGGCCTTTGGGGACGAGGGCTTCACAGAGTCCTCCAAGCTACGCCATGTAGCTATGCACTTCCAAAAATCAGCTCGTCAATGGTGGGCTAGCCTTCGTGGCAATGGAGAAGCCCCAAAGACATGGAAAACTCTACGAGTTTCCATCATGAAGCAATTTCTTCCAAGCGATACTAAAGATAAAGTTCTTACCGAATGGCGCGGCTTGAAGCTCCTCTCTCATGAGTCTATCAACAAGTATGTAGATAAGTTTTGGGATTTACATCTCAAAGCTACTGTCTTTCAAAAGATAGACTTTGCCGAGCAAAGACAGCAATTCTGTGCGGGATTACCTGAAGAGATGGCCGAATATATCAACTCTCAACGGCCCGGTACTATTACCGAAGTAATCCACCACACCATGGTTGCTTCACGCATCAATTTCCATCAAGGGGCTAGACGTAATGTCAAGCCCATGGAAAACAAAGATAAAAATGATGCAAAGGGGAAATCCAATGCTCAAAATAATTCCCAAGGCACTTCCAACAACAACAACAACAATCGGTCCAAGGAGAAGGGAGTTTACAAAGGTAAAAACAAACTCTCTCCTGAAGAGCTTGAAGCTTTTCGCAAGGACCATAAGTGTTTCAAGTGTGGGGAGCAAGGACATGGCTATCGTTCTTGCCCCAAGAAGAATACTCGCAATGAGACTCCTAGGGCTTCCACCATCGAAGCTCCAAAAGAGGATGCTCATTGCAAAGGATCATCACTCTCCTATGCTTGGGGAAAGGTACGAGAGCATGATGCCTTCATCTTGTTTGACCCTGGCTCTACTCTCAACTTCATATCAATAGAGTTGGCCACCAAGTTGGGCATTCAAGCTTTTGAGATGGGAGATATAGTAACAACTGATGCAGCTTTCAAGGGACAACAAGCCTCCGTTACTCCCTTGATTGGGAAGTTGAGGCTTCATGTCCAAAGCTATGTCGACAAAGAAGACTTCTTCATCTCTCCCCTCCAACATCAGGATGTTATCCTAGGGGCACCATGGTTTGATCGCATGGCTGCCAACATGAAGTTCCCTGAAAGGAGAATTTACTTCACCTACAGGGGAAAGAACATGTATGTAGATGCTAGTGAGCGTGGTCGCACTATTCCACTTGTAAATCCTCTTTCTTTTGATAAATCAATGAAGAGCTCAGTTTCTGCGTACATGATTTATGTCAAAGAGTCTCTAAAAGCTAATAATGTTTCATCAAATGAAAATGATAGGAATCAAGAAGAGTTAGACTTGTCTACTTTTCTAAAAGGATTCCAAGATGTGTTCATCGATGATATCCCTATGGACCTACCTCCAAAACGAGGGGATGATGACCATCGTATTGAGCTCCTTCCAGGAAGCTCACCGCCTAACAAACCTCCTTATCGAGTCTCACAAGCTCAACAAGAGGAGATCATGAGGCAAGTACAAGAGCTGGTAGACAAAGGGATGGTGAGGCCTAGTTCCTCTCCCTTTTGTTCTCCAGTCCTTTTAGTGCAAAAGAAAGATGGTACATACCGTATGTGTGTGGACTATCGAGCACTAAACCATATCACTATTAAAAACAGATTTCCCGTACCTCGGGTAGAAGATCTGTTTGATAAGCTACAAGGCTCTACCTACTTCAGTAGGATTGACCTTAAGAGTGGCTATCATCAAATAAGGATAGTGGATGAGGATATCTTAAAGACCGCGTTTCGCACAACATTTGGTCTTTATGAATATCTAGTCATGCCTTTTGGCTTGACTAATGCACCAGCTACGTTCAATCGTTTGATGGAGAAATTTTTTAGACCATATCGAAAATTCACTGGAGTGTTCTTCGATGATATCATCATCTACTCCAAGTCTTTGGAGGAACATAAGCAACATCTCCAAGTGATTTTTCAAGCCTTGAGGGAGAACAAACTTTTTCTCAACCAAAAGAAAAGTGTTCTTCCTTCAAGAGATTCAATATCTAGGCCATATTATCTCTCATGATGGTATTCGTATGGATCCATCAAAGTTAGAGGTAATAAAATCATGGCCTAACCCAAGGAATCTACATGAGCTAAGAAGCTTTATTGGTATGTGTGCATACTATAGACGCTTCATAGCAAAATTCTCTCAAGTGGCAGGACCACTACACGACTTAACCAAGAAGAATGTTAAGTTTGTATGGACTGCTAAGGAGCAAAATGCTTTTGAAAAACTCAAAGAGAAGCTTACTTCCCAACCAGTCCTTGTGCTTCCGGATCTCTCAAAGCCCTTTGAGGTCCAATGTGATGCTTGTGGTGATTGCCTTGGAGCGGTTTTGCTTCAAGAAGGGCATACCATAGCATATGAGAGCCGAAGGCTCAATGGTGATGAACGAGTCTTGGGCATTTATGAGAAAGAGCTTTTAGCTGTTCTACATGCCCTAGACACATGGAAGCACTACCTATTGGGGACTCCATTTATCCTACGAACCGACCACCAAAGTCTCAAGTATTTCATGACGCAAACCAAGCTTTCTGACAAACAAATGAGGTGGGCAAATTTTATTTCGCAATTTAATTTTCATATTGCTCACATAGCTGGTAAGCACAATCAAGTTGCCGATGCACTTTCACGACGACCAAAAGTTAATGCGGTGTCTATAGCTACTCACAATGATCTATCCTCTATGATAGATGAGTATGCTACTAACCCTGACTTTAGAGACATAATGTCAGCCCTTGCTTTGGGGAAGAAAGAGGAACCATTCACCTTGCAGGATGGTTATCTTCTTCACGGCAATAGGCTATGTGTTACCCATTCCCTTCGTGAGAAGGTTATGTATGAATCCCATGCTCCTCCATATGCAGGGCATAGAGGTATTCAACCTACTCTCCGAGGAGTAGAGACGTATTTCTATTGGCCTACCATGAAAGTGGACATACAAGAGTATGTTTCAAAATGTGTAGTATGCCAAAAGACCAAGTATGATAGAGGGAAGCAACCTGGATTACTCCAGCCATTGCCTATTCCAAATTCACCATGGGAGAGTATATCCATGGATTTCATCTTTGGATTACCCAAGTCTATCCATGGGAATACAGGAATATGGACAATAGTCGACAGGTTTAGCAAGCAAGCACATTTTATTCCTGTCAAAAAGACTATTAAGGCACATCAAATGGCAACTCTCTTCATATCTCAGATTTTCAAACACCATGGATTACCCACATCCATCGTGTCAGATAGAGATCCTAGAATGACCAGTAATTTCTGGAAAGGTCTCTTTGAAAATCTAGGAACAAGATTGAATTTCTCTTCGGCCTATCACCCACAAACGGATGGCCAAAGTGAGATAGCCAATCTTACGATACTCGATCTACTCAAGACTTATGTTACCGAAGTAGATCAACGCTCACAATGGGAAAAGTATTTACCGCTAGTAGAGTATGCCTACAATAATACTGTACATACTTCTACGGGCAAAGCACCTTTCGAGATCATAGAAGGAAGACCTAAAAGTCCCTTGCTACTGAAAGTACATGGGAAAATCTTCGCCGCCGATGAGTATAGCCGTGACCTACAAGAATCTTTTCAAAAGATTAGGGAGGCTATAGCCATCTCTCAACAAAGGCAAAAAGCTGCTGCTGATAAGCACAGAAGAGCCTTAATGTTCAAAGAAAATGATTGGGTCTTACTCAAGTTTCCTAAGGCTCGATTAAGGCAAACGATGGGCAAAAATCCTACGGGCCATCAAAAGTATTATGCTAAACTAGCAAAAAGATACTATGGTCCTTTCCAAATCTTGAAGCCTATCAATGAGACGGCTTATCAACTCAAGTTGCCCAACCATTGGCTTATACACAATGCCTTTCATGTAAGCTTACTTAAGCCCTACAAAGGAGAGCCACCAATTGAACCAATTATTGAAGACCCTCCCGAAGTTGAAGACCAAGAAGAGGTGCTACAACCCGAAGCTATCCTTCGGCATGAAGACAAGGTACTATGACATGGTAAGATTATCCGACGGTATCTTATTAAGTTCAAAAATTATCCTTTTGAAGATGCTAAATGGATGCAAGGAGTACAACTTAAGGATAGTATGAACCTTGTCAATGCTTACAATGCTACATTAGAGTAAGCAAATGTACAAATTTCTTTTAAATAACTCATGTTTTTGTCTTATATGACTAGTCCTCTTTTTAATTGTGCACAAAATTTAACTAGTATGCATGCTTAGAATCATGTTTGTGATGACGACGTCTCTCAAACACCAAGTAGAATTTGTCACTCTACTTTGGGAGAATAAAATGGACTAAAGAGTAGACATGCTTGCGGCAGCTATGTCTCCCAAGCACCAAATGGATTAGTCATCCATCTTGGAAAGATGTCATAGGGTAAAAAGGGATCCTTTACCCGTTAAGTACGATTGACTAATGACTAAGACTTTATCTTTTCTACCTCATAGTCGAGGACGACTATGATTTCAAGAGAGAGGTAATGTCATAAAATCTAATATCTAACTAACCCAAATGATTTTCTCATATTAAATTGATCACTTAATGTGGGAGAATAAACGGGAACAAGTGTTAAGATATAGGTATGTGCTTATAGATCTATCTCAACACGGGGCCAATGGTAAAGGGGCCCAAAAGGGAGATGGTCTATCAAAGAGCAAGGCTAACCAATGGAGCATAAGACCTTAGGGTTAGCTTCATTGAAGGCCTGACATGTGTCCTTGCTGCCTCTTCAAGTTGGGCTTCCCTTGTGTGTGTGAGTGGGTGTTCTCTCTCTAGCCCCTAGGAAAAGGGCTCGCCCCCCCTCTTGTAGGAATGCTTTTGACTTTTAGGTGATCAAGCACCTTACTCACCAAGCATGACAAAGCACTTGAACTAGGGGGTGTTCCCACAAGCATCTCAGGCAAGCTTCTCAAGGCACCTCAAGTACTTTAATCATGCAGCAAGTCAAGCACCTCAAGCATGGAGCCAGTCAAGCACCTCAAGCATCTTAATCAAGCACCTCAAGCATGAAAAACACCTCAAGCATGACAAGCACCTCAAGCATGACAAGCACCTCGAGCTTGGGCCGGGTTTCCACCTCAAGCTCAGCCCTAGCTTACTTAAGGTCAAAGGACTTTTACACACATTTATTGGAGGTCTTCAATGAAGCTAACCCTAAGGTCTTATGCTCCATTGGTTAGCCTTGCTCTTTGATAGACCATCTCCCTTTTGGGCCCCTTTACCATTGGCCCCGTGTTGAGATAGATCTATAAGCACATACCTATATCTTAACACTTGTTCCCGTTTATTCTCCCACATTAAGTGATCAATTTAATATGAGAAAATCATTTGGGTTAGTTAGATATTAGATTTTATGACAAGTTTTGTCGCAGTCGATGTGCAAGCTGCATATCCTTTGGTTGTATTGTCACTCGCTTTGCATGTATGGCGCATAGGTTGGTATCTTCCAACACCGAAATGATGTGGGCCTCTGCAGCTTCTTGAATAGCCTCTAGCGCTATTGCTTGCATTCTATACGGATTTCCATAGCTTTGAAGCACCTCCTTCACAGTGCGAGCAAAGGGGGCGCGTCGAATCAAAAGCTCTGTCGTCTTCTGGTAGTGGCGGATTTTTGCAAATGCCCTTGCTATTTTTCGGCGCCGTTGCGGTTGTCTTGGGGGCACTTGCACATTTCTTGGCGGGCGGCGTTTAGGCTTCTTGAAAAACTTAGACTTGCACCTGTTTACATGCTTAGGGGCTGGTTCTGCAGCCTCTTCTGATTCTTCCTCTTCCCTTGGCTGCCGATCTTGTTGTGTGGGGAGAGCTCCCTGGCCTCCAGTCAATGTCTTCCCCCCAACGGCCACCTGGTGTGTGCGCGGTATTTTTTCTCGCAGCCATGGTGGCTCACTCTCTGATTCAGTGTCTGTATGGACCACCCGAGTCCTGGATGGTCCTGCTTGTGATTGGTGGCGCGACGGCTGCTCCCTATCAGACTCTGTTGTTTGCTGGCCCTCTTCCTCTCTCTAGCGCTGGGCACGTTGCTTCATTATCTTTCTAGGTGTTATATCTTGAGGAGGTGGAGATTCAACAGTCCTCGATGACTCTCGTGCCCTACCACCATGCCCACTACCAGATGAATTCCTAGAACGGCCAGGCGTTCGTGGCCGTTTTCTTGTGCCTTTAATCCATGACGACTTCTCACATCCTTGGAGGGTGTTTTTGTTGGCAGGCGGATGCTCTTTCGCGTTTTGTTTGGTGCACGCCATTTCGTTGGTAAGAGCTCACCTGTTCTTAAGAAATGAGTGTTTTATGAGAGCATGCAATATTTATAAGGGCCCTGTTCACACTATTTTTTTTATAAAAAGTATTATTTTTTAAATAAACATGTCGCTAAGAGTTGGACCCTGCATTCACGTTTAGTGACTCGCGTAGTATCCACTTTGATCCTTGTCGCACTCTGCATCGCCGCCATGCAGCATGCTTGGTGGGACCTTGCGACATTTGCCACTTGTTGCTATGCTCTTGACGACTCCATTTCCGCACTTCAATAGCAATCTTGGATTGTCGCGCACGCTCCATTGTGAGCTTACGAGCAAATGTTGTGCGAAAAAACCAATTGAACATCTCCTCCAAATAATTGGATTGCACCATTCCACCACCATGTCGAGTATTTTTGAAGTACACTCCCCTTGCTCGATAATGGGACTTCTCCATGCCTTGAGTGCTAAAAATTTCAAGCGATCCATACTTGTGCATAAAATATGCACCATGCGCAAACAATATATGCTGTTCACATGAGTAAACGATCCACATTATTAAATAAAAACAATCCCTTGTAATGAATACACCATGTAAAATGACTTACTATGTAATGTGTGATGTTATTTTCACCCCAAGACAGGGTGAAGACCTTGGTAAAATCCACCAAGGCTTCTTGAAGTGATTGGCGTTGTTCTTCTATTGTGCTGTTAAGGCCCATAAGCTTGACCATTTTATCAAAATGTGCCTAAACTTGCTTGCGCTTGTTTGCAAGCTCGACATTTGAATCATTGTCGGTAGTAGCTTTGCATAACTCCTTCCAAAGCTCCCAAAGGCTACCTGCCTGATGGTTGGAGCTGTTTTGAGCATCATCTCGACTTGGCTTTCCTTGGGAAACTTTCTTCAAAAAGTGTCTAGCTTTTTGTCCACTCATTGACACTTGTTGAGCAATTTCATGGGCCTCCCCTGTGTTCTTTGCAGCAACGATAGACACATTTCCACCGTGACAGCCAATGGAATTCAAGAGTACCTCCACTCTTTCGATCGCTTCCTGGGACTTTTCCAATGGTTTCATCATGAAAGCATAGTCAATGTGGAGCTTCAATAGCCTATCAAAAATGTGCATGAATGCGTGTAATGTACAAAAATGTACATTTGATAGAGTAAACCGAAAGATTGGATTCCAAGCGTGGTCCTTTTGATCATGGTCTGGGGCATTGAGCATGGGACATCTCAGAATAGACGCTTCCCATTCTCTACCTTCATCTCCGACATCACGACAATCTAACCCTTGTTCTCCATGCACTTGCCATGGAAGCATGGATCCGGCCTTTGCGGTGCTCTTATGTGATTTTTTTCCATTAGGTTTGTACCCTCGAGTGCAAAATGGACAAGGCATGAGAGAAGAAGCCCCTTGTTTGCAGCCAAGCAAACACTTTATGGTCTTCAAATCCCCACCTAAGTGCCACTCCACATCATAACTACCAAAACCCTCAATCTCCAACTTCTGACCTGGAATTTGGGAGTGTATTACTTCTGTGATCCATGGAGTTCTTTCAAAAATCCATGAAAGTACTCCATTGGTCTCCTTGGGCACCTCAATAGCACCCAACCACCAAATGTCTTTCTCTGATTGCACGCTAAAATATGGGGTGGGAGATGGCTCGTCTGAATCCCTTTGCTTGGTTTGCAGAAGGGCCTCGTCCATTAGAGTGACACTTAGCCTCTCTAAACTTCGGCCTTTCACTATTTGACACTCATCGAGTTTCAGCACAAAAGCGACTTTTGTGCCAAGCACTACAAAATAAATAGTGCTAAGACGTTAAACTTCAGAGTCTATGATAAGAATAATACCAAAGAAAAAAGTAAAGTGTGTCACCTTCTTCAGGTAACTCGTAAAATCTAAGCATGGCTTCTTGAAGCCTTCTAAGATCCACGAAAATATTGTTCCACATTGTGTAAGGAAAGCCCTTCTCCAAAGGTCTTATGGATTGTTTCTTACCTTTTCCCCTTGTCTTTGTTGCGCACGAAGCATAAAGGGAAGTTGGCATTGTGTCCTCAATGTGTAGGTATGTCCCAATGCAGGAGAACACATCTTCGTTTGTGGCCTTCTTTGCGAGCTTGACCTTGTGAGGAACGGGAAATAGGTTTTCCACAATGCCATGTTCTTTGAGGGCATCCTTTAGGAGTTGGAAAATAGCCTGATATGCTTTGGTGCCTATTCCACCCTCATCACAAGCTTGTTGAACGTCATCATCACTAACCACATTTCTTAGTTTACGCATAAGGTCCTTGGTGACTGCATCCTTAATGTGCTTACCTCCAGGTGATTGTAAGATAGAAATCACGTCCTGGGTATTGAGACAACTAGTGAGAAGGTTGACTCGATCATCTTGGCTTGTTCCACCGCATACCTCCTGGATGAAGTTTCTAGCAACAAATAAACATAAATGTTAGAAAATAGTGTGAAGTAAGAATGCATCATGCAAGTAAAGACCAAATAACCTTGTGGCTGTAACTCTTTGTTTGCATGCTCCTCCCGAATGTGCAAGAGTTTCAATGGATGAATACGTGCGTTTGCGTTCCCTTGCACCAAGGGGTGTTTCTTTCAAGTATGTGATGGTGTTGGTAAGCTTCTGGATGTGGTTTTGCTTTTCTTGCATTTGTTGTTCAAGAGTTTTACCTACTCTCTCCAAAGAGGCAACACTCTCTTGTAATGCCGTCGTCTTGAGGTGAAGAGCTTGACATTCGTGCATCCACATATTCAAAGAAGTACCTGCACCCATACACAACCGCTTGCAATAGCCTAACAAACCTGCTTCTCCCCTCACAAGAAATTGAAGAAATGTGGAAAGGCTATTAAACGGTGGATGAAAGCGGCTTATAGGATCGTAAGAGTACAAATGGCCATCCACCCAAATGTCAACATTGGTGTCACAAGTGGTGCGACGTTCCTGTGATGACCTTTGATCACCTTCACTAGTGGTCTTCGGTGCAAATGCCATGGGTAAGCGAATATGTATGCTTTTGGTGTGCGGAGTACGTGGTGGTGGAAGAAAACCATTTGTGATGTCCGTGAGCACCATGGAAGCTGTTGGGTGAGGAAGCAAATGATGAAAAGATAGAGGGGGAAGGGTAGAGAGGTTGAGGAAGATGGGAGGAGAGAAGGGGGGAGGGGGGAGAGGGAGAGATTGGGGAGGAGGAGAAGGTAGGGGTAGGGAGGGAGAGGAGAGGGAGAGGGAGAGAGAGGGAGGAGGGAGGAGGAGGAGAGAACAAAATGTTTATTACTTTTTGGGGGAAAAGAGTTTTGAAAAAATGGACTTTCTAAGCTTGTGGGTTTAAAAATGGATCAAAAAATGATTTTTGGATATGTATATATGTTGGGAGGGAGTTTTAAGTTAGAAACAAGTAAAAATTAAAATTTTGAAAAAAAGTCAAATTTCGTCTCTTTGTGACCCACGTTTTTGTTGATGTGGACACACCCCTATGTTTCCTTCACTTTACAAAAAGCTAGAGAGAGAAAGTAACCCTTTAGGTCCACATCCTGCATTTGTTTAAAAAAAAGGCTAGAAAAGCCTACTCAAAACTACCTTCTTTAATGCCCTTGCCCCCTAAACCCCACACAACATTAACCTTAATCCCTAAAAATTAGGATTCCTTACAAGGCCCATGTAAGGTTCATATTTATCCTAATGGTTGGAGTTAGCTCATTTACACACACATCCAAGGTTGCCAATATTTGAGTCCATCCAAATGGCTCAAATAATTTCTCGGGAAAGGGTTCCGGTATGTAAGCTTCATCGTCCATTGATCTTTCTAGGATGCAATCCTCCTTCACTGAGCTTCCACACTTCGAAGCACCACACATCCAAAGTTCTTGTTTGGTTTGTAGCCACGCAGGTATCTCTTTCCCCTTGACTATAGTAGAGTCAATTTCTTCTAAAGGAGTTCTATTCACATCTCTATAGCTATGGTCTTTTATTTTTGTGGTGATCTTTTTATGTCTCAAGTAAATATAGTCATGGCCCCAATCTTGAACCATCTTAAGTTGACACATGAAAGGTCTTCTTAAAATGATATCAAAATTGTTCCCTTTTCCAAAATCTACTATTGCAAATGTATGTTTATATTCAATTCCACAAGAAGTCACAATAATTTGCTCTAGGATACCCAGAGGTTTTTTCGTGTATCCATCTGCAAGTTGTAGCTTCATTCTAGTTTTCCTAAGCGCTCGTCTACCCCATTTTTTCCAAATGTCTTTTGTGGCTATGGCTACTCCAGCCCCACTATCAAGTATAGCCAATGTTTTAACTCCTTTGTGTTCCACAGGTAAGGTGGTGTTTCCTTCTTCTTCTTCGCAATATTCCCCCACCTTGTTTATTGGCACATGTTTAGCGTTTGCACTTTCTTGCTGAGTTTTTTTTTTTTGCTCATTTGAGGGTAGATCTTGAAGAGGTATTTTTAATCCCATCTTCCCCAAATTGTTGCCTACTTCATCCCATACATGTGGTCTAATCTTAAGCAGTTCAGATAGAGTAATGGTGCAGTGTATTGGTGCTGACATCAACTCTTGCATACTCTTTGTATCCATCATCTTGGATATGGATTTCCTCTAAGATGGCACTACTCTAGTCTCTGAGTTTGCCTCTGTTCTCCTATGTATGAGGGTAAGGTCTTCAAGGACTCTGCTTTGCTTTCAATTGAAACTTTCGTCCCTGATCTCCATTTAGAGATTGAATGTCTCCCTAATAGACTTCATGCTCTGTATTGACCTCAGTTATGGGTGCATATTGGAAAGTCACACTTCCATCTTTTGCACTTCTAATTGCTTCCCACGATTCATTTGGCCATGGCTCATCTATCTCTGGGATAGGTGCCATAAATTGTGATCTTGACCTTGCACCATTAGTGGTGTTGGCCACTACTTGATCATCTAGTTGAATTTCTAGGTTGTTGGTTTCTTGTGTTGTAGTCTTTGCTTGCACATCCTTTTCTGATTTTAGCTCAATGTTTTCTTGAGTTAATGTTTCAACAACCTTTGCCTTAGGCATTTCGAATCCAACACTTTCTGGTTTTGCTTCTAGAGGTGGAATTGGTGCACCAGGCTCCATCATTTCCTGTGTAGTTTTTACCAATTCCTTACACATTTTCAACCTCTCAGTGTCTACCTCAGCATGAGGATATTTCATCCCTCGTTGCTCTAGGGTTTGGTTGGGTTTCAATCTAGCCTCATATGCTTCCAGTGAAGCATCTAATGGCTCTAGGACTTTGTCTACCAACACAGATCCTCCGGAAGACGCCTTCCTTGGTTTCTTATCGCTCACCACCATTTTGTTTTCCTGTTCTTGTTTTAACTGCTCCTTTGTCTCTTGTAATTCTGTTTGTAGTGCAGTTTGATTTGTATTTTTTTTTTGTTTAATTCTGTCTCTTTTGGCTTTCCAAGATTTTCTCCCAGTCCTCACTGACACGCTATTTGTTTCCCCTTGTTTGAGTTGTTGATCTTTCTCCTCATTATCTTGGTCCTCAGCATTTTCTTTTGCTTGGGCCCTAGTCACTACCTTCACAAGAATTTTGGGTTCTACCTCTGATCCACTTGGAGAAGGTAACACTCCCACAACATTCATTGTTTTTTTCCCCTGTTTGTTTGGGTGTTTTGGACAATTAGGAACAACGTGTGTAATGGCACACTCCAAACAATATCCAATTATCTTTACACGAGAACAATTATTGGCCCAATGATCACCTCCACACTTGTAGCATGGTCCATCTTGTTGAGTCACTGGTGGCACAATTGATGGTTGTTCTTGCTTAGTCAGAATGGTCTCTGTTCTACGCTCTTGATTGGCTATGAACATCAGAGTGTCCTCTTTCAATGAATAGAGCTTTCTCATAGGTTCTTGCCCTAGCCTAGGTTGTGATACCTCAGCTCTTTGTAAAGCCCTTGATACAACCCTATTTTGAAATAATGGATGATTTGGTAATGGCATTTTTTTTTAATTTGATGTCCAAATAGTATCCCCCTCGTGTAGTTTGATTATAGTATCATGATTGGTCCATTTTTGCTCAATGGCACACCATTTTATTTGTTCTGCTACTTGCGCTGCTAGCTCATCTAGGTTGGTCATTAATTGAGACATAACCACTTGCCTTGTGTTGGTTTCACTAGATGCTAAAGGAGCATTATCCATAGTGATCTTTGTATCACCAATTTCCTCGCCATAGGCTTTACAATTGTCAACCAGGTATAACGCTTCTCTCGTGACTTGTTCAAAGGAAGTACATCCTTTTAAGTGCAAATCTTTCTTGAGAAAATTGATTATCTTTCATCCTGTGGTAACTCACGTTCTGGACATCTCTCTATATATTGTTTGAAGCGTAGTGATGCTTCCTTCACTCTCTCATTTTCTTTTTGCTTGAATGCATAGATTTGGGACATTGTGTTATGCTTGATTCCCCTTTTAGAGAACTCCGCAACAAATTCTTGTAACAATTGTTCAATGTTTGAGAAAGCATTTTTGTCCAACGGTTGGAACCAATTCAATTCTATCCCTTCCGAGGTTAATCCAAATCCCTCATATTGTGTATGAAAATAAAATACTTGTTTAGCTCTTAACACTTATTTTAACAAGGATGCATGTACGTATTGATCCCTTAATCCATCATACTTCTTCTTGACACATTTGGCCAATTGATATGGTCTCATTGGTTCTGGTTCAACCATGTATCTTAGCATGCTGGGGTCTCTCACAAAGACATCCCTCGTTCCTTCTTTTTGTCTTGGAGCAAATCCTAGTGGAATCCCCTTTCAGACATGTTTTGGAAATGTTGATGGATTTGTAAGTCTAATTGGTGGTCTCTTGGTTCCACTCAATGAGGTAGGAGCTACACTCCCGTGAATAGCTATTTTGGATGTTTGAGGTCCATTTGATTCCATAGTTTCAATGTTAGCTTCTTGCAAATCAGTCTCAAAAAACCATGGTACGCTTACACTCGGTTGAAAGTAGTAAGCAGAGATTGGAGTACCCATGTATGTATATCTTTCTAGCTCAATTGGGCTGATAAGTTTGTACTCTTGTCTATACTTATCTACCATTAGAACTTGTTGTTTGCGGGTCGCCGCGATGGACTTCCATAGCATAGCTCTCAAGCATCAACATAAAATTATCGATACAGGGGAAGCGACCAGGATGAGGCATGGAAACTCACTAGGATGTCAACCCTAATGAAGTGAACTCGAAGAGATGCAACTACTAACTCTACAAGAAATCAAACGCACTAAAGCCAAGTAATCTGTCTATGTCCTTCTACATAGCTCTACAGTCATCATAGGGTCAAAAGAACATAAAATGCGCATATAAACACTCAAAACAACGATTTAAGGCCTAAACGGATGCGTTTGAAACCTTCACCGAATCTTGAATACTTACACTTGAATGAAAGAGCAGAGTAAGAGGAACACAATGCAAGAAACAAAACTGAATTTGGATTACCGTAGCCACAGAAGCGATGATTACAAGTTTGAGCAAAGAGGTAGCTCTCTGTGCGTAACGCAATAGTCACTTATCTTCCAAAAATAATGTCCCTTTCCCACTAACCTTAGTGTAATCTATACCTAGGGCTTTCTAAAGTGGTCAGCGGCGGCCAACTTCTCATGAACCTTTACATACATCATTGGAAAAATTACATCTTTGACTTAGACTTGACATAGACGATTGTCATTAGGCTTTTACAGGGTTTGATGTATTAAACATCGGAAAAATAATGTGACCACATCAAAACTTTGGCCGGCTGACCCAACGGGCCCCTTGGCTAGGTGGGCACTTGTATGTTGTTATCACCTCCAAACACTCCCCCCTTTCTAGCTCATGTCCTCCCTTGACATGACCATTTGTAGTCTGGTCTTCTTGTTGATGTGACTCCCCCCTTCCTTGATTGAGTTATATCTGGCATGTTTTGCTTGTTCAAATGGGGTGCCCATTTGCCTTTGATTGATGAACATGTGTTCTTTGGGATTTGGATGTTGTGGACGAGGCATTTGTGCATGTTGTTGCACATCCTGCTTTACCTTTCCATTTGTGCAGTTGGTCGATGATACCTGCTTCTTTGGATACTTTGCCTCCTTGTGCAGTTGACTTTTTATTGGAGCTCGTATCTCAAAATGTTTGAGACTTTAACATGTGTGTACTGGCACCTCCAATTTGATTTTCTTTGCCACTTTGTCAATAGAGCTTTGTTGGTATTTTTGAAGATAAGAGCTGCTCTTGTCGAAGCGTAGTTGAGAACAATGTGGCCCCAAGTCTTTATCTCTTTGAAGATCGTGTAACAAATTATTTATTGGTTTCATTTGATGGAAGGAATATATACAATAGAATAGTGATGGGTGTTTCTAAATTAGGGTCTAGTAGAACCTGAATGACCAAAGGGAAAAACAAAGTGGGAAAAAATACCTTTGGTATACGCTCTTATTGGGGTTGAACACTTGGATGTTGAGTCTCCTGTTCATGCAAGGTGATTGCTTGGGAGAAATAAAGTAAGAGTGTGTAATGCAAGTGCCAATTATGGGACACTCTATATGCACACAAGGGTTCTTTCAAGAAAATCATGCGGTGTGAAAAATGAGTTGTTGGGTGCTTCAAGGAAAAAATGTAGAACATGTGATATCCAAGGACATCTCAATAGCTTCCACATTTCCAAAAAGGGTTTTTGATGTTGAAGCTTCTCCACTCATTACTCACTATGCATAGTGTGTGAGTGTCTTTTGGACTCTCTTCTTCACTTTACCAAACTTAAAATACATAGACTTGAACTCTTATGCTCACCTATACCAACATGAGGGACACAACATAAATATGCTCAACTTCTCCACCTTGAGCAGTACCTAGAATAGATAAGACTCTTAGACCACAGAGAATATTACTTGAATCTTTGGGACTAATGCCTTGCTCATTTAGTGGCTCAGCTGCCCGACTCTTGACTTTTATGCCATGTATTTTTAATGGCAACTTGGACTTACCTGTTCTTCATGGCCTGAAACCCAATGCCATAAGTTCTTGAGATTAAGGCCTCTATCATTGCTTTGGTCTTTGGATGCCACCATTTTGTCGAGTAGGTTGGCATACTTCGACTTCTCTAGCTTCTTTTGTTGCATGAAATGTTCCGTAAGGAGGCCGCATTGTTGTACCTTTACTTTTTCTTCTTTGTGAGGAGCCTGAGTTTTCAACAGTGGTTTTGGGACCCACTTTGTTCTTTCTTCATGAGTTGCTCCCTTGACTTGATGGACACTAGGCTTTTGTATCCATACTTGGCTATTACCATTGTAAAAGCCTTGCTTTTGTAGTAGAAGACAAGGGATCCATTTTGAGGTTGTTTCTCCCTTGGTTGTGCTTAGTCCCCATTGGCTCTTTGTTGTTGTTGATGGTCTTTGTGTGGTGTCCTTTGCTACTTGGTTGGTATTAGTGGCTTTAGGTTGAGCAACTACTTTGGGTAACCATATTTGGGTGTTACCTTCATAAAATCCTTGTGCTTCAAGATGCTTAACTGGAATCATCCGCTGATGCATTTGTTTTTTTGGGTAGCTTCGTTGAAGTTTGACTTTGGTACCCATACTTGTTGTGTTGCTTTCTTGGAAGGTCTTTTCTTCTGTCCTTTTTTGTTGTTCTTTCTCTTGCTTGAGTTGTTTTTATTTCGTTGATAGCTTGGCTCGCTCATTGTAGAGCTTCTTTCTTGAGGTGAGTACATCCAGGCTGTTACTTTAGGCTTTTTAGCCCAAACATTAATGTTTCCTTCGAAGTAGCCTTGAGCAATGATTGACTCATTTGATGCTACCGACCCTATCACCTTTTGTTGTTGTGGTTGAACCCGTGTTTCATGTATCCAGACTGGGTCTTTGACTTGGATGTGCTCTTTGGATACCAACACTTGGTTGACATTCTTCGGCTTCTTTCGGATGCTTTTTTGTGATGGAAACTTTGGTTGATAGACTTTTTGCTTTGGTTTCCATTGCATTGTTGATGGAGTGTCTCTTGACGTAGAGGCTTCGCTTGAGCTTTGACGTGGGCTTGTCAAAGGTAAAACTGACTTGCGAGAATGATCTTCTTCCATGTTTAATTTGGCCTTAGCTTTTTCTGCTGCAGATGGTTGTGTCTTTTTGTTGATGTCTCCTAGACCGTCTTTGTTGTTGTTGTTGATGCTTTTTGTTGTTGCCCGAAGAAGATATTCTTCCAACTCTTTGTTAGGACTAGACTTTCTTTGATGTGATGTGAGTCAACTATGTGCAAGTTTTCTTTGAACTCCCCATGTCTCAACTTGAGTATTGCCTCCGCTATGCCAAAGCTTGGGATTGGTGTTTTGGCACTGGTGTATACCCTTTCCTCCACTTCTTTAATTGTCGGCCTTCCCATCATTATCCAAGTGCCATATGACATTATATTCTTGGTAGTGTGACGATCAATTGCGGCCGAACATGTAACCTTGAGCCCTGTTTGTCCGCATAAATTGAATTTGATCAATGTGGGATATTTTTCATCTTTGGCTTCTTCCTCATTCTTCCTTTGATATTGAGTTTGTAGAACATCTGTTGATGTGGATCTTTGCACATCTGATTCTTCTTGTACTTTCAACTCTGCATCGTTTGAAGTTAGTTTCTTTGGACTAGATATTGTTGACTCTTCAAGTATGTCAATGATGACATCTCCACATGGTTGTATTGCTCTCCTAGTTTGTGGTTGTGCAGCATCCTCCATGACATAGCTATTTGTCCCTCTATTTTCATTCTCACAAATCTCATTAGCATTTCTCAGCACTTTCAACATAAAACATGAAACTAGGTCGTAGCCTTCTTCATCACAAAACTTGGTTGGAGTTAGCTCATTTACACACACATCCAAGGTTGCCAATATTTGAGTCCATCCAAATGGCTCAAATAATTGCTCTGGAAAGGGTTCCAGTATGTAAGCTTCATCGTCCATTGATCTTTCTAGGATGAAATCCTCCTTCACTGAGCTTCCACACTTCAAAGCACCACACATCCAAAGTTCTTGTTTGGTTTGTAGCCACGCAGGTATCTCTTTCCCATTGACTATAGTAGAGTCAATTTCTTCTAAAGAAGTTCTATTCACATCTCTATAGCTATGGTCTTTTATGCTTATTTTTGTGGTGATCTTTTTATGTCTCAAGTAGATATAGTCATAGCCCCAATCTTGCACCATGTTAAGTTGACGCATGAAAGGTCTTCTTAAAATGATATCAAAATTGTTCCCTTTTCCAAAATCTACTATTGCAAATGTATGTTCATATTCAATTCCACAAGAAGTCACGATAATTTTCTCTAAGATACCCAGAGTTTTTTATGTGTATCCATCTGCAAAATGGAGCTTCATACTAGTTTTCCTAAGCGATGGTCTACCCCATTTTTCCTAAATGTCTTTTGTGGCTATGGCCACTATCAAGTATAGCCAATGTTTTAACTCCTTTGTGTTCAACAGGTAAGGTGGTGTTTCCTTCTTCTCCTTTGCAATATTTCCCCACCTTGCTTATTGGCACAGGTTTAGCGTTTGCACTTTCTTGTTGAGCTTTGTTTGATTGTTCATTTGAGAGTAGATCTTGAAGAGGTATCTTTAACCCCAAAATGTTGCCTACTTCATCCCATACATGTGGTCTAATCTTAAGCAGTTCAGATAGAGTAATGTGGCACTGTATTCAAGCTCACATCAACTCTTGCATACTCTTTGTATCCATCATCTTGGATATGGCTTTCCTCTGAGATGGCACCACTCTAGTCTCTGAGTCAGCCTCATGTTCTCTTATGTATGAGGGTAAGGTCTTAAAGGACTCTGGTTTGCTTTCAATTGAAACTTCCGTCCCTGCATCTTCATTCCCTGATAGACTTCATGCCCTGTATTGACCTCAATTATGGGTGCAAATTGGAAAGTCGCACTTCCATCTTTTGCACTTCTAATTGCTTCCCGCAAATCATTTCGCCATGGTTCATCTATCTCTGGGACAGGTGCCATAAATTGTGATCTTGACCTAGTGGTGTTGGCCACTACTTGATCATCTAGTTGAATTTCTAGGTTGTTGGTTTCTTTTGCAGTCTTTGCTTGCACATCCTTTTCTGATTTTAGCTCAATGTTTTCTTGAGTTAATGTTTCAACAACCTTTGCCTTATGCATTTCGAATCCAACACTTTCTGGTTTTGCTTCTCGAGGTGGAATTGGTGCACCAGGCTCCATCATTGCCTGTGCAGTTTTTACCAATTCCTTACACATTTTCAACCTCTCAGTGTCTACCTCAGCATGAGGATATTTCATCCCTCGTTGCTCTAGGGTTTGGTTGGGTTTCAATCTAGCCTCATATGCTTCGAGTGAAGCATCTAATGGCTCTAGGACTTTGTCTACCAACACAGATCCTCCAGAAGACGCCTTCCTTGGTTTCTTATCGCTCACCACCATTTTGTTTTCCTGTTCTTGTTTTAACTGCTCCTTTGTCTCTTGTAATTCTGTTTGTAGTGCAGTTTGATTTATAATTATTTTTGCTTTAATTCTGTCTCTTTTGGCTTTCTAGGATTTTCTCCCAGTCCTCACTGACACACTAGTTGTTTCCCCTTGTTTGGGTTGTTGATCTTTCTCCTCAGCATTTTCTTTTGCTTGGGCTCTAGTCACTACCTTCACAGGAATTTTGGGTTCTGCCTCTGATCCACTTGGAGAAGGTAACACTCCCACAACATTCATTGTTGTTTTCCCGTGTTTGTTTGGGTGTTTTGGACAATTAGGAACAACGTGTGTAATGGCACACTCCAAACAGTATCCAATTATCTCTACACGAGAAAAAATCTTGGCCTTATGATTACCTCCACACTTGTAGCATGGTCCATCTTGTTGAGTCACTGGTGGCACAATTGATGGTTATTCTTGCTTAGCCAGAATGGTCTCTAGTCTACGCTCTTGATTGGCTATGAACATCAGAGTGTCCTCATTCAATGAATAGTGTTTTCTCATAGGTTCTTGCCCTAGCCTAGGTTGTGATACCTCAGCTCGTTGTAAATACCTTGATACAACCCTATTTTTAAATAATGGATGATTCGGTAATGGCATTTGTTTTTCTATTTGATGTCCAAATAGTATCCCCCTCGTGTAGGTTTGATTATAGTAGCACTCACTCCTCTAAATCTCCAGCAATTTCCACTTTTGTTCTTCCAAACTCCCGCATTTTAGTTGATTGGTTTTGCTTCCAGTGAGCTACATGATCACTTGACAAATATCCATGAGCCATGCCTTGAGGTTTGGCTTGATATGATTGATAAGCTTCATGGTCTTGTCTCAACCCTCTTGTTATAGGTGTTGCAGTATTTCTGGCTGTTTGTGTAGGTGGAATAGCTCTGAGTTGAGTGGGAAACCTAATGATGGATGAGTTGTCATGTTATAGCCTCACTCAATACTCTCAAGATGGTCCTTGATAAGAACACCTTGGCTTAGTGCACACAATCCCTTTTTGCCCATGGTCAAGTCTCTCAAAAGTCAGGAATTTATGACTTTTTTTTGTCTTTGAAAATTGGTTCTGGGTACCCTAAAAGTTTGGAATTAGAAAACCTAGAAAAATTCAGCTCTAGGTGTGTGCTATTGCCCGCAAGCTTTCTTCCTAGCTATACTTGACTCAATTTGGAGTTGTCTATCAAAAGTTAGAGCAATTTTAGTGAACTGCACTTGAAACAACACTCAAAACAATCTCAAGACCAGAACACAGGAACTCTGGCTTGTATCTTGGCTTCCAGAGGGTATTTTTAGCTCAAACTTGAGATTTGGATGTCCTCAAGTATGTCTACAAACTTATGAAGTCAAATACCCTCACTATGTAGAGGTACACCAATCGCGATCTTTGACCCCATGCCACAGATTTGGAAGATTTTTGCGCACTAGCTAGCCCTTGATGTCTTGATACCAAGTGTCTTTGTATTTTTGAATTTGGATATGTTTTGACCAATGAAAACCCAGATCCCAGGTGGTTTTGCGGTTATTGGCCTGATTGTGTAACTGGGACTTTTGACCACTTTCTTTTGCTTTTTTGACCTTGCTCCTTTTGGAAAATATGTTGCACTAGATATCAACTACCTACTCATAAATTTTCAATCCAAAATGTCACTAGGGTACACCGATCGCGATCGTAGTTCCAACTCCTTTTTGCATGAAATTTTAGGAGTTGATAAACAAGGGTATGAATAGTCTATTCCCAAACCCACTTTGCATTTGGATCACAAAAACTTGAATTTTCTCAAAATTTTGGTCTGAAGGATCAGTGATCAGTGTTTGCCCTATTTGACAACTGTTTTTTGGTTTTTTGACCCTTGTTCTTTTGAGAAAGTTGTTTGTCTAGTCATCAGCTACCTACTCACCAAGTCTCAACTCAAAATGTCACTGGGGTACACCGATCGCGATCGTAGTTTGGAGCCCAAATTGGATGAAACTTGTGGATATGGTAGACAATGATGTGTACACTTTACTCCCCAAATCTTTTTAAATTTGGACAAGAAAAAGTCATGTTTTCACTAGATCTTGGTCTACTGTAGTGGTTTTCTGACTGTCTGCTGTTTTTGGCTATTTTGGTGATTTTTTTTTTATTTTTTTGAATTTTGAAAACTCCTGGTATCTTATATAACCTAGGTGTATGTGTGGGTAAAGTCTGGTCAAAATTTGGCACTGAGGTACACCAATCGCGATCGTAGTTTGGAGCCCAAATTGGATGAAACTTCACCAGCTTGTTCACTAGGCTATTTTAAGACTACCTGCCAGACACTTTTGTATTTGGACTCAAAAAAGTCAAGAATTTGCAGTTTCTTGGTCTAAAGTGCCTGATTTTCCTGAATCTGTCAATTTGACTTGATTTTGGTGTTTGTTTTGGGATATGAAAGCTATTTGGGGTTGTCCTGTGTACATGCTATCCCTCTATATGGTTTCTTCCCAGTCTTGATGTGTTTTGGTCTTCTGAAAGTCAATTTCTATGCCAGTTTAGCAGTTTTTGACTTGGATCTATATTCAGATGGTTTGACAAGTACTTTGAGGTTTCTGGCTCTAGGTCCTTTAGACTTTTATGTTTGTATACACCTGAGGATCCCACATATGAAATCTGGTCAAAATCTGGCACTTAGGTACACCGATCGCGATCGTAGTTCTGAGCCCAAATTAGACCAAATTTGGCATGCTTGTAGACATTGATGTTTTAAGGCTATCCCCCAAGTCTTTTTGCATTTGGATCACCAAAATTCAAGATTTTGCACTTTTTGGGTCTGTCAGGCTAGTTTTACCCAAGTGGCCTGATTTCCTTGATTTTTGATGTTTTTGGGTGTGGTTGCTTTAGACAAACTTGTTTAGAACCTTATCAGGAAGGCACATGTCAAATCTTGTACAATTCTGACACTGAGGTACACCGATCGTGATCGTAGTACCAGAGCCAAATTTGATGAAATTTTGTCTGTCCCCTCTTACAAGTGTTTCCTAGTGTTTTGTGCTACCACTTTGTGATTTGAATCAATTTCAGCTCTGTTTGGTCAGATTTCCAAAATTTAAAAGTCTTATGGCCTTTTTGCCAAAGTTATGGTTTTCTGGTTTCTCGACTCTAACTTTTACCCCAAATCTGATTGGAATGTGATTTACTTATCCTACTCCTAAGTAGAGAAATGAAAGAACATAAGAAAATGAATCAAACAAAACAAACAGAATAAAAAACGGATGATGGATCATTACTCAATCAATACAACGAAATTTGAAGAGAAAAAATTCTTAAAGCAACCTCACTCAAAACTCCCTATATCTCTCAAGAGTAGATCTAGCCAATCCACCAACCCTAGACTCCACTAAGCACTAAACCCCTATCTAGATGCTTCACTGAAATGTAAATGGAATGGAAATTATCTTTTGAAACAATAAGAAAACTCTGAATACGCACTCGGTCACTCATCACCTAAGATTCATTCCCCGGAAACGGCGCCACTGTTTGCAGGTCGCCGCGACGGACGTCCATAGCATAGCTCTCAAGCATCAACATAAAATTATCGATACAGGGGAAGCGACCAGGATGAGGCATGGAAACTCACTAGGATGTCAACCCTAATGAAGTGAACTCGAAGAGATGCAACTACTAACTCTACAACCAAATCAAATACACTAAAGCCAAGTAATCTGCCTATGTCCTTCTACACAGCTCTACAGTCATCACGCCCGTTCACCATGCAAATCATATCGGAATTGTACGAAACTTGAAGGGAAGCTACAGGGGACTATCAGGAACATACCCTATCACTGTCACAGCATTCTAAAGAGGTACAAAGATCGCGATCGTTCGTCCCACAGTACGCAAAAACAGTAAATAGATGATCCTAAAGGGTCGTTTTTGGGTCCCTAAAGCCTCTCCTAGGGTCAAAACAACATAAAATACGCATATAAACACTCAAAAACAACAATTTAAGGCCTAAACGGATGCATTTGAAACCTTCACCAAATCTTGAATGCTTACACTTGAATGAAAGAGCAGAGTAAGAGGAACACAATGCAAGAAACAAAATTGAATTTGGATTACCATAGCCACAGAAGTGATGATTACAAGTTTGAGCAAAGAGGCAGCTCTCTGTGCGTAACGCAATAGTCACTTATCTTCCAAAAATAATGTCCCTTTCCCACTAACCTTAGTGTATTATATACCTAGGGCTTTCTAAAGTGTCCGGCGGCCAACTTCTCATGGACCTTTACATACATCATTGGAAAAATGGCATCTTTGACTGAGACTTGACATAGACGATTGTCATTAGGCTTTTACAGGGTTTGATGTATTAAACATCGGAAAAATAATGTGACCACATCAAAACTTTGGCCAGATGACCCAACAGGCGCCTTGGCTAGGTGGGCACTTGTATGTTGTTATCACCTCCAAACACTTGCAATCCTTGGTCATCTGTGTATGTGAAGGCATAGAGGTTCTTGTAGTCTGTCAACTCTTCAATGATGGAATTTAAACATCTATAGAAGTTGTTTTAATCCCCAATAGGTAACCTATAAAGGCCATCATAAGTGTAATCCGTTAGAACTCTCGTGGCTTCATTGGTTTTGATGAACCTCACGTTGGGTTTGTTGATTAGAGGATGCTTCTTCTCTAAGTCTCCAGCAATTTCCACTTTTGCTCTTCCAAACTCCCGCATTTTAGTTGATTGGTTTGGCTTCCAGTGAGCTACATGATCACTTGACAAATATCCATGAGCCATGCCTTGAGGTTTGGCTTGATATGATTGATAAGCCTCATGGTCTTGTCTCAACCCTCTTGTTATAGGTGTTGCAGTATTTCAGGCTGTTTGTGTAGGTGGCATAGCTCTGAGTTGAGTCGGAAACCCTAATGATGGATGAGTTGTCATGTTTAAGCCTCACTCAATACTCTCAAGATGGTCCTTGATAAGAACACCTTAGCTTAGTGCACACAATCCCTTTTTGCCCCTGGTCAAGTCTCTAAAAAGTCAAGCTTTGGGGCCCCACTGACCTTTGGATATTGGTTTTGGGTACCCTAAAAGTTTGTAAAATGGGAATCCTACAAAATTTCACTCTAAAATAAAACCTTATCTCACAAGCTTTCTTTCTAGCTATAG
The DNA here is from genome assembly GCF_014529385.1 of Adiantum capillus-veneris. Taxonomy (NCBI): domain Eukaryota; kingdom Viridiplantae; phylum Streptophyta; class Polypodiopsida; order Polypodiales; family Pteridaceae; genus Adiantum; species Adiantum capillus-veneris. The sequence goes on from NC_140938.1 coordinate 4,724,843, forward strand.
GAGACTCAGTTTGAGTTGTGTGTCAACAGTTAGAGCAGTTTTGGTTAACTGCACTTGAAACAGCACTCAAAACAGTTTCCAGATCAGGACACAAAGAGATTTTGTGCTTGTATCTTGGCTTCTAGAGGGTATTTTTCACTCAAACTTGAGATGTGGGATGTACTCAAGTAGATCTACAAACTTATGAAGTCAAATACCCTCACTATGTAGAGGTACACCAATCGTGATCGTTGACCCCATGTCACAGATTTGGAAGATTTTTGCACAGTAGCTAGCCCTTGATGTCTTGATACCAAGTGTCTTTGTATTTTTGAATTTGGAGATGTTTTGACCAATGAAAACCCAAATCCCAGGTGGTTTTGCGGTTATTGGCCAGATTGTGTAACTGGGACTTTTGACCACTTTCTTTTGCTTTTTTGACCTTGCTCCTTTTGGAAAATATGTTGCACTAGATGTCATCTACCTACTCACCAAGTCTTAACTCAAAATGTCACTGGGGTACACCGATCACGATCATAAATCTAGCTCCTTTTCAAGTGAAACTTGTGGATATGGTAGACAATGATATGTACAGTCTACTCCTCAAATATTTTTTAATTTGGACAAGAAAAAGTCAAGTTTTTTACCATATCTTGGTCTGGTGCAGTGGTTTTCTGACTGTCTGCTGGTTTTGGCTATTTTGGTGACTTTTTTGAATTTTGAAATCTCCTGGTGTCTTATATAACCTAGGTGTATGTGTGGGTCAAATCTGGGTCAGATCTGGGATTGAGGTACACCGATCGTGATCGTAGTTTGGAGCCCAAATTCAACCAAATTTGGCATGCTTGAAGACATTGATGCTTGTAGACACTGATGTTTTAAGGCTATCCCCCAAGTCTTTTTGCATTTGGATCACCAAAAGTCAAGATTTTATAGTTTTTGGGTTTGTCAGGCTAGTTTTACCCAAGTGGCCTGATTTCCTTGATTTTTGATGTTTTTGGGTGTGGTTGCTTTAGACAAACTTGTTTAGAATCTTATCAAGAAGGCACATGTCAAATCTTGTATAATTTTGACACTGATCGCGATCATAGTTCCAGAGCCAAATCTGATGAAATTTTACAGGCTCTCTCTGACAAGTATTTCCCAGTGTTTGGTGCTACCACTTTGTGATTTGAATCAATTTCAGCTCTGTTTGGTCAGATTTTCTAATTTCAGAGTCTTATGGCCATTTTGCCAAATTTATGGTTTTCTGGTGTTTTTGACTCTATCTTTTGCCCCAAATCTGATTGGAATGTGATTTACTTATCATACTCCTAAGTACAGAAATGAAAGAATATAAGAAAATGAATCAAACAAAACAAACAGGATAAAAAACGGATGATGGATCAATACAAAGAAATTTGAAGAGAAAAAATGCTTAAATACTTTACCTTGCCGAGCATGAGAGCGAGAGAGAGGGAGCTTTGCTCCTTGCTCTGACCCCTCTCCATCTTCCTCTTCTTCGTTCGTTACCTCCTACTTCATCCCCTCGTTCTTCGCATGTAATTGACTCCCCTCATGCCCTCTAATAATAGCCCTCACTTCCGCCTAAGCAACGACGGCGTTGTCGTTGCTAGGTGGGAAGCAACTCGATGACATGGCAGCCCCGGATGGGGAGGAGAGCCAAATGCGGCAAAACCTAGCCGAGAACCTTTGCCATGGGCTGCTGATGCTTCTCCCTTCACGCATGAACTCATGCGAGCTAAGCCTGGCTCAGTGCAAGTCCCTTTATTCCTCTGCTGCACCCCTCACCACTGGCCTTCACGCCATGCCTTTTTTTTCCTTTGCTTTCCCACCAAAAGTATTGGGTGGCCATTTTTTTAACTTGGGTGTCCTTTACCTTGGGCGGCCATCGCTTCTTAGTAGAGGGCACCACATTTGGTTTACAAATCATCCAAACAATGCCAAGCACTACAACTTTCTCCAGCAACCCCGTCCAACAATATCATCAAGGAATCTCTCACCTTGGGGTAAATCCTGCAACCAATGCATTCCAAGAGGCCACATTCCGAACACAAATCTCTTCAAGCACTTTTCATGCTTTGGTAAAATAGATCACATTTAGTATACACATCGGCCAATCATTGCCTAACAACTCATTTTTGTCCAGCAAGCTGCAGCATTGTTGGCCTTTCCCCGCAACGATTGCATTCTAGAACCCGGATGAAAGACAAAAACTCCGAGTTGGCACTCCAATCGAGTGGACCGGACTGGTACGGAACCGACCCCCGGTGAATCTTTATCGGCCAATATCTTGGCAACAGAACTCTGAAAACTCATCTGAAAAGACCGATGCACTCCACAAAGTGAGCACTTCAGGACCGTGCATTCATTTCAATTCTGTCACCTCAGTTGCAGTTGCCCAATCCGGTACAGACCTGCAATCGACTTAAACTTCAAACTACCATAACTTCTTCACCGTAGCTCCAATTGACGAGACATAAAGACAGACTGATAGAGAACTTTAGGCACTGCAGTTCTAGATCATAATATCCCATCTGTGCTCACTTTAAGCATAGTCCTTTTTAGCATCATTAAGGCATCAGTTGGCCCTTTTAAGCTGCATCCGGCATACATTAATCATTAAACTTGACTTGTTATCAAGCCTTGATCACTGCTCACTAAATGTGTAGGCTTCAAAGAAGCTTAGTTTGAATTTCTGTGCTCTTTTTCTCTTCATGGCAGCAGAGTTGCACGACATCCACCCCATCTAAACCTGCACAGCCTCTGGTTTGTGCCAACTGCACTTCAACCTGCATCTGCTTTAGGTACCTTAAGCTCTTTTCCATCATCAGTCTCACATAACTGATAAACATATGAAAAAAGAAATAATGCTTCTACCCTATCATCAATGTTCTAGCCTAATCATTAGGTAGCTGTCCATCAAAAATCTATGAACTGTATTTGCCGTATCTTCAAAGAATTCAATCATGGATAACTTGTTTAGTGAACCCCGCCAGACTCAAGTGCTCTAGTTAATGATGCACACGGCTTGACCATTAAGTTCTCTTTAAGGAACCCAGCCAAGATCAAGTATGCCTTACTTTGTCTACACACGGAATGTCCATCAAGTCCTTTACCTCAAGTTCTGGTATAGCAGAACCAACTCAAAAGGTGTGAAGATACTTCATCAATTGTCCAAAGAAGTCAACTGGAAGCCAGCCATGTAAGCTTATTGATCGCATAACAAAAAAAACTCTTCGGACTTAGCATAGATCTAGGAACCAAAACGTTGTACAATGCAACCTGCTACATCAGATAGCTGGTACTCTTTAAATCTGCAACTGGCACTTTAGTAGCCCCCGGGATCAAATGGGAACCCAATCATTTATCCCATTGTGAGAATTCCTTTCAAAGTTTTTCACCATCCTCCAGGATCATAGGGAAAATACAAGAATTTCCAATCATTACAACATAAACATAAATTAGCACACAAATCTTCATGCAAACCGCCTGGAACATATGGCATATAAGTCAATTGCCCCGGACCATGCATATATCTGTCACCTTCTGGGTCAAAAGCTAGCTCAAAATCCTCTACATCATAGGGTAAGATCAGATTCCATATAGCATCAGGTAGCATGAGATACTACCATATCCCCTGTGCAATTGGCTCATCCAATTATCGATCACCAATCACAAGTAAAAGCATTGGTAGTGCACCTTCACTCTCACTAGTATTGGAATCCCAATTATGCATATCTGAATACATAAAGTCTCTGGTAAAATCATCTTCATTAGGCTCAAAAGATGCATCTGAAAACAATTCTCTATCTTGTAGAGGCTCAAAATCAAGTAGAGCATCATCCAACAGCTGCATAAGGTCATCATCAGCTGCATTTGAACAAACTTGCTCATGCATGATTCTGGATTGATTGGTATCCTTACCATCTATATTTGAGAACCCTTCCAAAGCTTCGTCCAATAAGCACATAAGGTCTAGGTCCAATGCTTCAGAAGGTTGCTCCATCTTGCACATCTCAGGTTGTTGTAAACTAAGATTCTCGCATATGACATGTATACTAAATGCATCTGCTGTAAATTGATGTTCAAGTATTTCACCCTCATCCAAATATCTTTGCACTTCTGTAGCACAAAGTTCAGCATGCACATTAAAAATTTCATCTACTGCCCTGTCTGTATCATTAGCACAATGAAAGCAATCATATTCAACATCAAGATATTTCACTTCAATATGCACCCCCTCTGAATCAGCATCATCAAGTTCCTGATCATTTTGCCATAGTGTGAGTCCTGTCTCACAAATTTTGATAGAGAAGAAGTTTGCTCCCTCTCTAAATCACCATCATCAAATTCAGGATCAGTCTGCCAGATCGGTAGATCTAGGTCACAAAAACCGTGTCAAAGGAGTCTGCACCCCCTCTGAATCATCATAATCACGTTCAAGACCAGTTTTCCAATTTGGTATCTATGCTTCACAAAAACTTGTGAATGAAGGAGTCTTCACCCCCTCTAAATCAAGCACATACTCTTGCTTAGCCAAGTCCTCAAAATTTGGTACATCCAAATTCGATAAATCTGGTATACCAAAATCCATGGTCCTGTTGCTCTCAACAACAACCTTGCTTTGACCTATGACATCTATATCATTAATTAGATCTTTGGCAAAACCTGACTAGTATCATCAATCACCTCTATGGTAGAATCTGTACCAGAAAAATTTTTCTCTAATTCTTGTTCAGTAGCAAAAGTATTAGCTGTAACTGAATCTTCCCGCATGTCTACCTGAATACGACTGCACTCATTCACCTGCACATCTTCTTGAGCTTTAGCCAATTCATTGTCTTGATCCCATGATTTCTTTTCTTCCTGTACTACAATATACGTTCTTTGAAAAATTCACCCTCTGTAGTTTGAGGCTGTAGAGACTCACCCTCAAGGACTTCTACTTCATGCAAGGCCTCTGCAAAACCCAACTTTTCATACACAGATTTAACTATGTCATCATCATTAGCCTGCAAGAAGGTAGCATCCTGCACAATACACTCATCAATCACAACTTCTAACTTTTATCGTACTTGTCCTTGCATATCTGTGTAGTTTGGTAGACTTGAACTCTGATCTTGATAGCTTTCATACTGCTCATACCTTACTTTCACAATAGATTCTTTGAAATACTCTCAGTTGCCGCTACAGGCTCTGGTAACTTCTTGAATCTGCTCCTTCACATCTGAACTCACTAACTACTCAAAAGATTTGATCATCAACTCTTTTGGTATCCCTCTTACCTTGGTCTCCAGCTCATAGCACTCTAGGTAGCCAGAGCTCTGGATCGTATCCATCAAAGAGTCGTCTCTCGTCGTATACTACATCTAAAGTTGCATCCAAAGCTTCATCGATTCGATTTTTCTTCTTTACGGTCTCAATTTCAAGTAGAGATCCTTGAACCAATTGAAGCATCTTTGAAAAATCTAGAACTGTTGACTTATCATCAAAATCGTTCACACTTAACTATGCAATCATCTTCATCATCTGCTCTAAATTCTCCATATTTACCTCCCACCCCGGCTTGTTTTGCGTCGGGTTCACCAAAGATGTCAGGGTATATGTGTTCGCTACATGAGCCGGACAGGCGTTGGGTCTGTGGGTGTGGGAGGTGTGAAAGAGAGAGAACAAGAGACACTGACAGCTCTGGCAATCACCGCAATCATCAATTAATTGAATATTACTTGAGTACAACTTAATAATTATCCAAGGTGGGCTGTTAACAGCATCGTCACTTGAATCATATGCTAACTAGGGGTTTAAGCTCCCATTTACAGGATTAATCGGGCCGTTAACGATATCGGACCAAAATTCTTAATCAAACATTAGATGATGACAGTGATGGAAACTCCCTCATGTTGCTTCATCTGCTTCGATTGCACCGTGGATTCTACAGGCTTCAATTCAGTTCACTACCTGGATCATCAATGCTTTGGACCGGCTTAATTGCCATTCTCTAGTTGTAACTTTCTCCTGCTTCTTACCTTGTGTTGTTTACTATCCATGCCTTCTCATGATTTCTTTTCTTGCTTTGGTTCAAGGCCAAGAGTGCTTCTCCTGCTTCGATTGAGCTCCTTCTCAAGCTTTTACCTCGATCTGCCTTTCTTGCCTTGGCTTGCTCCAATCAAGCTCCAACTCAAGCTTCTTGCTTGCTTCTTGTTCAAGCTTCTTGCTTGCTTCTTGCTCCAACTCAAGCTTATTGCTTGTTTCGACAGGTTTCTCGCCTTGCTTGCTTCTTGTTCAAGCTGGATAGAGTGAGAGCCTTTCAGCTTTCTTGCTTATGTCCGAGAGCAAGTGAGAGAGAGAGAGAGAAGCTTTGCCTTGCCCAAGCTCTTCGCATGCTTTCCTTTGAATCTCTTTGCCAAGAGAGAGTGCTTTGCCTCCTTTACCTTGTCGAGCATGAGAGCGAGAGAGAGGGAACTTTGCTCCTTGCTCCGACCCCTCCCCGCCTTCCTCTTCTTCGTTCGTTACCTCCTACTTCATCCCCTCATTCTTCACATGTAATTGACTCCCCTCATGCCCTCTAATAATAGCCCTCACTTCCCCTTAAGCAACGACGGTGCCGTCGTTGCTAGGTGGGAAGAAACTCGATGACGTGGCAGCCCCGGCTGGGGAGGAGAGCCAAACGCGGCAAAAACTGCGCCGAGAACCTTCGCCATGGGCTGCTGATGCTTCTCCCTTCACGCATGTGCTCACGTGAGCGAAGCCTATCTCAGTACAAGTCCCTTCTTCCTCTGCTGCACCCCTCGCCACTGGCCTTCACGCCATGCCTTTTTTTTTCCTTTGCTTTCCCACCAAAAGTATTGGGTGGCCATTGACTTGGGTGGCCATTTTTTTAACTTGGGTGGCCTTTACCTTGGGCAGCCATAGCTTCTTAGTAGAGGGCACCACATTTGGTATACAAATCGGCCAAACAATGCCAAGCACTACAACTTTCTCCACTAGCCTCGTCCAACAATCTCATCAGGGAATCTCTCACCTTGGGGTAAATCCCGCAACCAATGCATTCCAAGAGGCCACATTCCGAACACGAAGCTCTTCAAACACTTTTAGTGCTTTCGTAAAACAACATCACATTTAGTATACACATCGGCCAAGCATTGCCTAGCAACTCATTTTTGTCCAGCAAGCTGCATTAGTGTTGGCCTTTCCCCGCAACGATTGCATTCCAGAACTCGGATGAAAGACAAAAGCTCCGAGATGGCACTCCAACCGAGTGGATTGGACTGGTACGGAACCAGCCCCCGGTGAATCTTTATCGGGCAATATCTTGGCAAAGGAACTCTGAACACTCATCTGAAAAGACCGATGCGCTCCACAAAGTGAGCACTTCAGGACCGTGCATTCATTTCAATTCTGTCACCTCAGTTGGCAGTTGCCCAATCCGGTACGGACCTGCAATTGACTTAAACTTCAAACTGCCATAACTTCTTCACGGTAGCTCCAATTGACGAGCCATAAAGACATGCCGATAGAGAACTTCAAGCACTGCAGTTCTAGATCACAATATCCCATATGTGCTTACTTTAAGCATATTCCTTTTTAGCATCATTAAGGAATCAATTGGCCCTTTTAAGCCGCATCTAGCATACATTAATCATTAAACTTGACCTATTATCAAGCTCTGATCACTGCTCACTAAATGTGTAGGCTTCAAAGAAGCTTAGCTTGCATTTCTCTGCTCTTTTTCTCTTCATGACAGTGGAGGTGCACGACAACGGCATAGAGCGAACATGGTTTAGAAAGATCATTCTCATCATTTTTTGTCCATAGTGGATTGTGTATGAACCCAACTTGTTCACAATGCTGCGAAAGTACTAATGTATCCCACGCATCTGTCCACACACGCCTAGAGTTCAGTTGAATCAATACACTCTTGTCTTTACGCAGAGTTTCATTAGGGCCGCTAGTAATAGCTTTGAACCACTGGACATCAAAGATAAACATATAGAACTTTCTAAAGCTAATCTTCAAGATGTCTTGGATGTAGCCAAAATATTCAAGTTGGCTAGTCTCTGTATTCTCATCCCTGGCACTGTATGTCTTGGATGTAGCCAAAATATTCAAGCTGGCAAGTTGGCTAGTCTGTGTATTCTCATCCCTGGCACTACTCCTACTTTCTTGGTTGAAGCTTGCCCTAACACCACTCTCGAAAGTGACCCTTTGTTCCGTCAATTTGTTGCACTCTAAAGTGTTTTCCATGCGACCACAAAGCTCCATATTTGTGATATTGCAACCATAAAATTGAAACAAACTAAAATTTATTAAAGCAATGTGATCATGTGGAGCTCAAAAAGGAAGTTGTGAAATATACATGCCAATCACAACCCCTTGAAATCTCCTCTTCCTCTTCAGTAATCAATACTCCATTTCTCTTTTCCTCTGAGATTGTTGTATCTAACCACTGCCCAGTTGGAAAGTCAAGCAATTTTTTAAGATGATCTAGAAAAGAAAGATTTCTAGTGGAAGGGTTGCACTTGAATTGAAGTCGATCTGTCAAGCTTGTTTCTTTTCCCCTTCGTTCCTCTCTAGCCCATTTTTCATGATGTCTGAGTTGAGAAGGAAAAATCTCATAACCTTTTCTCGCATTGTGATGTCCATCTTCCTAACTATGCCTTCTCCCTGCGGTTCGTCCCCTGTCACCTTGACGATGACCTCAGTAGTCCACATTTGGGGCATCTGTGGATCAATTGAGACCGAAAATTCACTCATGAGGACAAGAGACTCTTGTACAAGCCATCCTTTGGCCATGCTACCCTCGGGGCGAGCCCTTTGACGAACAAACCCCTTTAAAGTCTTAATAAATCTCTCCACGAAGAACATCCACCTACTATGGACCACCCCAACAACTACAACTTCAGCGACCACATGCACAAATACATGCATTTGGATGGTAAGAATGTTTGTTGGAAAGTACTTCTCCACCATGCACACTGCTTCAATAGCATTTAAGCGTGTTGCATCGATGTTGTCTTCTCTTATCTCTTTTGAACTGATCCAATGTACCAACTCACTGATTTTTGTAGTTTGTTCTTCTTGTAAGGTCCCTCCCTAAACCCTAGAACCATTTAGAACTTTTTTAGCCTAGAAAATAATTTAGAAAAAGAAAGATCGACAAAGAAGTCATGCAGACAACGAGACTTTACTCCAGAATGAAAATACAAGGATATTCCGGATAAGAAGTTACGTCATCCCTATATTTTTTCAAAAAGATTAAGATTATTTTTATACTTCTTCATTAAAAGCCGCATGGGAACTGATCTAGATTGAGATCTGGCAGAAAAAGGGACTAACTTGATTGGAAGATAAAGTTAAGATATAGGATTCGAGAAAAAATTGGGGTCCAATAAGAATTGAGAAGAGAATCGGGGTCCAATAGGAATTAAGAAGAGAATTGGGGTCCAATAGAAATTGAGAAGAGAATTGGGGTCCAATACGAATCAAGAAGAGAATTGGGGTCCAATAGGAATTGAGAAGAGAATTGGGATCCAACAGGAATTAACAGGAGTTCAAATTGAAATAAAATCCTTTGATTGAAGAATTCAATTTAGAGTAAAATTCTTGAATGAGTCAAAAGTTGCAACTTTCCACTCATTCTCTCTTTGGCTTGCATTGAAGGTGAGTCCAACCACCCCCCCCCCCCCCCCCCCCCCCCCCCCCCCCCCCCCCCCCCCCCCTTGTATATACACTGTATTCTACCCACCATTTCCTATATAAGCACTCTCTCTCCTTTGTAATTTTACACACATTGTTAAGCTACTTGCATACTTGCCATGCTCAAGATAATGTTTAAGTAAATTAAGGTTTCCATTAAACCTTGCTCTTGCTCTCTCACTGTCTTGAAGGCCAAACCCTTGAGGGTTTTGTGAAGAAGCTCCTCTCTCCTTCCTCTTCATCCTAAGTCTCTTTCCTTCTTCCTTGAGCCTCACATCTCTTCAAGAAGGACTTCAATCCCACTTCCCTCTTGTTTAGAGGAGGTAATCTTCACTTCTAGCAGGATTAATTAACCTAAACCATGTTTTTTAATACTAGGAAGGTTTATGTGCACCATATTAGATCGAAGCTTTAATGGTAACCTTGCAATTAGGGTTAAGTGCTAAATATCTATGCATCATTAAGTTAAGCTTCAAAGGTAGATTTTCATCCTTAAGCTAGGCTTTAATGGTAACTTTGCACTTAGGTCTTTAGTGACTACTTTGTATTTTAGGTTTAAGCTTTAATGGTAACCTTGGAATTAGGATTAAGCATTAATGGTAGTTATGCATCACTAAGTTAAGCTTTCAAAGGTAGATTTGCACTCTTAAGCTAAGCTTTAATGGTAACTTTGCACTTAGGTGTAAGCTTTAGTGACTACCTTGTATTTTAGGTTTAAGCTTTAATGGTAACCTTGCAATTAGGATTAAGTGCTAAGAGTATCTATGCATCGTTAAGTTAAGCTTCAAAGGTATGCATCCTTAAGCTAAGCTTTGATGGTAACTTCGCACTTAGGAAAAGCTTTGAAAGACAAGCTTGCAATTTAGGATTTAGCTTCCATGGTGACTTTGTGTGTGATAAGGGTTGAGCTTCCATGGTGACCTTGTGTGATTAGGGTTAAGCTTCCATGTAAACCTTGTCTCATTAAATAGAGAAAGGTTTAGTCTAATTATGGTAATCAAGCTTAGGGTTTGCATGTCTCTTTACGGTAGCAAGAATGTATGGTTATAATCCTCTATTCTAAGCTTTAACGGAACGCTCTGGATTCCCATTTTATCCGAAAGCGATCTTTAATGGAAAACTCAAAGACTCATAAATTATAGGACGACCTTCTAGCTTCCTAAATGGAAAGCTAGGCACCATAAGAAAAGAGTAGTTGTCTAAACTTGATAGAAGTAGTTCAATTTTTGGTATTGAAAATTATTTCTAAAGTTGTCAATTTCAAGTTTGTTTGCAAATACGGGATGGGGAAGATAGAAGATAACTTCGCGAAATTGATTTCCGTGTTGTTTTGAACCAGAAACTCTACAATCTTCCATGGAGATGCCCCATGGATAGCAAAGGACTGCAAAACCTGGGAATCGTACAAAACAGGGATCTTGTTAAAAAGAGACATTAACCATCAAGTGCCTATGGCAAAAACTCGCTTGTATTTTCTAAATAAACTTGGTTGGTAGATAATTAATGAAAGTAGGAATTAAGCTTGATAAATGAATGAACTTGAAACTTACCAAGTAGGAGTTAAAAAGGAATCTCGAGAGGTGATAAGGATAGCCCATTGCAAAACATAGATTTAACTAGAAGTTTTGAAGATTGTCTAGAAATGACCGGAAACCAAGATGCATCTTCTTGGGGTCTATTTGATTGAAAGTCCGGCCCATTGAGAGGATTCTCTTAGGGAACTTGACTGAGATTGGCCCTTTTCGGCTAGGATAGCATAACCGGAAAGTTTGTTATACCTAGGTCATTCATGCCTGAGAGATAAGGCATGTTTGTTTTATTTTTGTCCGGCAGGGTGAAGTACCCGTAGTTTCTTATTGGAAAATGGCCATAATCCGGGTATGGCCTAATGCGAGAAGTTGGATGAGAAAATCAAACTCAAGGAGGAGGATGTGAATTGAATTAAGGAAATTTGTTTAATTTGGTTGCGTAAAAAGGAACTAGAAAGGCTAGGAATATAGGGGCTATCATGTGCACCTGTCATCAGATGTTGCTATACCTCTCGAAATAAAATGCTTAAGAAGGAATTATTAAATTACTTGATGAGCCTTTCCTAAACACTTAATTCTTGGAAATATTGTGAAGGTGCTGCCATTTTGATGGCTTGTAACCGATTATCTTGGTCCTGAGAAAGGTGAGATGAATTGGTTGAAACTAAATGTGTTGCATGATTAGTTAGGAAACTTTTTACAAGCTACTTTTAGTAGATAAAGGTAAAGAAATGAATTAAAAGTTTCTAAATAAAGATTTGGTGGGAACCACCATATGAATTTCCCTGAACGAGGGTATGCAACAGATTGTATGATGCTTATTGTCTGACAATGTTTGATAGACTGTCTTCTTGATTTTGTAGTAGTTGAGTACCTCGGGAAGGGATTTTCATGAAATGGTTTGGTGGTTGGGCGGATTCGGAGGGTCATATGGTCGGATTTTGAATATAAATTTTATGTTAAATGCTAGGACTATACGAGATGAAAACGGGTAACCGAGAACGAGCGAGACCAAGTAGGATTACAAGATCCATCTTCTTAGGGAAAAGCGATAATTGCGGTGCCTGCTTGTCAGGAAAAAGGGGTTATCACTATGAACCAAGGGAGAACAAGAAAGCAAGAGAAGATCCTCAAGTTAAACATCAAGATAATCAAGACTAAGGACCACAATTTCGGGTGTGGGTTACTGAAAGATGCCAAGGATGGATTGATAAGGGAATAGAGTCGTCAAATTGATGGGATTTATTCCCTTGGGCTGGCATTCGAGATAGGCCAGAGTCCTGTCTGGGTGTCGGTCCCAAGTGGGAAGGATACCTGCAGATACATCTACGTCATTCCCTGGAGCAGTCTGGAAGACTGAGGGAGGTGAGTAGGGTCAAGTCTGGGTATGGCCCTCACAAGTTGTATCAGAGCCTAATTTTGGACCTTGGACCTTGGAATTTTGGATTAATGCATGAGGGAAAAACAACTCAATCTATTCTACACCTAAATTTCAATAATATATTACAAAATGAAGTCTTGATGTTCCAATAAATTACTCAAAAATTTCCAAGATGGCTTGGGATCTGCCAAAAGAAATTTAGCCGATCATCTGTGAGAGGATAGAAACTTCTATGCTAGAGCGAAGGCTCGCTATGTTGGAACATTTTAGGGAGCTCTTATTTCCAAAAACCTATACTTGTCCCTGGGATTTAAGCAAGTGGGAAGTGTGAGTAAAGTTGAAAATGAACAATATAGAAATTTGTGAAAGAATAGGTAATGCACTTGTGTGAAGACGCATGGAAGTGGTAAAATGAATGAATATGCATGCACTTGTGTGAAGACACATGAAAGTGGCATGGATGAAACTTTTATTTAGCTTTACTTGTCATTCTCCCTTAAGCTTAGTAATAAGGATCAAGATTGAATAAGGTCGCTACCACATGAAGAATTAATTTTTGGGACATTGACTGGAAGACAATTTTGAGTAATAATGAAGAAATCCAAGAAGTTCTTGTGATTAGCCCACAGATAAATCTATAAGTATATATAGCAAGACTCGTTTTGAAATTATTGATGACTTGGAATATTCAAGAAGGAGAAGTTTCTAGGATAGTCCTGAAAGAATGGGGATAGCCGAACTAGAGAACACGTTAGTTATGTTGAGAAACCTTATTGAACTTTTCTCTCCTAAGAAGAATGCCATTTCTACTAAGAAATGGAGAACATGTGGGTCGAATGGAGTTACACGGTTAACCCTATGGGGATGCGTACAACTATTGAATAATTTACGGATTCCAATGATGAGAGAAAGCTAGAATTGGGACCAGAGAGATATGGTATGGTCCAATCTTATTTTCAGATTTTGAAAGTAAACTTTTACTTATAGCATTTAATTTGCCTCATGAAAAGATGTTTATTTATTCAAGCTAGAATTTTGTCTCAGAATTGTGCTAGTCTCTCGTGCTAAATAAAGAACATGATATTGCAGATAGTAACCATGCCACCCCGTCGAAAGCTGAGAGAATGAGTTGCCCCTACTTTTGTGCCGATAACTGGCCCTGAAAGACCTGTAAACCCTTCAAAGCAGGTGTCACTTGAAGTTCCAGTAACCTTTATACCTAAAACCACCACAATTGATGCTACTCCTCACCTAGCCTCAATTTATTCCAAGATAGATCTCAGGTCATGTTACTACGAAGTTAGGATCAAGAAGGGAGACATTCCCAAGATCGCCTTCAACACCAAGTTTGGGTATTACAATTTTACAGTTAGGCCTTTTGGTCTAACTAACACCCCTGCTACCTTTAATTGCGTGGTGACAGATCTCTTCACAAAGAAGTTAGAGGTATTTGTTTTGGTCTTCACGAATGACATTTGGTTTATTTAGAAGGCAAGAAGATCCTAAACAATATCTATGACAATGTCTTAGAAAGCCATTCAACCTATTTTGAAGCTTCTAAATTTTTGATAAGGTTTTTGAAGTTCCAGTAGCGGATGTCATGTCCCCTATAAATAGAAGGGATTCTACAGCAAGAAGTTTACCCCGTAGCCTATGAATCTTGAGGGCTTAGGATCCCCCAAGAAAAACTATCCAACGCATGTTGTAACTACTTCTCTTTTAGCGTTACTATCCCTCTGCGATATGTAAGCTCTTGATGTTTTGGTTACAAGATGAATACAATTTTCCAACGATATGTAAGCTCGTGATGGTGTAAATTTTGGAGAAAGAAGATCAATCCAACCTTCTACTTTCAAGTTCTTGTAGTGCAATGAGAAGTTATTGCTGTGCATTTGACAAATAGAAAAGATTGTAAATGAGACGTACTTAAAAAATCACAAGAAATCAAGTTGGAATCTTTACTCAAGACTATCATAAACAGAAGACCCTTTGCTGAAATTTAAAAAAAAAGCACTAAATAGAGATGTCCTTAAGAATTTAATTAAAGAGGAGAGACTGACATTTCAAGACAAGGAAGTACGGACAATACTCAAATTTTTCAAAAAAGGGTTATTTCTTCAATTAAAGCCAAAAAAGATTACAAGGGAGGCAAGAAGTAATTAAAGAGAGGTAAGAAAATTTACAGCTCATCAAGATCCTCTAATATATGGTCACATAACCAAGTATTGTAAGAACCACACATATTAGGATGCTCACCCTCTGGAATGCTTCTACGAAAACAGCTTGAGCAATTTCTTGGGTATGAGTTGAGAAAAGAAAATAACCTCTAAGAGGCAGACTCCAAATGGTATCGAGGTAAATCTTGGAATGGGGGATAAACTGCACAAGCAAGAACAACCTTGCGAAGAACCCAGGATCTCGTGTCCTTTTGATGCAGTAGTATCGAGGGCCAAGTCCTGGAGCCGCTGTAACCATAGCAAGTCGGGTATTGTTGTGAAAATGGTCTCTACACCAGAGAGTCATTCTTGTGAGATGTCGCCATGTCTTCCATATCGTCTGGCCGACACAAGAATTTGGCTGAAGAAAGATGAGATGTTTGTATCTCTCTAAGAATTGTCTTTTAACTGCCTCATCTGCACTTTGAAAATGAGAGATGCATACAAGAAGAACCAAGTCTTCTTGCCAAGACGCCATCAGATAAGAAAATGACTAAGTTACAAGAGAGCGAAGATCGCAAAAATAAGAGGATAACAAGTTCTAATAAAGAAGGGATTACCAATAGCTTATAAAGAGGAAGTAGCGTATCGAAGAAGCCACAAACGCGATGACTTATTCAAGAAGATATCTTATTAAGAAAGATTTCCCATGACTCCAATATTATATTAGCAGATTTTTGGGGATGAAGAAGTGTAAGAGAGAAGTCAAGTTGAAAGCATTAACAAGAATTTAAGTCGCAAGACGTATACAAGAAGATTCATCAATTACGTATTTTATTCTAGTTGATGATAGCTCTTTCTTTTCTGTTAGGGAGAGATGGTGCCTTCAATAGGCTCAAAGACCTCTTGAACAGCAGTCTTGTCCTCATCAACCCTGACTAATTCACTCCTTAGCTCTTATTTACCAGAGAAAGTTCAACAAGAAATTCAGGTACCCCTATTTTAGACCTCTTCTGTAAGAGATTCAAGCTCAGAACCCGCGGGAACACTTAATTGACTATACCTTAGCATATGGTCTTCTTTACTACCTAGAAAGCTTCAGCCCCTAGATATTCCTCAGATGAAGTGGGAATGTCTGAGTATGGACTTTGTTACAAGTCTTCCAAAGACAACTGAAAACTATGATTCTATTTTTGTCATAGTAGATAAGCTCTCTAAGGTGGCTCATCTAATTCCAGTCAAGCAGACAGCCACCACCATCGACATAGCCCAAGTATTTGTCAAAGAGATAGTAAGATTACATGGAATCCTTGCAAGAATCATCAATGATCAGGATGCCAAATCTACTTCTAAGTTTTGGCAAGCAATGTTTTGATCTCTAGGTAACCAATTGAATCTCAGCTCATCATATCATCCGGAGATTGATGGTTAAACTGAGCGAGTGAATCAATTCATTGAAGATATGCTTCGAGCATACTGCAACTAGCAGCCCCATCAATGGATCAAGTTTCTTTCCCTAGTTGAGTTTGCTTATAACTCTTCTCACCATCGCACTCTCAAAATGTCACCCTTTAAAGCATTGCATGGTCAGGAATGTTAAGTCCCTCTTCGATTATCCAACCCATCTCTTCATGTTCCTGTTGCTAAGTCTATCCTAGAAGAGATGGATCATCAACTTCTAGTCATTAGAGACAACCTGAAGAGAGCTAGTGATAAGCAGAAGAGCTACGCTGCTCTTCACCACTCCGCTAGAAGCTTTAGTGAAGACGAACAAGTTTTCCTCAGAGTCAAACCCAAACGCAGCTCCTTAAATCTAGGGAAATTTTGTAAGCTTGCATTCAGATATTGTGGACCTTTTGGAATCCTTAGAAAGATAGGAGAACAAGCCTACCAGTTAGCCTTACAACTTCACATGCGCATTCATAATGTTTTTCATGTCAGCCTCCTTAACAAATATGTTGTTGACCCTCTACATGTTTTGAATCATGATGAAACCATTCTCGTCAATCAGGAAGAATTTTAATGGAACCAGAATAATTTCTGGAAACTAAAGAGAAGCAACTACGGCACAGGAAAATTTGAGAAGTACTAATCAAGTAGAAGGGCTATCCGGTTGAAGATACTTCCTAGGAAGATTGGGACTAGCTAATTACCCAATTTCCAAGTTTTGGAGGATGAGCCCATGTAATTCATCTTTTGGAGCCAAATCAATATCTCCCTTTTGTCCAAACCCTTGATCGTATTTTTGGTTGGTTCTTCGGAACAACTTATAATTATTCTTCAAGAGATGGCACTTTTGATGCAATTTTTATGCGGATGTAATCAATCGTCATATTTACGGAATTCAAGCATCTCTAGTCAATCAATTTTTTTGAGATTCAAATTGTCACGACCCAAATTGGTGAAGTGGGAGCAGATTTAAGATATGGAGTGATTCAGTGTATTCAGAGAGGCAAAGGATCACAACAAATATCAATTCAAATGCAGTAGTATTTGTAGCGACATGTACAACCAAGTACTTCAGCTGCACTACAGGGTGTACCAGAAGCTCCCCACCAACATGGAAATTAATTCGGCTTTTGCAAAGGGTTTTGTAAAAAAATTCAGTCCAATGGCAATTGCAAGTGGCTCAATCATGCAGTTCAATTGGGCTGAGTTTGTTGTACAACATTTGTAGGACCTTCAAGAAAAAGGATACTACGATGCCCATGTTGAAAAGTGGAGGATGCGTAATACCCACCCTCAAGTCAAAAAACAGAGGAGGGCTCCACGGAAACAAAGGACGATTTCACAGGCCAAGTAGCTCCAAACGTTGTTTCTGTTGCTAAGTCAACACCCCTCTCTAGTAACAGCTCTCACAAAGTGACAACAAGTTGTCATATTTAGGGCTTTCTGATTTGTAGCACATCATGAGTACAAATGACCATCTCAAAAATTGAATGCAGGATGCTAAACAACAGCTCAAGAATGCGGGTCAGGAGCTTGAAGCTACAAGGGTTCTGAAAGCAAGCCATGATATGGTCAGCCCTTTAGTACTTGCTATGAGACATAAGCTTCATGATGCTGAGAATGAATTATGGTGTTTAGGCCTCATTGACAGTGTGGATGCAAGGAGAGAAACATAGCTCAAGGTAAAGATCAAGACACTGAAGGAGATACTGGATGGTTTGGGGTTTCCTCATAGTGAGGACATCCCCACTGCTGTTGATATTGACATAACCTGTCTTCATGTAAGTGCCAATGGTTTTTGTGATTGAACCTTATGTTTTGAATATGTGCACAACTATCCTATGTACTTACCATGCCTCTGTTTTGATTGGTTTGTAGATTAATGTGCAGGTGCAAGAAGCAAAAGTGCACGCCTACAATAGTCAATTGCATCATGCAGATAAGTAGGATGATACAAGGCTCCTTCACCTCCACTGCCCTATGCAAGATAGCTATGGACACTTTTACAAAGTGGATAGGAGGGGTACGTGATGGGACAACAAGAAACGTGTGTACTGGCTGTGGTCTACCACTATAAGTACACAAAATGAGTGCAATGATTAAAAATGCCATGTGAGCATACCTATCACCTAATCTGCTTTGTTGTTGCATGCTCCCTAGGGACCGAATGTAGAGCTTCCATCTGCCAGCAGAGGATACCAGCTGAATGGTGTGGCAAGGTCACAGGGCAAGGACCTCCAATCATACAGAGTTCTGGTAAGATAATGTTAAGGAACAATTATCATCCTTGATTCCTACACTAGAGCTGTGTATGGTAGTTAGCTTAGTGGGTATGGTGTCTATCATATTGTGTATGGTAGTTGTTAAACCTAGTTATGCTAGTTAGCATAGAAGGTATGGTAGTTAGCTTAGTGGGTATGGTGTCTAGCATATTGTGTATGGTAGTTGTCAAACCTAGTTATGCTAGTTAGCATACTATGAGATATAGCTAGCATACATTGTCATGGTGGTAAGCATACTGTGTATGCTAGTTAGCATACTGTGTATGCTAATAAGCATACCTTCTTTGCTAGTTAACAAACTATGCATGCTACCTAGCATAGAGAGTTTCCCAGTTAGACACAAAGTATGCTAATCAGCATGTTAAATAAGCTAATTAGTGCACAATGTGCTAACTAGCAAACAAGGTATGCTAATTAGCATACCCTGTATGTTAGTTAGCACACACAGTGAGCTAACTAACATACAGGGTATGCTAGTTAGCATATTTTATATGTTAATTAGCATAATTTCTATGCTAATTAGAACACTGTATGATGGCTAGCATGCAAGTATGCTAATTAGGAAAAAGGTATGCTAATTAGCATGCATAAGCATACCTTTTCTTATAGTTATCATACTTGCATGCTAGCCATCATACACAATGTTCTAATTAGCATAAAAAGTATGCTAATAAGCATATTATATATGCTAATTAGCATACCTTGTTAGCCATGTGTGCTAACTAGCTAACAAGGTATGCTGATTAGCATATATAATATGTTAATTAGTATACTTTTTATGCTAATTAGAAAATTTTGTAGGATGGCTAGCATGCAAGTATGATAACTATAAAAAAAGGTATGATAATTAGCATACTCAGTATGCTAACTAGCATACCTTGTATGCTAGCTAGCATTTGGTGCATGCTAAAAAGCATTCAAAGTTTAGTTAGCATACCTTCTTTGCTAGCTAGCATAATGTGTATGCTTGTTAGCATACCTCTATGCTAGTTAGCATACATTTTGAGCTAGCTAGCATAGTTTGTATGCTAGTTAGCATACCTCTTTGCTAGTTATCGTAATGTGTATTTTAGTTAGCATGAAAAATATGCCAACCATCAAAAATCGTATGCTAATTAGCAGAGACGTTATGTTTATTAGCATAACTTAGCCTCTAGTTAGCATACCATCTATGCTGCATACATTGCATGCTAATTAGCATACAACTGTGTATGCTAACTAGCATTCCATTTATGCTAATTAAGATAGCAGGTATGCTAATTAGCACACCATCAATAATAAACATACCATTAACATACACACAATTTTTCCTATTAACATTTTATATACGCTAATTAGCATACATTCTCTGCTAGTTAGCATACACACTATGTTCACACTTCCTTGTTAGCATATTTTGTATGCTAGTTAGCATATTGATCATGGTGGTTAGCACACTTGTATACTAGTTAGCATATACAATATGAATGTCTATAGGATATAGATGCCTACCATACATGGAATGCTACTTGTCACACTATGCATACAAGCAATCATAATGGTATCGATGAAAATTAACGGGTGAAAGGAATACACAGGTATCAATGATGCAGGATGCGAACCTGAAAAGACACCTATCAATCAAAGGAAAGAAATAGATGATGTTGATGAAGATTTTATCATGATTACTCATCCCAAATCGAAGCCCCCTACAAATGATCAAACAAGCGTCTCCGAGTTTCACCAACTTATGGGTTCCCCTCCGATGGCGCCATAATAATAAAAGTAGGACCTATACTCAACACACACAAAAGGCTAGTGTAAAAAATTGATGACATGGTATGACTGTATGGCAGTCGTGTAATTCATGTTGATAGGTTGTACGGACACCACATTTTGCGTTGATTGTTGACGTGGCAACCTGTACGGAATTCTGTGTCACGGGCACGAGGACCATGTGCCAACGGAAAAGAACAGATTGAACAACTTTAAGCACTTCAAATAACAATTGAACTGAAAAAGATGCATGACACGAGAGGGGGAGTGGCCAAGAGAGCACTGGCCCCAAACGTTGGTGCCCCTTTCAGTATTTCTTTATATTGCTTGAACTTAGTACAACGCCGATACTCCATCCTCTGTACCTTCACTTGGAAGCATGCTTGAGAATGAACCCTTGGCTCATATTTAAAGGCCCTTGGCCTCTTAAAATAAATTACATGAAAAGAATCAAACTCTAAAAGCATCAGGCCTCCCAAAAGCAGCCTAGCGTTAATCATGGGAATCCGTACAACTGCCATGTCAGCATGTAGCAACACAAAACACAAAAATCTGTACATGTTTCCATGTGGCACTGCCAGCGCAAATCGCGGGCGTCTGTACAATTGCCACATCATCATCTTCTATGCTTTGTGTGTGTGTGTGTGTTGGTCGCGCTATAGTTTTAATGCCTTTAGGTCCTCTAGCCCCCATCGGACGGGGTCCTATAAGTTGGTAAGACTTCTTCTTCTTGTGCTTCTTCTTCTTAGGGTTTAGGCTCCTTGGCCAAGATCTACAGGTTAGCTCCGTTCTTCATTGGATTAACAGGTCAGTAGTTAGTGACATTCCATGCTTCCCGCTGGAAGATTTCAGGCAGTTTGACGAGTGTGATTTTGGACCCATATGCTTCTA
Source organism: Adiantum capillus-veneris (assembly GCF_014529385.1). Classification (NCBI taxonomy): domain Eukaryota; kingdom Viridiplantae; phylum Streptophyta; class Polypodiopsida; order Polypodiales; family Pteridaceae; genus Adiantum; species Adiantum capillus-veneris. The sequence continues at coordinate 4,745,964 of NC_140938.1, forward strand.
GAGTTGAATTCTTTTCATGTATTGCTTTTGGATAGGCCTAGAGTCTTTAAATTTTTGGTCAGGGCTCCCTCTTGGGCACGCTTCTGTGTAAAGGTGCCGAGACGCAATGCCTGAACAGACTTGGACACTCCAAGTCAAGAATCTACCGCGACAGCACCAAATAACCACTTCAAAACAGTTCACAACTCACAATTTATTCGACACTGGCCCAACGTAGTTTTGTGCCTAGAGATATTGGCCCCAAAGACTGGCACCCCTTTTGGTATTTCTTTTTGTATTAATCTGTGTTCAAAGTACAAGAGTGCGAGCATGCGCTCACACTTAGACTCTGTGTCTAGATGCTCTGAGTTGTGAGAGGCCTACTCACTTATTTAAAGTTACAATGGTTGCCAAAAGCAGAGCCCCAAAAGCTCAAAATCAAAAGCTTGGCAACTAAAGAAAAAGTTCTTCCTCTCTCTTTCTTTTAATAAATAAAGCACAGAGGCTTTCTCTTTCTCTGTCTTGCTAAAATAAATCAAAGAGGGTTCTCTCTCTCTTTCTTAGCAATTTGCGTAGAAAAAGCAATGCCAAAAAGCTGCCCAGCTTTTCATAAATCACGTTGATGTCTAGCAAATCAGGCTAGGGTTAGGGTTAGGGTTAGGGCAAAATTAGGGTTTTTGATTTTAGGGTTAAACCTGCCGTCTCCTTGGGATGTGCTCCATGGGTATTTTGATACATTGTACTAGTTGTGTAAGTACGTGGATGATGGGCTGCTTGTGGTCTAGCTTGAAAGTGTATGCATCCAATTGCTTGTAATACAGACCTTGCATTTGCATTGTCCCACTCATCGAGGTACCCCTTCTCCACCTTATCGTTTGCTGCAACACACTTGACCAGGTAGAAATCCACATCCTCGACGTTGGTCGAAGCATCTGGATTTATAGCAAATGTGTCACCAACACATAGAGCACTACTCAACACATCATGATGAATCTCGTATGTGAAGTCATCGTAGGCAACTGCTTCATCTTCCGAATTTGACAGAGCCTCATTAGGTAATGGTAGTAGAGTATGATAATCCCAAGGCTGCATGTGAGCTTTATTGATGGAGCGATTCCATCTACCGTGCATGCATGCATCACAGAAGCATGCCAAGGCTCATGTTGCAAGGGTAGTTGGATCCCTAGGGTTGTGGCCACGAAAAGCATGCAGAGAGAGAGTTTATGAAACAGTGGCACAATTCCACTTCACCTCCCTGTTCACTTCCCCCTCTTTAGCCTCCTAGAACATATGGGAACATTACCTTTCTTTTGAAGGATAGTGTGAAGGTGCTCCCTACGACATGTTGACTTGGCAATAAGCAACCACAGCATCTACACACCGCAAAATATCTCCATTAGGTTTTAGCTACTCATGGGTCAAGAACTGTTAACCCTCACGGCTCACGGACACCCATCACCTACGATGGACGTGTATTATGTATTATTTAGTAGAGTCAGGTACCGGGCTTGTCGGACCAATAGGGAAAGGTAGAGTGATCGTCGATGAGAGGCGCACTTTAACTTGGACATTCAAGGGATTAGTTGGTTAAGCATGGGCGCCCAAGTGTGAATGGGGTGAGCTCCTATAAAAGCCAACTAAACCTAATTTTTACTCATTCTCTCATTTGTGCAATTGAAGAGTGCTCTTGCTCCATCTCCATCTTCTTCTTCTTCACCTCCTTGTGTGTGTGTGTGAGAGAGAGAGAGAGAGAGGGAGAGTGTGTGTGCGATCGAGCATTACGAAGGCACGACGGCAGCGAAGCAGTTGAGCGCGGCACCACGGCAGCTTCTTCTTCATCGCGGCGAGGAATCCACCACGAAGGCGAGCGTAGAGCGGTGAGTGACACACGCTTTGTTTTCTTGAGCTTGGTAGTTTAGACTTGTTGTGTGCTTGGAGCCGTTTGTGGCTCGCATACGGTGTATTGGCAAGTCCCTTGCTTCGACAGTGCGGCAAGGAGCGCACATTTTTGGCGCCGCTGCCGGGGATATGCCCTACACTAAGCTCGGTTAGCACTTTACGCTTCCTTGTGGTGCAATTTCTATCATAGGAAAGGCAGGGAAGGAGTGTGTGGAGATTTCTGTTTTTTGCGTCTTCTGCATTTGCTGTCAAGTTTCAATTTCTGCTATTGTCGCGTTTTTTCAATTTCTGCATTTTCAAGTTCGGCGTTTTCAATTTCTGCAATTTTCTGCATCTGTGCGTTTTTTTAATTTTCTGCATTTTATGCAATTTCTGCAATTTTTTCTGCAATTTCTGCAATTTTCTGCATTTCTGCGTTTTTCAATTTCTGTATTTTCTGCACTTTAAAAAAAAAAAAAATTGTTAAAAAGTTTTTTATTTTTTCTTCCCCAAAAAAAAAATAATTTGTTTTTTCGAAAAAAAAAATAATTAAAAAAAAATCGGAAATAAAAAACGCGAGTGAGCGGGCGGCGAAATTTTTCTAAAATAAAAAACGTGACTCTTAAAATGGGAGGGTTGGTATATATAAAAGATAGATCGGGATCATTTTCCCAAGCCCAAGCCCAAGCCCAAGCCCAAGCCCAAGCCCAAGCCCAAGCCCAGGCCTCAGTCCTCAGTCTTATGATATATGCTAGACTCACTCTTATATATATACCCTACTCCCTCAAGAGAGAATGAGAGCATGTGGGACAAGTCCTCCACTCTCCTCCTTTCTCTTCCCACTTGCACCCTTAGACTTTCTAGTTTGGGCCTAGTTCCCTACTGGAAATTGACAGTTTTAGGGATTCCGAGGGCATAGAGTGACCAAACGGAGGGCTGTAAAGCACGACACGACCCTCTGACCGATACGCTTGTTTCGAGCTATCACACGGCCCATTCCACGACACGCTCTAAAAAATCTAGCAAAAAAACAAACAAAAAACACGCTAAAAACTAGTCACAAGGCCTTCTAGAGCAGCTTTTTGACACCTTAGGGTATCAGAAGCACATGCACTTACGCTCTGGGCGGGTGTTAGAGCCCGATCACATTGGTAGTGCCTCTGTTCATACGGACACCCATTACCCATCCACGATAAGCTCTAAACCCTCAGCGGGGACACAAGGTAGCACCACCCAAGACCCTAAAATAGCCGCTAGTGATTCCTCCTCCGACTCAGAAATCATGGAAGCATACCCTACCCAAAACACTGAGAGAGAAGGCCATGCACCTCCCGAAGCTCCACAGCCTAGTACTAGTATGTTTAGCCGTTTCATGGAAACATTAGGTAGAGCTACTCGCTCGGAACCTGATGCAAATGAAGCACACGAAGGGGGTGGGGAAGTGGACTCTCCTTTCACATCGCACGTGGACCCCACACCCCCAAAGAGTGTCCATGTGGATATCCTACCAACTTCTTACCAAGAAGGCCCTGTTGAGCTGCCTCCTTCAGAAGTTCCCTCTAGAGTACCGTTGGTGACAAGTAAAACCACGGGGAGCCACATTGCTTCTACCTCACAAGAAACCATTAACACGTCGACTCTAGAAGGATTGTTCATTAATGATCATTGGACATACGACCTCCACACTGAGGTGTTGACGGATCTACACTCTGGCCATGCCTACCATGTAGGATGGATAGAGATTGTACAATCCACCTCTAGTGCCACGAGCATCGAAGATCAACAGAAAATGATTTGTAATGTTATCCATGGCATTATTCAATCAGAAAGGCAAAACCAAGGGGTAAATATACTCTCAACTGGCCCCATGAGATTTCTGGATACGAGCAAGGCTCAACAGCCTACCCTATCACAAATGGAGACTCCTCTAATGAGCCCCATGGACCCATCTTACGTCATTTCACCTGGGGTCTCTATGCAATCTGAGCCTCCGAGCGACAACTTTAGCTTCCCTAACTTGGCTCAACCCTCTATCAAGGAAAACACAGTGCTCACTCCAGGGATAAGCCTGACAGAGAATGTACCGATGACATATACGGTTAGCGCAGTGCCACTACCTAGTGTCGTAGTACCTAATATGGGGCCTCGACCATATGTGCCTCTAGCCCCTTATGCACACATGGCCCCCACACCTCCAATTGTACCACTTGCTTATGCTCCTCGAGTGCCGCTCCCTAGCTCTTATCCGAGTGGACCTATGCCCGGTTATGTTCCATATCCTGCATCATCTACACATATGCCAAGACCGGTACCCGTCCCTCTCCCACATATGATTCCAAGAGTACCTCCACCGGCCCTGCCTCCTCACATAGGTGACTTGGCAGCGTTTGCTCAAACCATAGGTCGATCTATCGCGGAAAATATGCGTCACGCATCTGATAGAGAGCCTAGAAGTAAGGCAGTACAAATTGCCAAACTCACGCAAAAATTCAATGGGGACGAAGATGCTAGGAAACACATTGAAGTGTTTGAACAAGTATGTGATTCCTTAGGGGAACGCAATGAACTACATAAGTGCAATGCCTTAAGCTTGACATTAAGTGGGAAGGCTGGAGATTGGTATAGGACCCTAAGGGTGGACGAGAAAACAATCTACCCTACCCTTCGAAGGTTGTTTCTAAAGGAGTACATACGAGAAGGTGTTCTTTGGGGTGTAGCATCTCAGCTACAGAAGGCCGAACGTAAGGAAGGAGAGTCAGTAAGGGACTTCATTAGTCGTCTAAAGCACTTAAACTCTCGCTGCCCTGTAAATGAGCGCTTCAACAATAACCAACTGCTTGATCGATTCATTCGAGGGTTGAGGAATGAAGGAATCTATAATGGACTAGTGATTAGAGGTATCACAACCTGGGAAGATGTCACTGCCAATGCAATCCAATTAGAGGACAACTTGATGATAGCAGGCATGAGGGTGTCTACTGACACGAGATCCACTAGCTCACAAGCCATTGAGTATGAACCCATGACTGCAAAGCCCATTGCCAATGAGCCAAAGGTATTTGAGACATTCTTGACAGACCTCACCAAGGCAATCCAAGAGTCTCTTAAGGATAATGACCCCCTCAAAATAGTCACATGTATCCAAGAAGGGAGCAACAATGGTGTTCCATTTGCTTAGGTCCACATAGCACTAGTGAGTGCCCTACGTTTAGAGTAAAATTTAATGGAACTTGCAACGCATGTGGTAGGTATGGTCACCAAGCTAAGGATTGTTTAATGATCAAACGTATGATGGCAAATAGACCACCTGTAGCCTGGACGGATGCACCTCGAGCTCCTGTATTGATGCCTGCTCCACCTGTTGAGCAACTACCGCAACACATGGTCCCTAGATCTCAAAATGTTGTACAAGCTACACCGCTACCACCTCCTGTGCTAGGACCGCAACCCCCGCATCCAAGAGTCGCCCCTATGAACCAAGTGGGTTGCGAGCCATCAAATGCTTATCCAGATGGCTGTGAGGAGGAAATAGACACTAGTATTGCCTACGGACTTGATACATTGGAAGAGTGTCCTATATACTACATGGAAGATTGTTGGGGACAAGTCAAGCCGGTTTATCAAGCTGCTGCTCTCGCATCCAGAGGTCAAAATATCAACACCCAGGCTAGGAGGCCACCTCTTCAATGCTACGAGTGTGGTGGACCACATCGAGCAGCGGAGTGCCCTATTAGGCTGCAAAGGAATGCTGCACAGATGCAAGTGAATCAAGGGAGCACGTCTGCAATGCCAATACTCACATGTAATCGTTGTGGCATAGATCACTTGATTGCCAAATGCCCCTATAACCCAAATGCGCCTAAAATCACACCCCTGAATTTGGTCGAAATTGCTAGTGTGACATCGCCAATACCACCCGTCGCACCCGCTTATGCGATTACACGGTCCATGCTTCAAGGGCCAGGACATATCCTCGAAGAGAGAGATACCGCGTCAGTTATCCAAGCAAAGAAAAAGAAGACACGAAGGAAGAAGTCGCAGAATACGGAAAATTCAAAGCCAAGTTCCAAAACAAACATAGGAACAGGAGATGACCCCGTGTATATGAATGACCTCGAGGATGATTCAGATTCAGTCGAGACAATGGAGACTAGAACCAATACCACAAAGGGAAAGACCGACAAGAAAACCGTAACATGGGACCAAATGAAAACCGAATGAGAGAAAACCATAAAGAGCCTCTGAAAACACCACAAGTGTTTCCAAATCCAATCCAAGACCCCCAAGATAAACCGCAGGGGCAAAAAGGGAAGAATCGTAAAAAGAAGATTGGGACGTACCCAAACCCTGTAGACGAGATTAAGCAGGTGAAACATCTAAGAGGTTTAGTGGAGGAGACTCAAAGGAAACTAGAACCAGAACCCATGCAGGTCAAAATTCATGACACAGTGTTTCCCACGCAAGTTCATCCACCCCACATGAACCATAGACCGTTAGCCATATCTAGTATCATCCAAGAAGGGAGTGAGGACGGGACATCAGAAAGTGAGCATACACCTTTCTTGTTGGAAAGGATGTTTAACGAAGGAATACCTGATCCCATTGAGGAATATGAGATTCCATCCTCACCAGTTCCTAGTCAAGGACCTACACCCTGCAAAACGCCAATGAATGTTGCCAAACTAGTGGACTTCATGTCTTCTGAGGTCCGAACCACGATCATAGCAAAGCTGTATGGAGATCCTGAGTTATTCCTTGCACTTCGAGCATTCCTTAACGGAGAGCTACGAACGGGATTACCGCAGTTTGCGCAACCAAATAGGCCTGACTCGATTATGATTGATGAGGAAAATCATGTGCAATCACTTGACTTAGATGGACACGAGTCTGTGATCGAGGTACCCATTAACGAATTAGGGCAGTATTTTGAAGGCGACGAGTCTAATGCGACCCTACCCATCACTACCAAGGGATTAACTATAAAGGGAATTCTTGATGGTGGTGCGGGAGTTAGCATCGTTACAAAAGATTGTTGGGAATCCATGGGAAAACCCCACCTCAGTGTTACTAACATTGTGGTAAAGATGGCAAATGGTACCATAGCCAAACCTATGGGGATGCTCAAGGATCTTAAGATCAAAGTTCTAGGACACAAGGTACGACATACGTTCATTGTAATGGATTTCTCTAAACACCTTATGTCATATGAAATGATTTTAGGACGACCATTCATGAGGGAAGCACAAATGGTTCACGATTGGTCTAAAAATCATGTCTATTTGCAATTCCAAGACTCTGTCCTTAGAGTGGATTTGGTGACTGGTAAGGTACACCCCTTAGGGAGTAAAACCATTATTGATCATCGCTCTGACACCACAGTTCACTCGGCCCCACTACAATATTGTTACACTTGTAAGAAGGATACAGACATTGGCCAAGATTCTCCTTATATGGATATCCTACCTGGGATGACTGAGTCGGACAATGTGGATTGGGTACACCTAGCTGCAACCATAGATACCTGGGGAAATAGAGGAACCACTTGGGTCACACCAGAGGGGGAAGAGGTACCACAAATTGCACCTCTGAACATGATAAGTGCCATACATGCATCTTCTAAGGGCAAGGCAATTGTGGACCAATCTGACAGTGACACCGATAGCTCAATAGAAGACTTTGACCAACACGACTTGGACACTGACTCCCAGAGTGAAACGGATTCTGAATCTCATGAATTAGAGAGTGGAGCAAGTTCAGAGTCACAACATTCGGAAGGACCGAGCACATCAACCGATGATAGCTCCTCCGAGAGTGAAGAGGACACCAACGAGGACTCCTTTAGTGAGCCAGATCTAAATGCAAATCAAAAGCAGGTCTCAAATAAGAAAAAGAAAAACCTTAAGAGGCGTCGATATCGAGCCAATGTACGTGCTAGGATAAACAAGAAGAGATCCTCAGCAGAATGGCTCAGTTATATAGGAGCATGTGATGCTCATCGAAAATTGGTAGACAATTGGGGTGAATATCTCCAAAATGTTATGTGGTGTAGACCACGACCCCATGACATAGCCCAATTAGAGATCATAGACAAGCCAAAGTTGAGCCGCACTGCAAGGAGGCGTCAAAACCAAGAGTTAGCTCGACAACACAAGAAAGCAGAAATGGAAGCACAAACCAACGCACAACCAGAATCCACAGACTTGCATCCTGCACCAGAACATTTCAAATCTTACACCACAGGGGAAGCAAAGGTTGTGTACACAAAAGCCCAAAGAATACCTATCGATGGGAATAATGGAATCTATGATGGTCCGGAAATAGTTAAAGAAATAGAATTAGCTGACCCCGGTGAAGAATCAAAACCTGTTTTTATTGCCCAAGACCTCACAGAAGTTGAAGAGGCGGTCCTCAAAGAGCTTCTCAAGGAATTCAAGGACGTATTCGCTTGGACATACCATGATATGAAAGGTGTTCCGCCTTCTGTGGTCCAACATACAATCCCTATGATTAGCACTGCGAAGCCCGTACAACAAAGACCCTACCCGATGAATCCTAAGTACGCAAAGATCATTCAAGAAGAACTAGAAAAGCTTATCAAATGTGGGTTCATATATCCTATTGAACACTCTGAATGGGTGTCGCCAATAGTTATCGTGCCAAAAAAGAATGGGAAACTCAGGGTGTGCATGGACCTCAAAAAAGTTAATGCAGCTACTAGAAGAGACCATTACCCCCTACCATATTCCGAACATGTACTCGAAAGAGTTGCAGGCAAGGAAGCTTATAGCTTTCTAGATGGGTACTCAGGCTACAACCAAATCACGATAGCGCTAGAGGACCAAGCTAAAACTGCCTTCATCACAGAATTTGGTGTGTTTGCATTTCGTGTGATGGCTTTTGGCTTAACAAATGCCCCTGCTACATTCCAACGATTAATAAACACTGCTTTTAAAGAATATTTGAGAGAGTTTCGTGAAGCTTTCTTAGACGACCTTTGTGTTTACTCTTCTTGGAAAGAACATCTATCATGTTTGCGGAAGGTGTTTGAAAAATGTAGGTTATATCGTATCTCATTGAACCCGTTCAAATGCCAATTTTGGGTCAAGCATGGAGTTATTTTAGGGCATATAGTATCCAAGAATGGTATCTCAACCGATGAGAGCAAAATTAAAGTGATTCTAGAGTTACCACCACCAACCAATTACAAGGGAGTTCAAAGGTTCATGGGACACGTGGGTTATTATCGACGGTTTATTTTATTTTTCGCTGAGATAGCACGTCCTTTGTACAAGCTTCTCATTGAATTTAAATGGACTGAAGAGTGTGACCAGGCCTATGAACAATTGAAGAAAACACTAGCAAGTGCTCCGATTTTAAGGACACCTAACTGGGATGTCATTTTCCATGTGCATATTGATGCATCAAACTTTGCTATTGGGTGTGTTCTCACTCAACCAGGAGAACATAAATTGGACTATCCCATTAGCTTTGCAAGCCGTCAATTGAACGATGCTGAAAGGAACTACACCACTATAGAGCGAGAAGGTTTGGCAATGGTTTATGCAGTAAAGAAATTTCGCTACTACCTTCTGGCAAACAAGTTTGTATTTTATGTGGATCATCAAGCGTTGCTGTATCTGGTAAACAAGCCATGCTCCACAGGAAGAATCACACGATGGTTGTTAATTCTTCTGGAGTTTGATTTTACGATTGTAGTGAGACCCGGTAAAAGGCACGTCATGGCTGATCATTTGTCTCGCATACCCAATGGTGAAGCCCCTACAGGAGTTGATGATGAATTACCCGATACTTCCCTATTCATAGTTGAGACTATGCCTGAATGGAGTGAGAACATTGTTAACTTTTTAGTTAATGGTTTTCCACCCAAGGAACTTCGTAAGGATATCGCTCGAAGGCTAGTAAAAGAATGTGAACCCTATTGTTTGATTGCCGGAACCCTGTATAGATTAGGCAAGGACGATATTCTTAGGCGTTGTGCCCGCGAGGATGAATATTTATATATCTTGCAAGAAGCACATATGGGCATAGCAGGAGGACATTTTTCAGGGGACCTGACTGCTAGAAAGGTGCTGCAATCAGGCTATTGGTGGCCAACTTTATTTAAGGATGCATCACTTTTTACAAAAGGGTGTGATGAGTGCCAACGTTACAAGACCACACAGCGCAAGGACAGAATGCCCTTACATCCTATTAAAGTAACCCAACCATTTGAAAAATGGGGCTTAGACTTTGTAGGTCCAATTAGTCCCGCAGCTCGCAACACTCAATCTCGATATATTCTAGTTGCTACGGACTATGTAACAAAGTGGGCTGAAGCTAAGGCTTCACAAAAAGCTGACGCGAGGACAACAGCTAAGTTTCTTTTTGAGAACATTATCACAAGATTTGGTTGCCCTTTTGAAATTGTTAGTGATAATGGTACCCATTTTATAAATGAGGTAATAAGAGAGCTTACCACGACCTTTATGATATCCCACCATAAGTCTACACCTTATTACCCGCAAGCTAATGGACAAGCCGAGAGCACCAACAAGACTCTAATCTCTATTTTAACCAAGACGGTAGAAGCTCATCGCACTGATTGGGATTTGAAGTTGACATCTGCTCTATGGGCTTATCGTACTTCTTATAAAGTGGCTATTAATTGTACGCCATTCAAAATGGTATACGGCCAAGAAGCGGTTATGCCTTGAGAGTTTGTCATTCCTAGTCTTAGGGTAGCTTCGCAAGAAGGATGGAATGGTAAACCCTTAACCGAGCGTTTGTTTATCTTAGAAAAACTAGACGAAGAGAGACAGTTGGCTGTGCAAAATGCTCTTGTGGAAAAGGATAGGAGAAAGAAGTGGTTTGATCGCCATGTGAAGGACAAGGACATCAAAGTTGGTGATAAAGTCCTTATGTATGGAGTACGTAAAGAGAAGAAAAAGTTGAAATATGCTGGTAAAGGACCATATAGAGTATGTGAAATTACCCCACAAGGTACCCTTCATGTGGAAACTCTTGATGGAGTTGAAACCATTGGATTCCTCAATGGGAGTAAATTCAAAAGATATTATGATCCTTTAAGCCAAGAAGAACTACGGGCCATTCATCAAAAAAAGGCCGCCAAAGCACAAACCGAGTTAAACAAGATACAAGCTCAAGCTGAGGCTAAGGAGCGACAACAACGTATAAGACAAAAACGAGAGGCTAACCTTGGGGTCACAAATGCATTCCACGTGGAAATCGAAGAGGATGGGTTGGACTCTGACACACCTCTACGATACCCCATTGAGTTAAATAGTGCCTATGGAAAAGTGCTATATAACGCCTTATTGGACACGGGTGCTAAATACAATCTACTATCCTATGGGGTGTGGTGTCAGTTAGGGAAGCCACCTCTATCTGAGAGTATTATCCAAGTCAAGGGTGTCAACAAGAAAAAAACTACGGTTTTTGGAATCTGACACACTTCTGTCAGTTATGACAATGGGGTGGTAGCTCAAGACTTTTTGGTCATGCCTACTGGAACTATGGAGGGTAATATAAACCTAGGCCGCACGTGGATGATAGCCACCAAATGCACTATTGATTGGGGGACTGGGGGTGTTACAACGCAAAAACCAACTCTTAGCCCTACCACTCAAGCCATAGTCCCTCAGATATTGCCCAAGGAAATAAAACCCAAGACATTGCATGTCCAGGAGGTTGAACCATACGTCCCCATAGCCCAACTCTCTAGAGCTTCAACTGATGTAGTTGAAAGAAAGCTTGAGACACACAAGAACCATCCTAATATAACAGAGAAAACATACAAGTGGGTCCCTAAAACCTCTGTAGTGAGCATGGTTGATGCAAAAAAACGGAAACCTAGTAAGAACCGTACCACTCACTCCAAGAAATGTAAAGAAACGCTGCGTTGGATTCCTAAACGACTATTGGAAGCCCAAGGATACTATGAAGGAAATGATCAAATCTGGGTGCCCAAACGTAAAGTGTACTCTTACCTGTCACCTGGCCCATGTAAACCCAATCCTGTGGCTCCAAAACAAATTGAAAATCGCGGAAAGGAAAAAATCATGGATTGTTACACACCCGTTCTAGAGCTAGTTTGGGTACCAAAGAAAGAACGATTTGTTCCACCTAGCTCAGGAACAGGGAAATCAAATGAAGCTTCTTGCTCTTCATGTAGTTCCTATATGCAAATAGAAGCTTCGACACAACCTCCACCTACCACTGTACATATCCATCCAAGCACAAAAGAGTTTGCACCTTCCGGGGTAAGTTCACCACCTACAACAACGTTGCAAATAAAATCATGGGAGAGTACCTTACCACCCTTGCAACTTGACAAGGCACCTAGGGTAATAGAAAACTACTGGCAAAAATCCTCACCTATTACCAACTGGAACAATTGGTTTCAAAGGGTGACAAGCTCATTTCAAACGGTATGATCTACCCAAGGAAGGGGGGAGTGTTTGTGGACATCCATCATTCACTTGCTTCCCTCTCAACCTTTTTCCCTGACCTCTTAATCTCCGATCTTAGGGAATGTATATATATAGCCTTATACTCACAAAAAAACAAAAATAGTAAAGAGCAAGAGCGCCTAGCAATGAGAGAGCACCCTATCAGATCTTACATATAAGTCCAAATTCACCGTGTCAATTCAAGCAACACACAAAAACAACTCTTATGTTTTAAAGGCCTAACCAAATCTATCTGTCTTGTCAGAAATGGCTACTTCACCAGAGGCATGCACTTCTATTTTTGATGAAAGGTACCCCTTGTCTTTTCAACAAGTGTTCTACGTATGCTACCCTATACTTTCTTGTGAATGGGATTTGATAGAGAGCCTTGCATGTGAGAGAAATTTTGAGGAGTTAGAATGGCTGATACGTCTATGGCTAACTAGTGATCCCTACCCAGTAGCGAATGTGTCTCCAATGGCACAGGCTTATTCTTTTGCACAAGATGAGTATCCACGCATCACGAGGTTCTTGATTAGCATGCTTGCACAAGAGGATGATGAAGAGGAACTAATAGAGACCGAGGAAGACTATGGCCTCACGGACAACGATTTTATTTATCTAGATGATGAGGATAGAGGCCTAGCCTTAGGGTGGCCACCCGGTTTATATAATATCCTCTTTCCTTGATTCTAAAAGGGGTGACAGATAGGTAGGTTAGGGGTCTAGATTGTGTTTTGAGTTTGTTTTTTAGGAGTTTTAATTTTTCCCACTGATGTGCCTCCTGGAGGTATTCCTTTTGTTTCCTAGTGTGTACAGGAGCGTGTTGCTATTGACAGGATTTGGACCTTCATGGAACCTTTCTCTCGTTCACACTTCAAATCAAGCGCGACCATCGACACAAAGACGTGTTTCTTGTCCATTAGCATTGCCTTTATCTTTTTGCATCCATGTTTGTCTGCTTTGATTGTGATTGGTATCATAATATTCATTGCATTGTCTTAGTATCAAACATTTAATTCAATGCAATCTTTTGTCATAATCACTTGTTTAGGTGTAAAAATCAAGCAGTCCGACTAAGCTAGTTTGACCAAGCTAGGTATTAGAAATCTTCTCTTAATACCATGGGGAATGCCTTCCTAATAAGCAATGGTTACTTAGGTTCTTAATCCGATTTAGGCAGCATTGTATGAAATGTACTAGGGCTTTCTAGTGGGCTTAACACTAGTGACCTTTAGCTTAAGTATTATAAAGGGAGTTTACTAATGTGATGAGCCTGGGGAATGTAACAATGTTATATGACCTCCCAAAGTTACAAAATTAAAATGCTGAAAATGAACAAACAAAAAATCAAAGTGCCACAATGTAAAATTTTAAGCATGAAGAGAAATCCCTGCTTAAATTGGTACTTCACTCACATGTATTGCCTATGGTACTAGAGCCCTAGAGGTTCCCAGTGTGGGCGCTTTTCCTTGAAAAGAAAAAAACCCAAGGCATACAAAATAAGCACCCACTTCAAAATTGAATCAGTGTGAAAAGACTTTGGGGGGTCAAAGAAAAAGTAATCAGTCAGGCGATGATTTCATGAGAAATTCCTTTTATGGTAGCTTAACTACAAAGTCTTCTAGATATAGCCTCTAGTCAGCCCTCGAACATGAATACTTGGCTCTCGCGATTAAACAACTTAATTGACCACAAAAAATTAAGAAGCTTACCCATGGTATTAATATTCGATCTCTAGTGCCTTTCGACCGTCAAATTAGCGACCCCAGACTTGTTTAATTTTCTACCTTTACATCTGTTTATGCATTTGATTACATTGCAATTTAATGTTCATTGCTAACATATTGTTTGAAATTCTTTTACCAATCAATTTGTCTACCTAAAACTGCATATGCTTTTTAAGAGAATGCAATTACTGTGCCAATGTTGTTTGATTTTGCAGTGACTGACGAAGGCTAAGGACATTCATCTCAAATGCTCTTCCACCTCGATGAACCAGCTTCAACTCAATAGCTTCCGAGGACGGAATCTACATCAGGAAGGGGGGCATGTTAACCCTCACGGCTCACGGACACCCATCACCTACGATGGACGTGTATTATGTATTATTTAGTAGAGTCAGGTACCGGGCTTGTCGGACCAATAGGGAAAGGTAGAGTGATCGTCGATGAGAGGCGCACTTTAACTTGGACATTCAAGGGATTAGTTGGTTAAGCATGGGCGCCCAAGTGTGAATGGGGTGAGCTCCTATAAAAGCCAACTAAACCTAATTTTTACTCATTCTCTCATTTGTGCAATTGAAGAGTGCTCTTGCTCCATCTCCATCTTCTTCTTCTTCACCTCCTTGTGTGTGTGTGTGTGTGAGAGAGAGAGAGAGGGAGAGTGTGTGTGCGATCGAGCATTACGAAGGCACGACGGCGGCGAAGCGGTTGAGCGTGGCACCACGGCAGCTTCTTCTTCATCGCGGCGAGGAATCCACCACGAAGGCGAGCGTAGAGCGGTGAGTGACACACCCTTTGTTTTCTTGAGCTTGGTAGTTTAGACTTGTTGTGTGCTTGGAGCCGTTTGTGGCTCGCATACGGTGTATTGGCAAGTCCTTTGCTTCGACAGTGCGGCAAGGAGCGCACAAGAACCAACTACTCTTGCACCATCATGCTCTCCCTTGCCGTGCCGTGATCCAAAGAAGAACCAGCTCATCCCCATCTGTGTGAGTCCACCATATCTTGCAACGAAGTAAAAAGGCCTGGTTCCCTTGAACTGTGAGGCCACACCATCAGACCAAACCCAATGTTGCTTAGGAGTGACACCCTCTTGTTGTAACCATTCATGGTGTAGCATGAAGCAGTGTTGCACAAAAAACGTGTCATGCACCTTGTCATCTGATATGAAGAAGTGGATAGTTTTGACTACCTCTCCTGCCCTGCGGTAGTATGTTAATATGTGTACAAAAATAATTACTTGACTAGAGTGCCAATGCATTGACTGAATCTCATTTTGTTCCTTGAAGGCATAATTCTCTGCAAAATCAACAACTGACACGACGACATCGTCTAGAAATCGAAGAAGACAATCCTTGAATTTTTGTCCTTGCCATAGAGCCACATAGTTATGAGTGATAAAGAGCTCCAACTTGGTCTTCAAGAGTTGAAGAAACTCCCAGCACTGCATTTCTTTGTGCAAAAGATCTTTTCTTTTGTTATTATTTCCATGCTTGTCTTGATCTTGTACATATGCAAATAATTTCACATTAATACTATTACTTGGATTTGTTGTCTCCAAGCAGCATAATTCCAACGTATTCACTCCACATGTCAAACACTCTCCCATCAAGCATTCCCTTCTATGGAAAACTGCATCTGCGGGCTTTGGACAGAGAACAGATTCTCACATATGTGTGACACCTTTGAACGTGTGATGTGAAGCCAAGCAACCCTTGCTAATGTTCTCACCTGGGACACATATACTGCATATACAGTCACAACCTGCTCTATGAATCCCAAAAGCACGAGAGCACATGTGGTTCAGTGTGTCCTTCAAAAAAGACATTTGCACATGGTATTTGCAACATCATGTGTATCTATCCTTCAGCCACCTACAAAAGAATGGCTTCAAAATCTCAAACATTCTCATGCCAATCTTGAAATCTGGATTTTTTTTTTGAATCTACAAAAGAATTCAACCTGCAACATCAAAATGATGATCAGTATTCAGATTGCTAACTAGGACATCAACAATTTCATGAAAACAAATCATAGTGACTATCAACATCCTAATGTGCATGCAACAATGTATATTAACTATCATAAAGAGTGTTAGCTAGCATATATCTTGTGTTTACCAGGTAACTCTGTATGCTAGGTAGAGCACAAGGCATGCTAACTAGCGCAGACCATATGCTAACTAGCATACTTATTAGGATTCCCATCATGTTGTTGAGCATACTAGGTGTTAACTAGCAGAAATTATGTTAATTAGCATACATCTTGTGCTGACTAGCTAGCTCTGTATGCTAGGTAGAACACAAGCATGCTAACTAGCATATCCCATATGCTAACTACGTACCCAGCCCAAGTATTAGCTCTAACTAGCATAACTCTTGTCTTAAATAGCATACCCATCATGCTACTGAGCATACTAGTTGTTAACTAGCATAAGTGGTGTTAACTTGCATACTTTTTGTGTTGAACTACTAACTCTGTATGCTAGGTAGAGCACAAGGCGTGCTAACTAGCATACCCAGCCTAGCTGCTAGTTCTAACTAGCATAACCCTTGTCTTAAATAGCATACCCATCATGCTAGTGAGGATACTAGTTGTTAACTACCATAAGTGTTGTTAGCTTGCATACTCTTTGTGTTGACCAACTAACTCTGTATGCTATTTAGAACTCAAGGCCTGGCAACTAGCATACTTCATATGCTACCTAGCAAACTCCATGTGCTAACTAGCATATTCACTTTCTATTAGACATCATACTTATCATGCAATTGAGCATATTAGGTATGTAACTAGCATGCTAGGTATGTTAACTAGCATACCATGTATGTTAATTAGCATACATATTGTGTTAACCAACTAGATCTATATGCTATTTAGGACCCAAGGCATGCTAAGTAGCATACTCCATATGATAACTAGCACAGTCCATATGCTAACTATCATACTCACTATGCTAACTAGTATACGCATTAGGACACCCATCATTCTATTGAGCATACTAGGTGCTAACTAGCATAAATGATGTTAATTAGCATACATCTTGTGCAACCTAGCTAAGTTTATATGCTAGGTAGAACACAAGGCATGCTAACTGGCATACTCCTTTTGCCAACCAACATACT
Source organism: Adiantum capillus-veneris (assembly GCF_014529385.1). Classification (NCBI taxonomy): domain Eukaryota; kingdom Viridiplantae; phylum Streptophyta; class Polypodiopsida; order Polypodiales; family Pteridaceae; genus Adiantum; species Adiantum capillus-veneris. Next base: position 4,763,133 of record NC_140938.1, read on the forward strand.
CCATATGCTTACTAGCATACCCGGCCCAACTGCTAGTTCTAACTAGCATAACCCTTGTCTTTAATAGCATACCCATCATGCTAGTGAGCATACTAGGTGTTAACTAGAATTAGTGGTGTTAACTTGCATACCTTTTGTGTTGACCAACTAACTCTGTATGCTATTTAGAACTGAAGGCCTACTAACTAGCATACTCCGTATGCTACCTAGCAAACTCCATATGCTAATTAGCATAATCACTTTCTATTAGACAATGTACTTATCATGCAATTGAGCATACTAGGTATGTAACTAGCATAGTAGGTTTGTTAACTAGCATACCAAGTATGTTAATTAGCATACATATTGTGTTAACCAACTAGCTCTGTATGCTATTTAGAACCCAAGACATGCTAACTAGCATAGTGAACATGCTAATCAACACAATCCATATGCTAACTAGCAAATGTCTACAGATCAATATGCTATTGTTTAGCATATACAAGTTACTAAGAACTAGAGATGCAATGCATAAAATGCATAAGTTATGGTACAAGTATTTGATTGATCACGTGAGGCTTGTCTAGGAGGTGCATTGGGTGTTCTATGTACCTTTTCCTCCCCATCCACTTTCGACAAACATCCTTTTTGTTTGGTGAAACGCGAGTCTCAACTTTCCAAAATGTGTAGACCAATTCCTTAATTTCATCTATGACAGGGCTATGATAGTGTTACTTGTGACATGCAACCAGTGAAAACAATCGACCATCAACATCGGGCTTCGCTTGTCATAATCTCGCCTTGTGCAAGGTGCGACGATTGTCATTTAGGACCCTAGCAATTTTTGCAATAGGCATGTTTTCCTTTGAATTCAACATCATCTACAATGCTGCATTCTTCAAAAACAACTCCTCATTGGAACCTGGTTGCTTGACGGTAGCCAATGTGCTGCTGACATTGGAGACAATTGCGGTCTGTACAGCAGCCTCCTCCTCGAAAGACTCATCATGGATCACCCGAACATGCGGATGTTGAGCAACAAGATTCCAGATTTCCCACTTTGCTTCTCTACTAAAACCTTCAATCCTACTCTTGAAAGACCTCACAATCTCGAAGGAGATTTTCTTTTTCTCCTCATCGTTGAGGACATGATGTTGTCGCTCAAATTTCATTTGTTTTTGCTCCCGTTGTTTCCTCTTTCTTACTCTCTAATATTCCCTTATTACAAAAAGATCTAGATCTTGGGAGTTGTAATTCATTGCCTGTAGTGGCTCTCTACTGCTTTTTCCTTAGAACTGTAGACGTGCATAATATGTTACTTACTTAAAATCACTTAAATGTATAGCTGTCAACACTTGATGTTGTAATACACACATACTATGAACAAATGCCCTCACAGAACTATAAATGTGACCAACAAAACCATTGCCTTCATTTGCAGTGGGTGGGCTACATAAGATTTGCTTACCATCAGATTACAGTACGGCTCCATTTCTAGCATTGGAGCTAGTGGAAATAATGTTGGCTGCTAGTTCTCCATTTCTGTAGGTCTGTGTCAGAACGAGAAAAAGAGCTCAGCTTTGAAAACTAATCTCTTAGGCAGGATTCTCGGTGCAAGGAACAAACCGCTTGCTAGTGTGTGTGTGTGTGTGTGTGTGTGTGTGTGTGTGTGTGTGTGTGTGTGTGTGAGAGAGAGAGAGAGAGAGAGAGAGAGAGAGAGAGAGAGAGAGAGAGACTCCCCACATCGTCTTCAGTAAACTGAAAATAGAAGCACATGAGGAGGGAAAATAATTTTTTTATGGAACATATGAAATTCAAAGGACTTACCCATCCGTTTTCAGTATATTCTAACAAGCACAAGTAATTAGCACTGTCTGGGACAACATATTCAGTGACACGTTAACATGCTTCTACACTATAGTCTTCTTCACTTGTTGCTCTTTTGCACGACTCAAAAACCATGGAACTTTTGGTATAACAAACTTTGGGTTTAAGTTGAGGCCACATCTCTGACATTTGATCCACAGCCTGCAAGTCATCTCTTTGGGCCTTGCTCTCCCTTTTTCCAATGATGGTTTTCCATATGATCTCCCCCACATTCTTGAAGATGTGCAAGCATTGGGTCAAGCAAATGATTAATCAACAGGTCACTCCAGTATGGGAGTTCATGGAAAATAGAAAGTCTTTTCATTCCAGGTGGCATCCAATCTCCCCTCTCCAGCCACATGTTTTTCCAATTGCTCGCTTTCAGTGGATGCATGTCATGTTTGCATATGTTTGGTCCACGTAGCTCATGTCCTTCAAGCAAAAATCTACCATTCTCCTCGTAAATTTTCTTGCTCAAATGCTCAGAGCGGTGGAAGCCAAGTCGATGACCACATTTCAGACATGCATGATTGCCCGAGTAACTCAAGCCTGAAACATCAAAATATGAAAGCGTTGGCATAGCTAGGAATCACATGTGTGTGAGGGTATTAAAGGCACTTACCTGAGCACTCATTGAATCCTGGCCAATCATGCTGCATGGTCCACATGAGAATACCTTGCCTATGTACATTCCTTCGTCTGATTGGTTGGGACATATCAACCACATCGATTCCTATCCACAAGATTTGGAGCTCTTCTATAAGTGGTGCCATATAGACCTCCATGTTCTTTGCTTTGTAATTTCTTGGGATGATCAATGACAACAACAGATAGCCCTTCTTGATAGAGCCATGGTGGAAGATTATAATTAACTAGACAAATAGGCCACATGCTCCATGACGAACTCCGTAATCCAAATGGGTTTACTCCGTCCATTTCTAGAACAAAGCGGATACATCGAGGCTCGTTCTTAAATGTAGGCCAACTTTCCTCTATGTGCTTCCATGCATGGGAGTGAGTAGGTACCCACATCACATCATCTGTCGATCTAGTATTTGAGTGCCATGTCATCAAAGCGGCTATGGACTTTCACATGAACCTGTTATTTATTCTTGGAATGATAGGAAAGTGTTGAAGGACCTTTGCAGGGATAAATTTTCCTTGTGTGTCCTCCCTGTACCAGTTTGATCCACAATTGGGACACTGTTCCAAATTTGCATACTCATTGAGAAAAAGTATACAATCATTAGGACATGCATGTATTTGGTGATAATCCAAGCCCAAATTAGTAAGAAGCCTTTTAGCGGCTAGACGGTTAGGGGGTACGTTGGAAAGGGGGAACAAACCCATCACACTCCAAACTTGCCTCTCTATAGCTCAGGGATTCCGCTGCACCCCTATCCACACAGAATCTTACAAACAGACACACACTTTTCTCAAACGAACTTGCAAGCACACACACTCACACGGACCACAATATATCTCACACCCATAAACACATCAACTTCTTGTTTCCCTTGTACACAATCACCTCTCTCTCTCTCTCTCTCTCTCTCTCTCTCTCTCTCTCTCTCTCTCTCTCTCTCTCTCTCTTTGCACATCACACCCTTGGGAGGCACACCTGCCTACACACACCCGAAAAAACCCGCAAAACAGAGCAGAAGAGAAGAAACGGGAGGGGGAACAACACCAAAAGCAATACAACCAGAGCTTGCTTCTTCTTCAATGGATGAGTTATGGTGGAGCATACAACCATCAAAGATCTCTCCTTCTCTGTTCTGTCTGTCGCCCTCCTTAACATAGCAGAGCACGAAAAGTTAAATATTTGCTAATCCGTGCAGAATTTGCCTATGTGCGTGAAACGCAAAAATTCTCAAAACGCCCTTTTCCTTCTCACGCCTAGCCAGTGTTTACAAAAAATCAGTTTTGAAAAATATTTAGAGAATGAGACTTTTCGGTCTCCCTCATGCAGAGGTGTGAAGTCTGAAGTCTCTCCCACAATTTCCTTTCTTCCACTGACCACATGCTTCCTCTACCCAAGTTGCTTTGCATGTCCTAAGAGCCTTTTCCAATGTCAAAACCTTTTCTTCAAGCATGACATCCCTACGCTTAGGTCTTCATAACCACATAAAACATGTACTTACTCGATCTCCTTGCTTGTAATGGGTCTTCGTATCTGCTTTATCACCCATTCTTGCACCTATAAGCATACACATCATTGTGTGCGCCTTCTACTAGGATCGACACACTTTGACTGCATCATCATTGCCCAACCCCTCGTTGAACATTTATGTTCAACCAAAAGAAACCTTTATTCAGCTACAAACTGTAACATCTAGAGAACACTATGAGAACACACCAAAAACCATATATATAGTCTTATTCCTGCTTATTGTCGTCAATCCTCAAGTAGGTTTCCCAACCCCCTGCATCATAGCAACGCCTCTGCCTATCAAAGATATAACCATGAGGGCAACCATTCATTTGGAGTAGCTTCCTGTAGAACTGCACCCATGCACATAAACAATGGTACATATAGAATGCACACATCACTCCTTCCCCGCTGCTCCATGTGTCCACAAGCATCCAGCCCTCTTCAAATTGAGCACGATCATGCTCACCATCTTGTTCAATAGATTAATCATCCATATCGTCACCCGCCGCCTCGAACCTATCTGGCATACCTTCCCAACCATAGAAGATGGAAATCTCCTCCAAGAACTCCTGTACCTATTGAATAGCCCACTGCATAGTTGTATCTATAAGCATACTCATCACCTGTGAAGCACATACCACTTTTATAAGGTTTTTCACAGCCATAGCACGAGGCTCTTCACTTGGTACAATCGGCAACACCAACTCTTCAATCAAAGGCTTCTCTACCTGCATCAGCTTCATCTTCCCTTCCATACCTACTTTGAGCACCTCCCTCTTCAGGACCATCCAAGAAAGTAGAGACATACGGCTCCACTAACTCCTCTCGTAGGTCATCTTCATGTACTGATGGCCGTTTTTCGGCTCTCCATAATTTCCATAGTAAGTTACTCCACCCTACCAAATTCACCCAAACGCTATGGCTATCCCTACCATTTCACTATACATAGGCGTGTGTGAGTTAGGGGGCTTTTCCCATATCTTCTTAAAAACCCTCAGCTAGCTAGTCACTGGGCTAGTTGAGCCAAAAAAATAAAAAAAATAAAAAAATAAAAGTATATTATGGCCTCTTTGTGTGTAAATATTTCATTGTATATATGGCCTAAATATAGGGATTTTTTAATAATTATTTTGGTATTTTATTTAAATATTTCTACTTAGGTGTGTGTTTTATTAAACCTATGTACACCTTCTTTCATCCTCTTACACCATAATTATATTTTTAATGTGTACATACTCTAACCTTATATTTTTTCTTTTATACAAATCACCCCCACATTTTCACCCTCACCCTCGTGAAAACAAAAAATTAATTTCTACTCATTGGTCACATTTATTATATTATTTACTTGCATACCTTTTCCTCTTTCACCCAAAATAATTCAAAGAGGGACCATATCATATGATTCCAATATCTTTCCATATCCATAACTCCTCCATATTTTTATTATTATTTTTACTCATTATTCTAACACCATGTGCTCATTGAGCTAAAGTCCATGAATAGCCCATACACTAGTCCCACCATGTATATATTTCTTTATCCACCAATAATCCTCCTCCATGCATGTGTCAAGGGCAACTTGGATGCTTTGTATTATGATATGACAAAGGAGGGGCTCACTCTTGGATGCATTGTACAAATTCAACAAAGGAGGGGGCCACTAAAAGACTTTTGAGGGCATAAAAAAAGGCTTTTTGGTGAGAATTTTGGCACCTATCTCCACTCCGAATTTGGAGCAGTAGTCAAAAGAGAAAATATAGCCCACGCTCTGAATAATCACCTCAAATATTTTCATGATTTTTAGAGCTACCAGCGGTGAGCTATGATTTTTTGAGTGGACCCCAGTTTGCCCACTTTTCTCACAAGTAGCCCTTAGTCTTCTCTCACCCTTCCACACACCTACTGACTCTTACACATCCCTCCCTCTCCTTCCCTCACTCAAACCTGCAATTTCCATGGCTTCTCCCACCCTCTTCACCATTACCCTTCTCTCTCATCCCTATAGTTCTTTTATGAACCTCTACATACATACACCTTCTCCATGTCTCTCTCTATTGCTTCTATGTTACAATTTAATTTACCTCTCCTAAAAATATCTAAAATTCAGCATCTTAACCATGATAACTTCTGCAAATTGAGGATTTTTCATCAACAAATCCTCTTTTCATCGTGGTGGTCAACCGTGGCGGCGGCGTAAAGAAGCGAAGAAGAAGAAGACCAACGGTCATTTTTTCCACAATCTACACAAGGGTGAGTTCAAGCTTCTTCAAAGCTTCACCATCTCAATGATCCTCTTTTAATTCACCCCTCTTCCTTCATCAAATCAACTCATCCTACCCATTGTAAATGTATCACTAACAATTCTAGTGATTATTACCACTAACAAACTAACTTCTCTTGTAAAAATGCACCCACACTATCAACATATGGAGTAGGCAACCGCACAAGTAAACCAAATTCACTCACTCCCATGGAAGCTTCTCTCCTTTCACCACATCAATAATTCTCTTACTTGAGCCCACATCCATGTGACTCAAGAGATAAGAGAGTCCCCACTCTTATTTGAAATTCATAAAAATTCATAATCCTTGATCTTTCCTAATAAAATTGATTAGGCTTAATCCTAATCAAGGCTTCTAAAACCTATAAATAGAACCCATTCCTCCTTGTAAAAGACATCACCATACCATTGCACACTAGATTGAGCGTACCACACGCCAGTTCTATCTTGGTTGTAAAGAGAGAGTAAGCTTTCTATACACCATCACCTTGGTGCATAGAAAAGCTTGAGCTAGTTTGAGTGAGTGCGAATTGAAGATATTCTTCCTACCATTGTTGTATCTACCCCAACATCAATGAATTGGTAGTTTTGGGTGCAATTCATGTCCAAAGGCTCATGCTTCTCCTCCAATTTGGCTTGGCAAACTCATTCAGCTTCATAAGGTGACTTGTTTCATTGAAGTCTGTTGCTTTGTTGCTTGTGATTCATTGGCTATTGTTTGGCTACCATTGTAAGAGGGTGGATGGTGAGAGGGCTCCCATAACCCTAAGACAATGTGCTAGTGATGCTATAACCAAATCTTGTCACTTGATTCCGCAAGCTCTAAGTTCCTTTTTGTGCAAAATATAAAGTTGAAGCTAAGTTGTACACCATCTCTCTCTCTCTCTCTCTCTCTCTCTCTCCCTCTCTCCCGCTCTCCCGTGTTTTAGTGTGTGAGAGTGTCGTATTGGTGTTAGGGTTAGGGTAAATTCCTTGCTTGTTTGTGGGTTGCTCTAACGATTCTCCTCTTTTGCGTCCTAGTTCCCTCTTAAACTAAGTGGTGCCCCTTGTGTAGTTGGGATTTGGCTGTGGGTTTGTTGTTTTGGTTTGTGTTGTGTTTTGCCCTAGCCCTATTGAGCAGCACGGGAGCCTTGAAGGGTGTCTAGAGGTTGCTCTTCTTGTTGCCCGCCCCGGACCGCCTCAATTTTGGTGCCCCCACTGAGGACAGGCTTGTGTATATTTTGTGAAGGCTCAACCTTTAGCATAATCAAGTAGCTTGCATGAATCACAAGAATTTGTATGATCCCTTCATTCCCATTGCAAGGCAAAAGGTACACATAAGTGTTAGTACTAAGTTGCAATTTCAGCGAGTAATTCGTAGAATTTTAGGTCCTCTTAGGTTGGTAGAGATAAACGCATCAGTAAATCCTTTTATTTTGCCTCTCATTAGGTACGACCTTAGTTTGGACGTCTATATTTTTTTTTTGTTTTAAGAATTAGGTCATGCATAGACCATGGATAAATGGCCCAGGAATACAGGTTTTTCCCTTTCATTTCACTCCACACATTAGAGTAAACATTGCAATTAGTAGAAAAATCTATTTTCAACAACGTATGGTATTCATGTTTGGTGCCCAAAGAGTAGGAGAAATTCTCGCGTCACCAAACCCTGTCATTCTACCTCTTATTGATTATCATAGGTCATTTGATGTGAATATTTTTATTTTGTTGTAGAATAGATTGCAATTTAGAAAATATTATTGTGTAAATCTTTTAAAGAAAGAAAAAACAAAAACGCGTCACTTTGAAATCAATTCAATGGAGAGCCAACGCCAAATGTCTGGATATCCTCTTTTCTTTGGAGAGCCTGGAGAGGATGCAGAATTATTTCTAGCGAATTTCAAGATGTCTTGCCGTATCAAGAGGATAGTAACTGATCAAGGAGGTGTAGAAATGTTTGAGGTGGTCCTTAGGCAAGATGCTAGCACTTGGTTTGACTCTTTGCCTGAGGAAGTTAAAGGGAATTACACGGAAGTTTTGAATCATTTCAAGAAATACTTCTTTGATCCCCAAAACACTCAGAAATTATGGCAAGACATTGTTTCTCATAAGCAAAAAGACTTAGATGACTACTACTTGTACAAGCAAGAGTTCCTACGTCTTTGGGCTCTATGGATACGAAATGTTGCTAACCCTGGTGATGGTGCAGAATTTCTAAAGAAGGAGAGGTTCATAGCCGGACTCTTTCCTGACCTTAAGGTAAAAGTTGAGGCGGGTGCACCTACTACCTTTGATGCAGCTGAAACTAGGGCTGCTGAGAAATATAGGAAACTCAAGTGCTTAAGGGGGGAGGTTCCAATAGAAGGTCTTAGACCCAAAGGTAAGTCACAAGCATCAACATCTAAGGAGCTTCCTGAGGTAACGGCGGAAGTGATTGAGAAGTTAAATGAATCTTTAAGCAGCTTGTCAATTCACCTTGCACAAGCCGTAGGTCCAAAGGGACAAGCAAAGAAGTTTGAAGAGCGAGACCCACGACCTAGGAGAGTCTTGCAATGTTGGAATTGCGGTGAGTCTGGACATGGGATGTATAATTGTCCTTGGCCCTGTGGGGAGCCAGGGAGACCTAACTTGAATTACCCAGTGATGAATGCAGGTGAAGGAACTAGTCAGCAACCATGGCTTATACAAAGGCCAAATGGAGCAAGACCACCTCCACAAGGGGTAGAAGGAGTTCCACCTTTTCCAGATCCAAATGTGCATGTGGTAGAGGTGACAAATTCAAATGAGGTTGACATGGAAGCCAATGGCATTAAGCATGGCTGAGGAAAAGGTAAAGAGAAAGAAGGAGTCACATCAGAGAGTGACCATGGACAAGGCAAGAAGGCAAAGGAAACCAAGGAAACCAAGAGGAATCGACGTCATATCAACCTCCAAGACTTCCCTCTTGGACATGGTATGGCTCCGTACAACTTGTTGGAAGACATGAGAGGTAAGGGTCCTGATATTTCATGGCCTCAATTTCTTGCATTATGTCCACAAGTTAGGAGGGATTTAACAAGGGCAGTTAGCACTAGGAGAAAGGTAAAAGAGAGTGTGCCTGTTGTAAAAATTGCACAAGCTAAATTGAATGAGGACATTACACCGGTGCTAGACTGTTACATCAAAGGAAGATTGGTTAGGAAAGGTCTAGTGGATGGGGGTGCACAAATTTGCATCATGACAGAGGGACTCATGCAAAGACTAGGCATGCACATCCATGAGACACCTGAAATCAAAGTCAAGATGGCAAACAATAGCAAGGCTAGGTGTGTAGGCATTTGTAAAAATGTCTTTGTAGAGGCCTTTGGCATTAAGAAAGCGGTGGATTTTTATGTTATGTCGACCAAGGGAAGTGGTTATCCATTTATCCTAGGAAGACCATGGCTAATGAAAATGCGAGCTTTGCAGAATTGGGAGAGTGGGAAATTAATTTACAGGAATGACAATCATAAGAAGTTTGTCTTTGACATGAAGGAGCAACGCCAAGAGGAGCTCCATGAAGAATCATCTCAAAGTGAGACGGAAGAAGGTTGGACCGATAGCACTTCAGAAGAAGAAAGTAGCGGCAGCATTACTGAAGAGGAGTCTTCCATCGAAGTCATGGGGGTAAGGTTTAAGCCAAGAAACCAAGAGACCTCTTGTCAAGGTTTGGAGGAGGTAGGTTCCCAAGAGAACCAAAAAGTGGAAGATGAAAGAATGCTAGAAGGTATGCTATCTACAACACTTACAAAGGATGAAAGAGAGGAGTTCAAATGTGTGCTAAGGAAGTTTCCTAGGCTTTTTGCTAAAGACTACACCGACGTGCGTGGGGTAGATGTTGTTCAACACAAGATTGAGGTGAAGCCAGAGGCCACACCTAAGGCTCAGAAGCTACGAAGGCTAGGAGTCATCAAGGAGCAGGCTTTACTCAAGGAGGTAAGAAAGCTTCTAGCAGCAGGTTTCATTTATCCAGTGGAGAATTCAGAGTGGGTCTCTCCCGTTGTTGTCACTCCTAAGAAAAACGGAAAGTGGAGGGTGTGTGTGGATTACCGTCCACTCAATGAGGCAACAAAAAGAGATCACTTTCCCCTCCCATTCCAGGATGAGATACTAAATGAGGTAGCTGGTCATGAGAAGTACACCGTGTGTGATGGCTACTCAGGCTACTTTCAAATAGGTATCGCATTGGAAGATCAATTGAAAACAACGTTTATCACTCCTTGGGGTTGTTATGCTTTTAGAGTCATGCCATTTGGTCTGACAAATGCTCCTGCAACATTCCAACGTTTCATGAACATGGTGTTTCAAGCATTCTTTGGAAAGTCGATTAGGGTGTTCATTGATGATTTCTGCATTTATAGCTCAAAATCATTGCATCTACAAAGGGTAGAAGAAGGTTTAAAGAAGCTCTACGACATGGGAGGTCAACTCAACCCCGACAAGTGCCACATAGGTGAGGATGAAGTGATCTTGCTCGGTCACAAGGTTTCCTTTAAAGGCATTGAGGTGGATCCTTCAAAGGCAAAGGCTCTTATTGAGCTCCCATCACCGAAGAGTCTTAAGGAGGTCATCTCTTTCATTCAGAAGGTGAAGTATATGTCGCTCTTCATTCACTTAGCCTCGGAGTTGCTTCATCCTTTGCAAAAGTTGACACAACAAATAGAATTTGCATGGTCTGATGAGCTTGAAGAGTATTTTTGTAACATTAAAGTCATTTTGTCAGAGCTACCAACACTCATGCCTCCTTGTTGGGAGTACACATTCTTTGTTAGCTCTAGTGTTGGAAGGGAAACAATTGGTGCTGTGTTGCTACAACAAGATCCCCACAGTACAAGGATGCGACCCATCTACTTTGCTAGTAGGGTCATGAATGCTTTGGAGAGAGACTACACAGAAGCAGAACTCATGATGCTTTCTCTCATGTTTGCGGTGAGAAAGTTTAGATCCTACCTGCTACCAAAACCTTTTGTAATTCTCATTGCAGAAAATTTGTTCCCTTGGGTGTCATCTCAAATGAATCCTAGTACTAGGATCTCAAAGTGGATTATGGAGTTGCAAGAGTTTCAATACTCTTTCAAGGTAGAAGATAGTGTGCGTGCACAATTGGCAGGGATTCTCACTTATAGGGTACATGAGAAGGAAATTAAGGTGCCTCAAGTAAAGACCCTACCATTGCCACCACCAAAAAGTATTCCTAATGCTTTTACCTTGTTCTTTGATGGAGCTTTTCGTCGAGCCACAGGGAAAGCAGGGGGAGGGCTAGTGTTGCTCAACCCAAGTGGAGAGGTGGTCATGAAAGAGAAGGTCAATCTACCAGGTTCAACTAGCAACAATGAAGCAGAATACGACACACTACTTCATGGTTTGAAGATGTGCATTGGCCAAGGGATAAAATGTCTCATGGTAAAGGGAGATGCACTTCTCATTGTTAAACAGATTTTAGGCATTTGGGCATGCAAGAATGAAAGCTTAAGGACAAAAGTTCATGCCATTCGTAGGATGTTTAATCAGTTTGAAGAAGTGCAACTATATCATATTCTGAGGAAACAAAATGAAGATGCCGATTTACTTGCACAACAAGCAGTTACATGTGTTGAGAGAGAAGTGCAAGTCATCATGGTGGCAGCAGCTGTCAAGCAACCGAGATACCAGGGATTGGAGTCATTGGCTCCCATTATTGGCTACATTTTGGAGGGTGAGTTTCCACAAGACTTCACGAAGGCTCAGAAGAGGAGACTCATGAAGAAGGCAAGTTTCTATCTCTTCCTAGAAGGCTCCCTCTATCAAAAAGGGAAGGATCAAGTGTGCAGACGAGTACCAACTATCGAGGAAATTCCAGCCATTCTAAAAGGTTTGCATGAAGAGGCATGTGGTGGTCATTTTGCCCAAGAATTAACTGTGAAGAAGATTTTGCTTTCGGGGTATGTTTGGCCAAGTTTGCATGTGGATGTTCAACATTGGTGTAAAAGCTGTCACATTTGTCAGATAAATGGAAATAGAAGGTTGGTGCATGGCCCGAGGCAAATAGTGCTTGCAAATGGACCCTTTGAAAAGTGGGGCATTGATGCTATGGGTCCTCTGCCTAGGACAAAAAATGGTAAACTCTACATTCTAGTGGCTGTAGACTATATGACTAGGTGGGTGGAAGCACAAAGTGTGGCAAAGGTAAATGAGAGGACAGTGAGCAAATTCGTCTACACTCACATTTGTTGTAGATTTGGCACACCTTTGGAGATTGTTTCTGATAATGGTCCAGGGTTTAGAAAGGGATTGCTCACAGAAGTCTGTGAAGAACTTCACATTCTTCATCGTCACAGTACACCCTACTATCCCCAATCAAATGGTTTGGTAGAAAAAGCTAATGGTGTCATTGCAGGCATCATTAGAAAGATGGTGAAAAACAAGACAAAGTTGTGGGATGACTTCTTGGATGGTGCCTTGTGGGCGTATCGAACCACATATAGGGAAGCCACGGAGTTCACACCATTTCACTTGGTCTATGGTCAAGAGGCTTTACAGCCAATTGAGCTAAACATTCCAACAATGCGACTTCATGGAAAATCAGCACAAGATGATCAAGAAGCATGGATGGATCGACTTCTTACGTTAGTGGAGCTTGAGTGGAAAAGAGAAGCAGCATATGAGTGCTACAAGAGGAAAGCCACACAAGTGAAAGAAACGCACGACAAGAAACTGAAGGACAAAGGCATCAAGGAAGGAGAGCTTGTGCTAAGGTATGACAATCGACTTGACAATCGTTTTGATGCCAAGTTTGAAACTAGATGGCAAGGGCCATACATAGTCAAGAAGGCTTTCAATTCTAGTTACTATCAGCTTATGGACTTGAATGGTAAAGAGCACTCCAGGAAGGTATACGGGTATCTCTTGAAGCCCTATTTGAGTCACCTTCTACCAAAGGACCTACCAAAGATCTGTCCAAAGGCCGCTGTCTCATGTAAGTATTGTTACATGAAACATGAGTGTAACTCCAGCCCCAATTCTGAGGGGCCAAACAATCAAGATCTCGTCAAGGACTCTGAAGCACTCTCTTTGGAAAAGATGCTCTATGATGGTACATGAATATACCATCATCTTGGGGGAGGGCTAATGATAGCCGTTTTTCGGCTCTCCATAATTTCCATAGTAAGTTACTCCACCCTACCAAATTCACCCAAACGCTATGGCTATCCCTACCATTTTACTATACATAGGCGTGTGTGAGTTAGGGGGCTTTTCCCATATCTTCTTAAAAACCCTCAGCTAGCTAGTCACTGGGCTAGTTGAGCCAAAAAAATAAAAAAAATAAAAAAATAAAAGTATATTATTGCCTCTTTGTGTGTTAATATTTCATTGTATATATGGCCTAAATATAGGGATTTTTTATAATTATTTTGGTATTTTATTTAAATATTTCTACTTAGGTGTGTGTTTTATTAAACCTATGTACACCTTGTTTCATCCTCTTACACCATAATTATATTTTTAATGTGTACATACTCTAACCTTATATTTTTTCTTTTATACAAATCACCCCCACATTTTCACCCTCACCCTTGTGAAAACAAAAAATTGATTTCTACTCATTGGTCACATTTATTATATTATTTACTTGCATACCTTTTCCTCTTTCACCCAAAATAATTCAAAGAGGGACCATATCATATGATTCCAATATCTTTCCATATCCATAACTCCTCCATATTTTTATTATTATTTTTACTCATTATTCTAACACCATGTGCTCATTGAGCTAAAGTCCATGAATAGCCCATACACTAGTCCCACCATGTATATATTTCTTTATCCACCAATAATCCTCCTCCATGCATGTGTCAAGGGCAACTTGGATGCTTTGTATTATGATATGACAAAGGAGGGGCTCACTCTTGGATGCATTGTACAAATTCAACAAAGGAGGGGGCCACTAAAAGACTTTTGAGGGCATAAAAAAAGGCTTTTTGGTGAGAATTTTGGCACCTATCTCCACTCCGAATTTGGAGCAGTGGTCAAAAGAGAAAATGTAGCCCACGCTCTGAATAATCACCTCAAATTTTTTCATAAGTTTTGGAGCTACCAGCGGTGAGCTATGATTTTTTGAGTGGACCCCAGTTTGCCCACTTTTCTCACAAGTAGCCCTTAGTCTTCTCTCACCCTTCCACACACCTACTCACTCTTACACATCCCTCCCTCTCCTTCCCTCACTCAAACCTGCAATTTCCATGGCTTCTCCCACCCTCTTCACCATTACCCTTCTCTCTCATCCCTATAGTTCTTTTATGAACCTCTACATACATACACCCTCTCCATGTCTCTCTCTATTGCTTCTATGTTATAATTTAATTTACCTCTCCTAAAAATATCTAAAATTCAGCATCTTAACCATGATAACTTCTCCAAATTGAGGATTTTTCATCAACAAATCCTCTTTTCATCGTGGTGGTCAACCGTGGCGGCGGCGTAAAGAAGCGAAGAAGAAGAAGACCAACGGTCATTTTTTCCACAATCTACACAAGGGTGAGTTCAAGCTTCTTCAAAGCTTCACCATCTCAATGATCCTCTTTTAATTCACCCCTCTTCCTTCATCAAATCAACTCATCCTACCCATTGTAAATGTATCACTAACAATTCTAGTGATTATTACCACTAACAAACTAACTTCGCTTGTAAAAATGCACCCACACTATCAACATATGGAGTAGGCAACCGCACAAGTAAACCAAATTCACTCACTCCCATGGAAGCTTCTCTCCTTTCACCACATCAATAATTCTCTTACTTGAGCCCACATCCATGTGACTCAAGAGATAAGAGAGACCCCACTCTTATTTGAAATTCATAAAAATTCATAATCCTTGATCTTTCCTAATAAAATTGATTAGGCGTAAGCATTATCAAGGCTTCTAAAACCTATAAATAGAACCCATTCCTCCTTGTAAAAGACATCACCATACCATTGCACACTAGATTGAGCGTACCACACGCCAGTTCTATCTTGGTTGTAAAGAGAGAGTAAGCTTTCTATACACCATCACCTTGGTGCATAGAAAAGCTTGAGCTAGTTTGAGTGAGTGCGAGTAGAAGATATTCTTCCTACCATTGTTGTATCTACCCCAACATCAATGAATTGGTAGTTTTGGGTGCAATTCATGTCCAAAGGCTCATGCTTCTCCTCCAATTTGGCTTGGCAAACTCATTCAGCTTCATAAGGTGACTTGTTTCATTGAAGGTTGTTGCTTTGTTGCTTGTGATTCATTGGCTATTGTTTGGCTACCATTGTAAGAGGGTGGATGGTGAGAGGGCTCCCATAACCCTAAGACAATGTGCTAGTGATGCTATAACCAAATCTTGTCACTTGATTCCACAAGCTCTAAGTTCCTTTTTGTGCAAAATATAAAGTTGAAGCTAAGTTGTACACCATCTCTCTCTCTCTCTCTCTCTCTCTCTCTCTCTCTCTCTCTCTCTCTCTCTCTCTTTCATGTTTTAGTGTGTGAGAGTGTCTTATCGGTGTTAGGGTTAGTGTAAATTCCTTGCTTGTTTGTGGGTTGCTCTAACGATTCTCCTCTTTTGCGTCCTAGTTCGCTCTTAAACTAGGTGGTACCCCTTGTGTAGTTGGGATTTGGCTGTGGGTTTGTTGTTTTGGTTTGTGTTGTGTTTTTCCCCAGCCCTATTGAGCAGCACGGGAGCCTTGAAGGGTGTCTAGAGGTTGCTCTTCTTGTTGTCCGCCCCGAACCGCCTCAGTACGAATTCTTCTAATATAGACTCTACTGTCAAATTTTTAGACAAAAAAGAAGGAAGCCCACCCCATACCATTTCATCTTGGAGCATAGCATCAACATACTCCTCCTCCTTGTAGGAGCGGACATACCCACTTTATTCAGTTTCATGACCACCTGTCTCTGCCAACCTCGAATATGGATCCACTTCATCTTCATCATAGGGTAGACTGGTCACCTCAGCAACACTCTTCTTGAAAAATCCTTGTACTTGTTGCACCACTATAGCATACTCGATGGCTACCTTTAGGAGCATATATACCAATAGGGTACTGCACACCACTTTTACTTGCATATCCTCTTCTGCAGACTTCTGCTCTTCAATTTTCCTTTCATTTACATCTCCAATCGACATGTCTTCATACACGTAGTCAGGAATCTTTACTCTTACTAGCTTGACCTCATCGGAATTAGTTTGCTCGCCATAGGATGTGAAGTATTCATACAGGCTTTCCTCTTTTTTAGTCTCCCAAAACTCGGAGCTTGTATTATCATCATCCTCGCCATAGGTTGACTCCGTGTCTGCATATTCATCCTCTTTTTTCTCCATGAAAAGTTGGCCACTGCCTTGTGGAAACCCAACATCTGCTACCTCTTTAGCACACAGACTCTCTTCAATAAGAGGCTTATCCTTGTTGAGAAGCTCATCCACCACTTGCACAGGCACATCATAAACTGGAAACCTCCAAGGAACATAACCAACCATAGGCCTTATCTCAACAGGCTCCGCACTTCAAACAATTGGCACCTCCTTCTGTTGAACCATAGGACACTCTGCAATCATCGCAACAGGCACATAGACAATAGGCTTCAGCAAGCCCAGCTCTAGCTTCCGCTTCACTTTTTTGCTCTTTATTTTGACCAAATAGACCATATCTTCATAGGTATCGGCTCCAAACTCCACCTTTTCCTTGATCTTTGGATGCAAGCACTCAAGAAACTTTGACAACTTTAGGTATAGGTTTCCTTTGACCCTAGTAGAAACCTCCAATTGCTTCCTGTTGGGATTAAAGCCCAAGTGGCCTCTTATGCGGATATGGCCGGCCGCCCGCCTAACTCACTTACCTCTAACTCTTTGTATATACTAACATATTCTTTGTGAATACTAAGGAATTGGGAGATAACCCTTCTAACAGTTCTCTGCGTACTGTGTACTGTGTAAGCTCACTGTGTGTGTGTGAGAGAGAGAGAGAGTCGACCCACGCTCCGCTCCGCGACTTCAATTGGTATCAGAGCCTTGGTTCAGTGCGGATTTGCGCAATCGCGCGCGCGCGCACTTTTCCGGCAGATTCTGGATCCGGAGTTCGAAAATTCACACTCGGCGTTCCGGGAGTGTTTCCAGCAGGCGACCTGGGGTTTTACCCCCCTTTCGAAGCCGTTTATGCCCTCAGAATTTCGTTCTGAGCACTACAGCAGAAGATAGATTTCAGCCGCAAAGAAATCCGTCTTGTGTAGATTGGCAAGCAGGAGGTGGTCGACATCAATATCGACATCGACATACATCACTTATTCGTCTTCAGAGCATCATCTATAGACCAGGTACACATATATATCATCAGATATATATATTGCAGTCTGCATTGCTACTTCTTGTGCTTGCCAGGTTCCAGGGGAGGTGTGGCCATACGACGGCTTGACACCACTGGCATGTATTGCAGATTGATGTACTGTGATTGTGGGTCTGCTAGTTGTGAGTCACGCTAGCAGACAGACCGCCGCAGCGGTCATAGGACAGTGATTGGTCTATTATAGGATGTATGCTAGTTCTGGGCAGTTTGCTGAGCCATCTGAGAGGGTCGTGTGTGAGGTTTTTTGAAGCCAAGCACTGGGGGCTGGGTTACCCAGTGTGAGGTGGATTAGGTTGCTGGAGTTCCCCTCTACACGCATCTTCTTCGGCGACTTTTATCCCTTAGGATGTATGACTTTGTGTAGACACTGGATTGCATCTTATGCGTCAGGCCATTGAGGCATTGTTCAGAGTTCAGTCTTGAGACAGATACAGGTTCTGTCATCGCCCAGAGAGGAGACAGTGTATGCTTACAGGACAGCATATTACAGGGATTTTTTAGATTTGTCACTGGTCAGCTATTTATGATTGTTTCTTGAGCTATCTTTTGGTTCCCAGAGCTCAGTTTACAGGGGAGACTCTGTCAAAAATTTTCAAAATACTGACAGTTCCTGAGGAGAGGTGTTCAGCTTGTTGATTACAGCTTGTTTATTGTGTACAGAGGCCAGTTTACAGGGAAAACTCTGCCGGATTTTTCTCAGGAGTAAACAGTTTGGCAGATATGGCATCTTCTCACAGTGAGACTCTTTACAACATAAAGAAGCTGGATGGCACAAACTTTCCATTCTGGAAGAAGCAGATTTGGCAGGTTTTGGTGCAGAAAAAACAAGTGAAGCCACTGAAGCTCAAAGGGGAGAGACCAGAATTTATGGCTGAAGATGAGTGGGAAGAGCTTGACGAGTTAGCTTGTTCCACAATCATGCTGACACTGGCAGAAAATGTTTACTTCAACGTAGCAGAAGAGACTACAGCGTATGGCGTATGGCAAAAGCTATGTGATATGTACGAGAAACAAAGTGCTGCTTCTCAGATTTACTGGCTCAAGAAATTGGTGGATTTGAAGATGAAGGAAGGGACAGCCATGTCAAATCATCTGAATGAATTTCACTCAATTTTCAGCCAGTTAACAGCACAGGAGATAGTCTTTCCAGATTCAGTGAAGGCTATGTTTCTCTTAATCACTTTGCCAGACAGTTGGGATACTTTTCGTACAGCGTTAAGTAATTCTGTCGCGCCAGAAGGTCTTACAAGTGCCAATGTAGAAGGCAGCTTGCTCACAGAGGAAGTGAACAGGAAGAACATTGACAAAGGCAAAGGCAATAGTGCTTTGGTCGTTCGAGGGAGACAACCGTTTAAAGAAAAGAAGGGTAAGAAGGCACAAAACCGAAGTAAGTCTCGTGATTCGAAGTCAAAGGATGACATAGAATGCTACCATTGTGGCAAGAAGGGTCACATGAAGCGAGACTGTACGAAGTGGAAACAAGAAAAAGGCAAAACAAAGAGTTCTGAGCAAGATGAAAAGAAGAGTTCAATGAAGATTGAAGAGGTGAATGTCACAGGATCTGGTTCAGACAGTGATTCTGGTATAGCAACTGGTGACATCTTCCTTACAAGCAATCTTGATTCTGTTTTCTTGACTGCAGAGGATGGACATGCTATGAGTGATTGGATTATCGACTCAGGGGCATCTTTACATGTTTCTCCGCACAAAGAGTGGTTTACATCATATGTGGCTACTAAAGACTATGTCAGACTTGGCAATGAGCAGGTTTGTGACATACTTGGAGTGGGAGATGTGCAGTTGAAGTTTTAGAATGGCTCTTCTTTATGGCTCAAGAATGTCAGACATGTTCCAGCAATCCGAAAGAGCTTGATTAGTACAGGGAAGTTGGATGATGCGGGTTATGTGACAGTTTTTGGGAACAGCGCTTGGAAGATCTCCAAAGGTTTGATGACTGTAGCACATGGCAGCAAGTCAGGAACTCTGTACACTTTACATGTTTCAGAGGTTAAAAACCATGTAATTAATGTGATTGAGCAGCCAAGTGTGTCACTGTGGCATCGTAGGTTGGGACATATGTCAAAAAGAGGAATGGAAATACTTTCTCATTATGGTTATTTGCCTGGATTTTCATTTCAAGATTTCGAGTTTTGTGAGCATTGTGTTTATGGTAAGCAAACACAGGAACCGCACAGATCAAAGAGGAATCGTAGGGACGAACGGTTAGCTCTTGTACACAGTGATCTATGCGGACCAATGCCTAGTTTGTCACTAGGGGGAGCAGCGTACTTTTGTACATTCATAGATGACTATTCTCGCAAAGTATGGGTTTACTTCTTGAAGCACAAGGATGAGGTGCTCAAGGTCTTTAAGACATTCTTGCAGCTGGTGGAGAATCAGAGTGGTCAGAAGCTGAAGTGCTTGAGAACTGACAATGGTGGAGAGTACGTTTCCAAAGCTTTTCAAGACTTTTGTGAAGCAAAAGGGATTAAGCGGGAACTTACTGCACCATATAATCCTTCACAGAATGGGGTTGCCGAACGTATGAATAGGACCATACAAGAGAAGGTCAGAAGCATGTTGTCAAATGCTGAGTTGCCTGATGGATTTTGGGCGGAAGCAGTGGCTACAGCAGTCCATTTGATCAACAGGTCTCCTAGTAGGGTTCTGGATAAGAGTGCAGTGGCCGAGATGCTATGGACAGGCAAGGCACCTTCGTATAAGCATCTCAGAGTCTTTGGTTGTGAAGCTTATAGCCATATTCCTAAGGAGTTCAGAAATAAGTTAGAACCAAAGAGCAAGAAGTGTATATTTCTTGGCTACGGAGAATCGGGCGAGATGGGTTACCGGCTTTGGGATCCTGAGTCCAGAAAGCTTATTCGTAGCAATGATGTGCATTTCAATGAAGCCAAGTTTCACACTAAGCCAGAGAAGACAGAGGAGATCAGAAGAGTTGTCTTCAGGGAAGATGGACCTAGTGCTAGCACATCAAGACAGCATGGTCACGCTCAGGAACAGCCTATAGTGGCTAGAGAGGCAGAATCAGTTGTGGTGAGACGTTCTGAGCGTGTCTCCAAACCACCTGATCGTTATGTGCCATCTCTAAATTATGTCATGCTCACAGATTGCGGAGAACCATCTTGTTACAAGGAAGCATTACAAGTGGTTGACTCGAAAAAATGGCAGTTGGCCATGCAGTCAGAGATGACAGCTCTGCATAAAAACCAGACATGGAAGTTGGTTAAATTACCACAGGGCAAAAAGGCTCTACCTTGTAAATGGGTTTACAGGTATAAGATCACCGCTCATGATAGTCAACCAAAGTACAAAGCAAGGCTTGTTGCCAAGGGCTTTAAGCAAGAACAAGGCATTGACTTTGATGAAGTCTTCTCTCCAGTGGTCAAGATGACTACATTGAGATGCTTTCTTGCATTGGTTGCTATATTGGATTTGGTGTTGCACCAAATGGATGTCAAGACAGCGTTCTTGCATGGTGATTTAGATGTGGAAATTTACATGCAGCAGCCCGAAGGGTTTGTTGAGAAAGGCATGGAACATTTGGTATGCCAGTTGTTAAAGAGTCTTTATGGCTTAAAACAATCACCGAGGGCATGGTACCATAAGTTCCCCCAGTTTATGCTTTCTCAAGGCTACAAACGTAGTGAGTTCGATCACTGTCTATATACAAAGAAGGCTAAGGATGGCAGTTGGCTGATCCTTATTTTGTATGTGGATGACATGTTGATTGCTGGCAAACACTTGGAAGAAATTTCAGCTTTGAAGTCAAAGATGGCAAAATCGTTTGACATGAAAGACATGGGTGAGGCAAGTCATATACTTGGTATGCGCATTGAGAGAGACAGATCAAAGAAGTTGATTTGGTTATCTCAAACAGAGTATATTGACAAGGTTTTGCAACGTTTCAATATGGAGAAGGGAAAGGCATTGAGTGTTCCATTGCCACCATATGTGAAACTTAGCAAACAAGATTGTCCTGTGTCTGAGGAAGAAAAGGCTGAAATGGATAAGATTCCATATGCGTCTGCAGTGGGTAGTTTGATGTATGCAATGATTGCTACACGTCCGGATATTGCATTTGCAGTGGGAGTGGTTAGCAGATATATGTCAAATCCCGGCAAGAAACATTGGGAGGCAGTGAAAGGTATCATGAGATACTTAAAACATACAACGAGTATGCGCATATGCTATGGTAGTCAGGATTTGAGTGTCAGAGGATACACTGACTCAGATTATGCAGGAGACTTGGATAAGAGGAGATCTACATCAGGCTATGTCTTTACATTGGTTGGAGGTGCCATATCATGGCGATCTCGATTACAAGATTGTGTTACGCAGTCTACTACAGAAGCTGAGTATGTTGCAGCAAATGAGGCATGCAAAGAAGCTACTTGGCTTGGTAGATTGGTTGCAGACTTGGGAATCAATGCAGATATGCCAGAGTTATATTGTGATAGTCAAAGTGCTATACAATTGGCAAAGAATCCAGTGTTCCATTCGAAGACTAAGCATATTGATGTGAAGTATCACTTCATTAGGGAAGTACTTGAAGACAAGCAGATACAACTGCTGAAGATCCACACCAAGGACAATCCTGCTGATCTACTCACAAAGGGACTTCCAAGAGAGGGCTTTGTGCATTGTCGTGAGTTATTGGGCATTGGATAGATGGCAGCCATGTAAATCTTTGTACATTTATGTTCATAGATTTACAGTTACTTAAAGTGCCACATTGGACTTTAAGTGGGAGGTTGTTGGGATTAAAGCCCAAGTGGCCTCTTATGCGGATATGGCCGGCCGCCCGCCTAACTCACTTACCTCTAACTCTTTGTATATACTAACATATTCTTTGTGAATACTAAGGAATTGGGAGATAACCCTTCTAACAGTTCTCTGCGTACTGTGTACTGTGTAAGCTCACTGTGTGTGTGTGTGAGAGAGAGAGAGAGTCGACCCACGCTCCGCTCTGCGACTTCACTTCCAACATGCTTCAAATTGCTCAAGAAAAATGAAAAATTCTTTACTACATCCTGATGCACCGTCTTCAACCTAGCACTGGCTTCTTCAGGAGATATCATTTGCCAAAATCTCTTCCAAAACTGCATTTGTAGCTCTCGCCATGAACTTCGATCACCATCACCTAAACCATTGAACCATGTCTTTGCTTGTCCTCGCAGCAATAACCGTACCATCTGCAGCTTTTCTGCATCTATCAATCTACGCATTGACATCATCCACAATTCAAAATTGCTGCCCAATCCTCTGGATCTTCAATACCTGTGAAAATGGGGCCAATGCTTGGCTTTGACATCTTGATCAATTCGCCCCTACACTCTTTACTTTTGACCATTTGCCAATCGTTTGGCGACTTCAAACTCTGCTTTCAGCTTCTACTAAGGAGCATCAGCTAGCTCCTTAGTGGGGGCACCACTGATGGAAAGGGGGAAGGGGGAACAAACCCAACACACTCTAAACTTGCCTCTCTATAGCCCAGAGATTCCGTTGCACCCCTATCCACATAGAATCTTACACACATACACACACTTTTCTCAAACGAACTTGCAAGTATACCCAAATCGATGCTCACACACTCGCATGGACCACAATCTACCTCACACCCATAAAGACATCAATTTCTTGTTTCCCTTGCACACAATCACCTCTCTCTCTCTCTCTCTCTCTCTCTCTCTCTCTCTCTCTCTCTCTCTCTCTCTCTCTCTCTCTCTCTCTCTCTCTCTCTCTCTCTCTCTCTCTCTCTCTGTGCACATCACACCCTCGAGGGGCACACTTGCCTATACAAACCCGGAAACACCGCGCAACAAAGCAGAAGAGAAGAGAGGGGAGGGGGAACAACACCAAAATCAATACAACCAAAGCTTGCTTCTTCTTTAATTGATGAGTTATGGTGGAGCATACAACCATCAAAGCTCTCTCCTTCTCTATTTTGTCTGTCACCCTTCTTAACACAGCAGAGCACGAAAAGTTGAATATCTGCTAATCCATGCAGAATTTGCCTGTGTGTGTGTGTGTGACGCAAAAATTCTCAAAACGCTCTTTTCCTTCTCCCTCTAAGCTAGCTTTTACAAAAAAACAGTTTTGCAAAACTTTTACAGAATGAGACTTTTCGGTCTCCCTCATGCAGAGGTTTGAAGTCTCTCCCACAATATCCTTTCTTCCACTGACCACATGTCTTCCTCTACCCAAGTTGCCTTGCATGTCCTAAGAGCCTTTTCCCATGTCAAAACCTTCTCTTCAAGCATGAAATCCCTACGCTTAGGTCTTCATAACCACATAAAACATGTACTTACTCAATCTCCTTGCTTGTAATGGGTCTTCGTATCTGCTTTATCACCCATGCCTGCACCGGTAAGCATACACATAATTGTCTGCGCCTTCTACTAGGGTTGACACACTTTGGCTGCACCAACGTAATTCCCTTATGGCAAGATTTGCTCATTGAGCAACCTGTTGTTACATGAACAAGTCGGCCCCTTGATCACATTATTGAACTGTAATTTGCACTTTATCATGCTTAGGATATAATGTATTTACCTGAAAAGCTCTGTGAGACTGAGGCATCAGACCAATTGTAGACAGACTGCAAATTAAGCATTGCCAATGCGGTAGGGAGAACTGAGATTTTTGCTCCACTATAAAGCGGTATGCATGCAAGACTTTGCATCATCTCGCCCTCTTTATTGTTGCTATCATGCTATCGATATGAACGAGATGACTGAGGTTGGTCCGCAGTATTGCGTTCAATGTTGTCATCTCCTATATTTTCAATGATGGGATCCATGTCAAAGAATGCATATGTGGGACGCATGTCTAACCTCACTATCCTATCTTATTACAGTATTAGCGAGAACCACGATTAAATAATCAAACCATGGGACAAAGCTGACTCGACTAGTGCATAGAGGCTACAAAGAGGTTGTCATTCTCTCGGAAAACAACTAACAACTCGCATCTAACTCAAGCTACACTCAAGTGACTGAAATCACCAAAAGCCAATCACTCATCAGCAAGCAAATCACACACATTACAACATCAAATGACATCCAAACATAACGAAACTTCTAGGACAAGTTTATAAGACCTAAGCATACGTGCCTATAGTCTCAAACCCCACTTTAGGTCAAGTTTCAAAATCGCAATTATTAACAGCAGTGGATTTTTGACCTAGTCGTTTTCGGCCTAGAATGTATCTAAATGCTTAGCAATGATGCCCCAATACCCCGCCTATGCTTAATGTCATAATAATCAATATCTAATTCTCCTAAATGATTTTCTCATATTAAACTGATCATTTAATGTGGGGAAGGCCAGGGGAGAAAAAGCTAGAATATTGGTTAAGCTAGCAGACTGGCCACAGTAGGGATCCAAAGGAGGGAAAATAGGGATCCAAAGGGGGGGCCATCTGCAAAAGAACCATGTGCAACAATGGGCTAAAAAGACCCTAAGGTTCAGCCCATTAAGACTTCCAAAATGCTAAGGTTCCAAAATTCAAAGGTTGTGTCCAAAGGTCAACCCTAGGGAAAATTGGATGCTTTGTGTGTGACCTAAAAGTCTTTGCACATCCCTACATGGGAGGGGGCGAGCCCTAAAGGTAGGGGATGAGAGAGAAAGCCACACACACACACACACACACACAGGCTCCCTTTACACAAAGGGAATGAGGGACACATGTCAGCTCCCTAGGCCAGATGCCCACAAGGTGTGCCCAATTTCTATTGGATGACCCTTGAAGTGGACCAATGAGAATTAATCTAGAGCAAATCTAGTTTAATTAATTTAAAAACATTTAATAAAAGAAACCAATGAGAATTAAGTCTCCTAGAAGACTATTGGGCAGTCTCCCAAGGGGTCCAATGAGCATTCAGGAGCCCCATGGCTTGCCTGATTCCTATTGGCCAGGAGGCAAAGGGGTCCAATGAGAGTTTAGTTTAATTATTTAATTACCTAAAACTCTCACAAAAGGGGAAAGGGGGACACATTTCAGAAGGCTATCACTTATGTTGCTTAATTGTAATTGGCTTGACCTGGGGAGGGCCAATGAGGCTTCAACAAGAGCAATTAGCAAGAGGGCTCGCCTAAGAGAGAGAGGGGGCTGATTTTTGCAAGGCATTATCACACACACACACACACACACACACAAGCTCATGTGTGAAGAAAGAGAAGACTATCTCTTCCCAAGCTTTAATGGAGAACTCATCACATACTCCAAGCTTGTGAGATAGAAGCCTACATCAACACTCTCTTGGCATGTGGATGCAAATCCAACCAAGAGCCAAGCTTCAATGCATGCTCATCTCCTCTATCGAGCTAATTACTAAGCTAAGCTATGCTACATATGAGTGATTATGTGAGGAGATGTACATCTTTCTCGTAAGATACTCCTTCCTCTCAATCTACTCTCATACCCTGCTAGCTCTCACCATCTTCGAAGGTGTGTGAGGTCTTGGGTCTGAGAACGGGGATAATTCAAGTTGTGTTTGTTAAGTGTTTTGCTTAGTGCATGAAGTTTCCATCTTCATTGCACTAGCTAGTCTTGAAGGAACACAAAGAATTGTATTGTACAATGTCTCTCTTGATGGGAGAAACCATAATACAAAGCCTTTTGGAGGGGGGACCGGCTCCATGAAAATCCGGTCCTCAACTGTTGTCAATAGCTTAATTTCTCTCTCTTTTGAAATTATTGTCGATTATATCTAACTAGGTGTTATGCTTTTTGTTGCTCTCTCCACCCAAGCACTCTTGTAATTCTCATTAGGAATCTATTCTAATGAAATGCCCACTATGTTCATGCTAATTTCCGCTACACATAAGTTATTAGGCCATTAAATGTTACACTTAATTTGATTTAAAAGTGTAAATTCCTAGTTATGATGAATTTAGGCCGAGGGTCGCAACGCCGAAAGCTACAAAATACTGTGAATGGCTTACGTCAATGCGTAGAGCTCTTACCTGCGGTTGCAATGCAGCAGACGCAATCGCAATGTGACAATCGGAGAGGGAGTAGGAAGTGCGAGAAGGAGAGAAGTGAGCGTCGTTAACTCACACTATGTATTTCTTATCCAAAAACTTACAAAAATTGGCTTTTATACCTTAGCCAAGGTTTTTGCGTAGTCAAAACTAATAATCTGGAGTTCTACCAAAGCTGGGAAATGAGTGGCTAATCTAGAAGCTTGTAACCCCGGCTCATTAATTACAAAGTTTATCCGAGAAAATAGGAGTTACAATATTCCCTATTTATCAAAATAGTAATTATTTTACAACGAGAACTCTGAAAAATGGTGTCCGTGTTATCTTGCTGCTAATATTTTCCCCCTCCTCGCCTGTGTTGTCCCTTGACACAACTTTATGGGCTGAAGTAGTCTTCTGGTTGACGGCTGGCGAGGCGGTCTTTAAGCACGTCCAATGCCTTCTGGTGTCTGATTCTTCGTTCTTTGTCGGGCACTTGCAAAAATTGCATTGTTACTTGATTCTTTAGCTCCACCGTTGAGTAGCCTACAAACCTGGATGTTAGGTTGCTTATCACCGGTGCAAATATCTTTGTTCGCCAAGTGAAGAATCTAGTGTAGAAAGCTTCTTCAAAGGCTAGAATATTATTTGATGGCAGTGAGGCGGTCCGGGGCGGGCAACAAGAGAGGCGACCTCTAAACACCCCTCAAGGCTCCCGTGCTGCTCAATTGGGGCTGGGGCAACCACAAGCACAACAAAACAGCAAACCCACAGCCAAACCCAAACAAGATAGGGGCACCACCTAGTTATGGTATGCGAACTAGGACACAAGAGAGATTTTGGCACAACCAAGAAGATGCACCACACAACACACACAAGCAACCTCAGACCAAGACACACACAAACTGGACCAGAGAGAGCTAGAGAAAAGGGAAGAGAGAGAGAAAAGGATCTTGCGTAATACCTTATTTGTGACTTGCAAATGGAGATGGTTCGTTATGATGCTATCGTAGAACTTGTATAAAACTCACTCAATGCTTAGTGATTGCTAAACATTGCCAAAACACACACACACTGTCTTAGGGTGTGGGAGACCTCTCACCACAATACCCTCTTACAATGGACACAAAACTGGCAATGAAAAACACACTAAAACACTTTCTAAAATCAAGATCAACCGATAAAAACTCAAATACACGAGTTACCTTGAATTCACCAAACCGTATTGCACAAATGGAAGGACGAAGATTTGAACGTCGAATCACGCCTTTGATGCACCAAACCTCATTTATTGATGATGAAGAAGCATATACAATAGTGGTTTTGAGATTTGTGGAACTCACGCTCTCTCACTTGCAATGTGTAGCTTGAAGGCTTCTCTCACACCAAGAGTGAAGCTCACAAGTGGTTGCTACACCTAAGTCTCTCCTCACGCATAGAGTGTTGGGGTGCTATGTGAGATGTTGGACATTGTTTTACGAGAAGGAGAGGGGTCTATTTATAGGTTGGAGACCCCTCATAAAGATTATTGGAAATCCTAATTTACAAGCTAACAAATCAGGATTATGATTTTTTTGAATATCAAAACATTGCGGGCCTTCTTTGTCTGCTTGAGTCATGGGTGTGGGCTCTAAAGAGAGCATTATTGATGGTAGATAAGGTGAAAGTAAGTAAGGAGAGAGAAAGAGAGAGAGAGAGAGTGTTACTATACACATGTCTTGAGGTGAGGTGTCTTTTATGGTTAGGTCAATGCTATTTTGTGTTAGTATGTTAGTCGTTAGTAATCACTAGAAAGTTAATGTTACATTTACAATGGGTAGAGTGAGTTGATTTGATGAAAGAAGAGGGGTGAATTAAAAGAGAATCATTGAGATGGTGAAGCTTTGAAGAAGCTTGAACTCACCCTTGTGTAGATTGTGGAAAAAATGACCGCTGGTCTTCTTCGCTTCTTTACGCCGCCGCCACGGTTGACCGCCACGATGAAAAGAGGATTTGTTGATGAAAAATCCTCAATTTGCAGAAGTTATCATGGTTAAGATGCTGAATTTTAGATATTTTTAGGAGAGGTAAATGAAATTGTAACATAGAAGAAATAGAGAGAGACATAGAGAGGGTGTATGTATGTAAAGGTTCATAAAAGAACTATAGGGATGAGAGAGAAGGGTAATGGTGAAGAGGGTGGGAGAAGCCATGGAAATTTCAGGTTTGAGTGAGGGAAGGAGAGGGAGGGATGTGTAAGAGTGAGTAGGTGTGTGGAAGGGTGAGAAGACTAAGGGCTACTTGTGAGAAAAGTGGGCAGACTGGGGTCCACTAAAAAAATCATAGCTCACCGCTGGTAGTTCCAAAAATCATGAAAAAATTTGAGGTGATTATTTAGAGCGTGGGCTACATTTTCTCTTTTCACCACCACTCCAAATTCGGAGTGGAGATAGGTGCCAAAATTCTCACCAAAAAGCCTGTTTTTTATGCCTGCAAAAGTCTTTTAGTGGCCCCCTCCTTTGTTGAATTTGTACAATGCATCCAAGAGTGAGCCCCTCCTTTGTCATATTATAATACAAAGCATCCAAGTTGCCCTTGACCCATGCATGGAGGAGGATTATTGGTGAAATAAGAAATATATACATGGTGGGACTAGTGTATGGACTATTCATGGACTTTAGCTCAATGAGCACATGGTGTTAGAATAATGAGTAAAAATAATAATAAAAATATGGAGGAGTTATGGATATGGAAAGATATTCGAATCATATGATATGGTCCCTCCTTGAATTATTTTGGGTGAAAAAGGAAAAGGTATGCAAGTAAATAATATAATAAACGTAACCAATGAGTAGAAATCAATTTTTTGTTTTCACGAGGGTGAGGGTGAAAATGTGGGAGTGATTTGTATAAAGGAAAAATATGAGGTTAGAGTATGTACATATTGGCAAAAAATATAATTATGGTGTAAGAGGATGAAAGAAGTTGTACATAGGTTTAATAAAACACACACCTAAGTAGAAATATTTAAATAAAATACCAAAATAATTATAAAAAATCCCTATATTTAGGCCATATATACAATGAAATATTTACACACAAAGAGTCCATAATATACTTTTATTTTTTTATTTTTTTGGCTCAACTAGCCCAGTGACTAGCTAGCTGAGGATTTTTAAGAAGATATGGGAAAAGCCCCCTAACTCACACACGCCTATGTACAGTGAAATGGTAGGGATAGCCATAGCGTTTGGGTGAATTTGGTAGGGTGGAGTAACTTACTATGGAAATTATGGAGAGCCAAAAAACGGCTATCAGCAGGATCATGCATCTGGCATAGAATTCGTAAAGGACCTCTTCTGAAGGTTGCCCACTCAGATCGTAGCATAAGCCTTTGTTTCCTTCCAAGAATGATAGCCATGGGGCTCCTGTTTGCTCAGGCTCATTAAAAACTTCTATACATGTTAGCAACATTCGGTAGATTTTATACAACATAGCACATGAGAGATCTGGCAGACTCTTGAAGAAAGACATGGCGCCCATTAGGGTTTTCACCATGTATTCCTCTGTCGCTTGGCCTCTCTCTAGAGCTGGGCAGCCTAGGGAAGTTGAGCCAAGTTGGCCTCTTCTTTTGTAGTGCTTCATGCGCTTGCCATGTCCTTATTCTGGGTACAGGACATAATGTTGGATCTCTTTGTAGGGCTGCGGGTGCTCTTGTGAACAGAATCAGGTATCTTTGATTCTGGTTCAGCCAGCTTAACCTCCACTTTGGGTGGTCTTTATCTACGTCATCTTCTTGCATATCCTTGTACAGTCTTTCTTTTACCTGTAATAGTTCTACTTTGAGAAGAGGGTACGGCAGGTATTGTTGGTACCATTGAGCGTTGATCTGATTGGGAGTGAGTTGAGTGACGTTGACAGAGTAAAACTCTCAACTCCCAATCCATAGCGGCTTTCCACTACTCATCCACCTCTAGGGTGATCTTCTCCTTCAGTGCATCTTCTTCAGCTTTTGATAGTTGGACCATTGGCACTGTGTCTGCATCTGTGATGTGAACCTGAAAATCTTCATCACCACTCATCTCTATTGCTGATTGTGTCTCAAACTCAGCAAAAGAGACCGAGGGTATGTCTATCTGTGGTGGCTCTGAAGTGCCTGTCTCTTCCTGCATGTCTAGTTTTCCATCTCTGATGAGTTGATTCATTCGCTTGAGTTCTACTATCTCCTTTAGGAGCTCCTCCTCTCTTTGAACCCGCATCAGTGCCAGGTCCCTACGCTGTGATTGTTTGAGATTTAATTCCAATTATAGGTCTTTGTTTTTCTTTTCAAGTGCCTTATAGACTGCGTCAGTTCCTTTGATCGAGGCCACGGTTGGGTTTTCTCTAATTTGCCATAAGAAAATGGCATGATCATTGATCCTCTGTTCAAAATATTCCAGAGAAGCATTGGCAACATCTAACTGCACCTGAATTTTCTGAGCTTACAGAGAAGTTGTAAGAAATTCATTTGTAAATTTTGTCAGCTGCTCTTCTTTTGCTTTGTAGGCATCATATAATTTGGTGAATAGATCACCTAACTCCTCCATTTCTTTTTGTTGTTTATCTCTGGCTATTTGATGTTGTTCCGCTTCTGCCTTCAGCTCTTGCACCTGCCTTTGGAGATTAGTGATGACAGTCATCCTGTCTTCTAGCTCTCCTTGAAAAGCGTCGATCACCATTTCCAGTTCCTTGGCCTTTGTGCTGCGGTTTAAAGCTGCTGAAGAGAGTCTCTCTGTCATTTTCTGCATTTGTCGTGCATATTCATTGACATGTACTATTACTTCATTGTTTGTCTGCCACTCCTCTTGTCGTGTCAGTGAGATGTACTTACATCCTCATGTGGTGCTTCTTGCTCTGTCGTAGCTGCTGGTGGTTCTTGTGTGGAGGTAAATGGTCGGTCTTCTTCTTGGCCATCCTGAGGCTTTGATGCCTCGACAGTTTCTCGCTGAGTAGAAGTGGAGGGTGTTGTCTCAACCCTTGCTGTCTCTTCAGGTGCCGGACTTTCTTCCTTCTCTTGCTCAGTTTCTTTCTCATGTGCAGTGTAGGCTCTTTTTTGGCATCTGCTTTCTTATTAGTCTCTTGTTCAGATCTACTTGCCTGTTCCTCTTCTGGCTTTTGAGTCTCTTTATTTGCCTTCTCCTGTTCCGGCTCAACTTCTTTTTCTTCTTGTCCGTCGAGGTGGTCAGCTTCTTGTGCAGATTCTGTTTGTTGGGTGGTCTCAGAATATTTCTCTTTGTCAGGCTCTGCTTCTTCATTGGTGCCTTTGTCTGCACGTGATGGTGGTGGGCTACGCATGGGATGGTCTTGTTGTTTTGTATGCGGTGAGATGGGTCAGGAAGATCCATGACTTTGCTCTTGGCTAGCCGTCTCCTTGGCTCGCCTTTGGTCTTCCGCTACCTTGTCTTTCTTTGTAGCTTCTTCTGCCTCTTCCAGCTTTAGGGATTCAGTCTCTTGGTACATTCTTTCTAAATATTCTGTTGGACCATCCATCTCCTTTCTTGTAGGATGCTTTGTTCGAGGTCCTTTAAGTCCTGCAGGTACCCACTTTTCTGGATCCTGCCCTTGTACTTTCCTACTATGCTGGTAAGCCTATTTCTCTCTTTCAAATCGTGCTTGTTTTTGAGCTGGCTCTTCTTGGTGTACGGCCACAGCTTTCCTTTTCATCTCTTCTCTCCAAGCTCTCTTTTCTTCATTGTAAGAGCTCTCGCTGCTGTGCCGTTTTGGCGAGCTATCAGCAAGCTGACTCATTATCTGATTTATGTGACCTTTTACCTGACCTTGTAGCTTGTGGGGAAGGTTGTGCTGCCGAGATCCATGTATTCTGATCAGGGGCAGGCGGTAAGTTGTCGGCCATGCCGATGGTATGATATGCTATTCTAGTCAACACCTCTGGCGCACCCAAGTACGTGATTTTGCCTTCCTTCTTGGTGCCCTTCAAGGTTTTCAGGACATACTGCGCATGGTCCACAAGTTGCCTTGTTGTCAAGTTGAGAACCTGAGTGAAGGTGGTGGCCACAGTGTGATTTTGTGTAATGTACCTTGGTGGCCTTTTTGCCAAGAAATGGAAGTGTTGATGCATTAGGCAAAATTTGGACTCACAAAGGGACCCTTCAAGGAGTTTGACTTTACCTCTCTCTACCAAAATGGGCGCATGGATAAATTTTTGCAAACAAACTCCAAAGTTGGCGGAGGTTTGACAGTTAGAATGTCCTCTTCAAGCTCTATCTACTGATATATAGCACGCCATGAGATTCCTCATATTTTAGAAGATTATTTTTCTGATTCACTTAGATTCTGACAGAGTTGTCACATCATAGGTGAATCAGAAAAAGAATCTTCTAAAATATGAGGAATCTCATGGCGTGCTATATATCAGTAGATAGAGCTTGAAGAGGACATTCTTATTGTCAAACCTCCGCCAACTTTGGAGTTTGTTTGCAAAAATTTATCCATGTGCTCGTTTTGGTAGAGAGAGGTAAAGTCAAACTCCTTAAAGGGCCCCTTTGTGAGTCCAAATTTTGCCTAATGATACAAACGGGCTGGCACTTCCATCTGTTTGTGGATAAGATTGGAAAATATAGTCGTCGCTGTCTCTTTGGTAAATGTGCTTGCGGTTTTTCTGTCTCTTGCCCGCATGGTTATTCCTTCAGTAGGTAATCTGAGTGCCTCTACCACTATCTCTTTTGTGATCACTACCTCGACCTTGTTCCCTTGGGTGTATGATATCTGTGCGGTTCCATCTTCTTTGATGGTGGATAGAAGCTCGTAAGCTTTTTGAAAGTCCACTCTGCAAGGCTCTTGTTCGTAGAAATGCCTGAGCCCCAATGCCTGCGGTTAGCCTCTTTTGTCTCTCGCTTGGCAGCTACATCATAGACCTCTTTGGTCAGGAGTTGCAACTCCACCTGATGCCCCTTTTCACTCTTGAACCTGCTAGTGAAGACCGTAGTGTGGTTGTAAGGTCTCTACTTTCAAATTGCACACAAGTTCTATTACGCATTTGTATTTTTTTGAACCATCACTCCTTATTTAAGATATTCGAGTTCAAATTATGAATCGTAGGTTGAGAAAACCTAGAAATTAAAATTTACGCTACAAAATTCTGACATGTTTAGCTATATGAATCACTAACTAACTTATTGCAAGACTTATTTACTGATTGTAGAATTTTCTTTTACTACTTTAAAGTTAATATAAGACTGTTTAACTTAAAAATATAAAGTAAATTATCATTAAGGAAATAAATAAAATAATTATAAAGACAAAAGAATACACAGGGATGACAAATGAAGGCACATGGATAACATAGGAGGGGACAAAGTGGGACACACTGTCACATGAAAAAGGAGAGGCTACTCTTGACTAATCTTAATGAGGGGGGGGCTTGTGTGGCCTTATCTTTTGATGATAATGACAAAGTGATCAAGCTCATAGGTACCACAAGGGTACCAAAAACGCGGGTATGATTTTTGAAAAAAAAATATATTTTTTTTTTCTTTAAAAAAATTTTAAAAAAATTGAAAAAAAAGTTGGACGTTTTTCTTTCTGCTATAAATAGAGCATCCATGCTCACACTTTAGACATAGAGACTGCCTCTATAGCGCTCACAAAGTGCTGCCACTTCTCTTAGAGAGAAGGCGTCCACAAACCACTAAGAGAGCAAAAACTCTAGTGGACTAATAAGGTGAGTATTAATTAAGCATTCAATTAACTTTAGAAATGATTTATGTGTGCTATCTCTTACTCTAATCTCTCTAATAGATTAATAAGATTCAATTAGCTATGTGTATGTGTGCTATCTCTTACTCTAATCTCTAATGGATTAGTAAGATTCAATTAGTTATGTGTGTGTGTGTGTGCTATCTATTACTCTAATCTCTCTAATATATTAGTAAGATTCAATTAGCTATGTGTATGTGTGTTATCTCTTACTCTAATTTCTAATGGATAAGTAAGATTCATTTAGTTATGTGTGTGTATGTGTGTGCTATCTCTTACTCTAATCTCTCTAATAGATTAGTAAGATTCAATTAGTTATGTGTGTGTGTGTGCTATCTATTACTCTAATCTTCTAATAGATTAGTAAGATTTAATTAGCTTTAAGAAGGATATGTGTGTGTGTGTGTGTGTGCTATCTTTTACTCTAATCTTCTAATAGATTAGTAAGATTCAATTAGCTTTAAGAAGAATATGTGTGTGTGTGTGTGTGCTATCTTTTACTCTAATCTTTCTAATGGATAGTAGATTCAATTAACTTTAGAAAAGATGTGTGTGTATGTTTTCTCTTACTCTAATCTCTTTAAGTATACTTACTCTCTCTAGTTAGTACATCTTCACTATTAACTTATACATTGTTAATTGAAAGTTAATACATAAGAGAACTCATCATATTCTTATTATACATGATGAAATTCTCATTCACCAATTTTATTGTCAATTAGATTAAGTAGAATTTTGAATAATACTAAAATTTTAAATTAGTTAAAGTATAGAAATTGAAGTTAGAAGTGGATTAGAAATGTGAAGCATAAAAGTAATGCATTCCTAAACTTTCACTCATAGTTTACACATTTAATTTTTAATTAATTACGATTAGCAAATATTTGATGTATAGAAATTAGATGTAAAACAACAACACTAAGTGTGAATCCGAGTTGGCGAGGGTTCAAATTATAGACTCTCTTTGAAAACAAGGATATTACTAGGAAAATTGACCAATTTAAATTTCTAAGTGTATAACATAAGTGTAGTACAAAAAAAATGGCTCCAAAGCGTACTCGAACCCAAGGCGCTAATGATCGTGAAGCTGGTACAAGTAATGGTGGAATCTCTGTGGAAAATGCTATGTCTCCAGCAATCAAACCAATCGGAGCTATGGTACAGGTTAGTATTGCAGTTTCAAGTTATGCATCATTGCATATGCGAGACCGTAGGAATATATTATTTATCTTATGAAAAGAAAACACGGACCGAAACCACGGGGCTTAACCCCAAGAAACTCGTCATATGTTTGACAAGTAGGAAAGATTGTCTGGTTAAACTGGTTTCTATAGGAAAGAATGTTTGTCCAAAACCTTCGGTATGGTTTTTCTCAAATATCTCTACTTATTAGCACTGGTATTATGTGGCAGTTGTCGAGGCGTGAGATGATGCCCAGGATGGCACCACTGATGCTGTGGTGGGAGTACACCCAGATTAGCCCAGCTGGATACTGCAGTTGTGATTTGCCGTGGCGTGAGGATGACGCCCAGATTGGCACCGTTGTTGCTATGACGGGAGTATGTCCAGATTAGCACAACGAATACTTGTCGAGCGGTATGGGACGCTCATGAGGACAAGGGTTTTTATGAATAATGTATACACCGATCGGACATAATAGCGCCAGTAGAGATTCTTGAGTGAACCTAATCCAAGGGTTGTTGGTTTAAAATTGGACGACTTCTTGTTTGACAATTGTTTGTAATAATGTTTGAAGTGCTGTTTTAACGAACCAGTATCATAAATAAAGTAAAGGAACATGTATGTTTAAACAGTGTGGTAGTAATTAGATAACAAAAGAAGGGTGAGTGTGGTGTGGAAAGTGGGAGAATGATACCCCAACGGTATCATTCTATGGACGGGTGGACCCGATGAGTCGGGTAACTTTCCAACGCTTGAATTTTTTTTTAGTCATAAATCTTAAAAGAGACAAACCTTGGCGGCTGTGCTTCTGAAACATGTAGAAAAAAGCGCACAGGTTGGTCACTCTAAGATTTATACTTTTAGGTATAATTGATTATAGATAGTTTTTAGATAGGGTTATGGTGGTCACGCTTCGCCATAGCGAGATAGGACCAATCCTTCACTAACGGTTCATGCCCGTGGTTACGTAGTAGCTAAGGCAATGTCCGTTGGTTTTTTCTTATCAGGATTGGAGACCTATCAAAGGTACTCCGCCCCTCTCGACAAGGGGCAAGGACCTCACACTAGTATCAAAGCCTAGGTTAAAGCTTGGGGAGATTTTTAGATTGATGTTTGGATGTTGAAGGATGTGAATGTTTGAAATAATAGAAGAACCTAGAAAAATTGTTTTGAGTTTTTATATGGTATTGAAGACTGAACTTTCCTGGTACAGGAAAATGTTCATTCAGCCTACCAAAAATACCAGGTGTTCACCATCATGTTTGAAAATGCATGCCAATCACCGAATTATCAGTTTTGAAAAAGGGTGATGATGATTTTGGATAGGGTGTTTGCACCACCTATTCCAAGGGTGCATAGAGGATGGGGTATCAATTGTAGTCCATCTGGAGGAATCTATACCATCGATGCTGACAAGATATGGTGCATGGATACCAATCTCAAGAAACTTCATTGGGCAGAGGAGTTAAAAGTCATCGAAGTTTATCTTTTCATTGGTACTAAGAATCCGGATGCTACCATTACCTTGGGAGGAGAAAAGATATCTCAGACTCAATGGGTCTATAACCAAGTTACAAAAGTTATCCATGGTGGTAGGATTCGACCCATATGTGTATCTCGTAGCTTTCAAGGGTCAAAAGAAACTTATTATTTTGATCCTTTAGCCTATCCTTTTGTAGTCACTAAACTCAAAATATAGAGACATTACAATCCTTGTACCTAAAGACTACCAACCTTGGTAGAAAATAATATGTGTATAAATAAAGTTTGGATTAATATTATCTTTTGTTTGTATTATTGTCTGATCGAGTCTTGCCTTAAAGTGGATTAAAATTAGAGTATCCAATAAAGTTTCACTTAATCTATATTGCACAGAGTGCGGTGTACACATCTCTTCAAGAGAAAAAGCTACTTCTCAAGCAAGCTAAACTTTCCTCTTTCAAAGGGGAAGGAGCCCTAGTTGAGCGCGATGCAGAAGTGTGGCTCGAAGAGATGGAGGATTATTTTGCTACTGCTGGTACTACTCCCGATAACCAGGCAATGTTGGCTATGTTTCGTCTCACGGGGGATGCCAAGCTTTGGTGGAAACAACACTGCAAAGATAATCAAGTAGCTCAAAACACTCAAACTTGGGAAGACATTAAGTATGCTATCAAAGGACGTTATCTTCCACCTGCACACGAATCCCTTAAGATGAATGAATTCTTCAACTTACGTCAGTTTCATCTTACAGTGGAAGAATACTACTCCAAATTTGTAACTCTTAGGCGCTATGCTCCGCCAATGACCGCAGATCAACAAGTAGCCCGTTTCTGCCAAGGGCTAAATTCTCCTTTAAATACTCGTCTAGAAGCCATGAGGCCTGTAAATTTGCAAGATGCTCTTTTAAGAGCTAAACCCTTAGCTAAAGAGATGTCAAACTCTCAAAGTGTACGAAATGGAAATTTAAGGAATGTTGGAAGGAGAGGACGGTCTATGATGTGGAACCAAAGGCAAGTTCACCCAGTTCACCAAACTCATCCAATAGTTGCAGCTTCAGCAAATGGAGCTCAAAATGAAGATCTTAGATGCTATGAATGCAACGAGCTAGGACATTTCAGGAATGAATGTCCTAGGTGAGTCTCCGCAACAAATACACCTAATCGAGCTAGAGGATGAGGACAAATAATAAATCGTGGACGAAGAAATGGAGGACGAGATCGAGGGCGCAGAATGACTGCCAGAGTCAATTCTATCATAGGAGAACCAACATTGGGAGAAGAACAAGAGGAAAGAGCAACTCTACATGCTGCAATTGATAACCCAAGAGCAAGACAACAATATGCTGTCATTCAAACACCTGCAAATCACCAAGGTGAAAAATTTGAGCTTCTTATTGATTGTGGTAGTACTCATTCTTTCTTGTCACCTAAATGTTTAAGGAGGTTAGGACTTAATCAACATCCTACAAGAAAGATGAG
Source organism: Adiantum capillus-veneris (assembly GCF_014529385.1). Lineage (NCBI taxonomy): Eukaryota > Viridiplantae > Streptophyta > Polypodiopsida > Polypodiales > Pteridaceae > Adiantum > Adiantum capillus-veneris. Next base: position 4,801,613 of record NC_140938.1, read on the forward strand.
AGTTGAATTAGCCAATGGAAAGGAGGTGTTATCTCAGTACACTGTGGGCAAGATAGATTTCAAGTTGGGAGAATACTCTACTTCTGCTACTTTTCGAACCTTACCCATAGGAATCTATGACGGAATTCTTAGAAGTAAGTGTTACTTTTGTGCCCAAGGAAGTGTTACTTTTGTGGACAACCAAGGTCAAGAAGTCACTATTCAAGGCCAGAATGGACGACCAAAATCTTACTTGGTCAAAGCTAATCGTCTTTTGAAAGGGTTACGCAAGGGTCAACAAATTTTTGTAGTCAAGCTAAACAAAGTAGAAAAATCTTCTTCCAACCCTGAACCAATGTGGCTAGAAGAATTTTCGGATGTTTTCCCCGTTGAACTTTCTAAACTACCACCACCTAGGGAGGTAGACCATGAAATCACAATTTTTCCAGGTAGTGAACCAATCTCAAGAGCGCCGTACAAGATGTCACTTCCAGAGGCTATAGAACTCAAGGAGCAGCTCAAGCAGTTGATTGAGCAAGGGTTTATCCGACCCAGTACATCTCCATGGGGTGCACCTGTTCTCTTCCAAAAGAAAAAGGATGGATCTCTTCGACTTTGCATAGATTATAGGGGCTTAAATCAGGTTACCATCAAGAATAAATATCCAATTCCTCGTATTGATGAGATGCTGGACAGATTACATGGAGCCAAAATATTCACGAAGATTGATCTTTGATCTGGCTATCATCAAATTTGAATCCAAGAGGCTGATATCTCCAAAACAACTTTCAACACTCGTTATGGTCATTACGAATTTACAGTGATGGCTTTCGGACTTACGAATGCTCCTGCAACTTTCAATCGTCTGATGCACGATATCTTTAGAGAATTCTTGGACGATTTTTTCCTAGTATTCTTTGACGATATCTTAATTTATTCCAAATCAGAGGAAGAGCATGAAGGACATGTTAGGAAAGTGTTAGAGCTTTTATACCGAAATAAGCTGTATGCAAAGAAAAGCAAATGTACCTTCTTTACCCCTAAGGTCTGTTACTTAGGTTTTATCATTTCACCTGAAGGAGTCTCTGTTGACCCTGACAAAGTCAAAGATATTGTGGAATGGCCTCAACCCACTTCACAAACCGAAGTCAGAGGGTTCTTAGGTATCACAGGGTGGTACAGGATCTTTGTAAAGGACTATGCTCTTAAAGCTGCACCACTAACCGACTTGCTAAAGAAAGGAGCAACGATACTTTGGGAAGAAAAAAATGAATCTTGCTTCAAACAGCTTAAGGAGTATCTTGCTTCAGAACCTCTCTTAAAACTTCCAGATTTCACCCAAGAATTCGAGGTGATCTTAGATGCTAGTAACCTTGCATTAGGAGGAGTCCTTACTCAAGAAGGAAGGCCTGTAGCTTATACTTCTCGGAAGCTTAGGATTCATGAAGTGAATTATGTTGCACATGATTTAGAATTGCTAGCTGTTATTCATGCTCTCAAGCTATGGAGACATTATCTATTGGGACACAAATTCCAGTTGGTAACAAATCACAAGAGCCTTAAGTGGATTTTTACCCAATCTAACCTTAACATGAGACAGAGGAGATGGATAGAGCTCATGCACGAATATGATTTTGATATTAAATTTAGACCAGGTAAGGATAATGTTGTGGCAGATGCCCTAAGCCGTAAAGCTTTTCTGGGGGCAATTTCCATGGCTAACAACCCTATTCTAGACAAGGTCTTGGATGCTGCTGTCAGAGATACAGATTACCAGATGCTTGCTAGTATCCTACATGAAGAGAGGGTATCATCAAATCAGCCTAAACCTCTACATTATTCCTTAGAAGATGGGAAAATTTACTATAGGAGTCGACTATGCATACCTAAGGATTCTACCCTAAGGAATGCTATCCTATATGAAGCACACGATGGCCCAACTTCACGACATCCAGGTTATGCCAAAACCATCAATGCAATTCGCAGAAGTTACTATTGGCAAGGTATGAAGGGTGATGTCCTTCGCTATGTCAAGCAGTGTTTGTCTTGTCAAAGGATTAAGGCAGAGAGACTAAAGATGCCAGGTAAATTACATCCTTTAGATATTCCCCAAATGAAATGGGAATGTATTAGCATGGACTTTATCACCGGGTTTTCTTCTGTCCAAGCTGGATATGATTCAATCATGGTCATAGTCGACTTGCTTACTAAAGTGGCTCACTTAATCCCAATCAAGACAACCTTTACAGCTTCAGATATTGCTCGTCTGTTTGTGAAGGAGGTTTTCAGAATTCATGGTTTACCCAAGAGGATTGTTAGCGATCGTGATGCCAAGTTTACTTCAAAGTTTTGGGTATCATTGTTTCAAGCTATTGGAACCCATTTATGTTTTAGTCCTGCTTATCATCCTCAAACTGATGGCCAAACTGAAAGAGTTAATCAAGTAATTGAAGACATCCTTAGAGCATACTGCAATAGAGAACCTCGCAAGTGGATTCAATACCTACCCTTGGTAGAGTATGCATACAATTCCTCTACTCATAGAAGTATTGGACTGACACCTTTTAATGCTCTTTATGGTCAAGAATGTTTATCACCTCTTAACTTTTTTGACCCCACTATAAGGGTAGAAGCCTCAAAGAAAATGCTTGAAGAAATGGAAGCTCAAACCAAAGCTATTCGAAGGGATATTCAAGTGGCTCAAGATCGACAAAAGAAGTACGCCGACTTAAAAAGATCTGATCGGATTTTCAAAGAAGGTGGCAAAGTTTTCTTACGAGTAAAACCCAAAAAGAGCAATCTATCTCTCGGAAGGTATAAGAAGCTTACCTACCGATATTGTGGACCTTACAAAATAATCAAGGTTGTAAGTGATCAAGCTTATAGACTAAAACTCCCTTCTCATCTCAAAGTGCATGATGTATTTCATGTAAGTCTATTAAAACCTTATGTATATAACCCTGACCATGTCCTTGATGATGAGCAAATCATTTTACCTGCTCAAGATGTTCTACAACTCCAACCTGATACTATCCTAGAAACTCGAGAGAGAAAGCTTAGGAATAGATCCATCAAAGAACATCTTATCTTATGGAAGGATTTCCCTATAGAAGATGCTACTTGGGAAGATGAGACATCCCTTCTTAAGGATTACCCTTCACTGTTCTTGAGATGAGGGCATCTCAAATTCTAAGTTGGGGAGATTGTCAGGTCTCTACTTTCAAATTGCACACAAGTTCTATTACGCATTTTTTTTTTTTTGAACCATCACTCCTTATTTAAGATATTCGATTTTAAATTATGAATCGTAGGTTGAGAAAACCTAGAAATTAAAATTTACGCTACAAAATTCTGACATGTTTAGCTATATGAATCACTAACTAACTTATTGCAAGACTTATTTACTGATTGTAGAATTTTCTTTTACTACTGTAAAGTTAATATAAGACTGTAAAGTTTAACTTAAAAATGTAAAGTAAATTATCATTAAGGAAATAAATAAAATAATTATAAAGACAAAAGAATACACAGGGATGACAAATGAAGGCACATGGATCACATAGGAGGGCACAAAGTGGGACACACTGTCACATGAAAAAGGAGAGGCTACTCTTGACTAATCTTAACGAGGGGGGGTTTGTGTGGCCTTATCTTTTGATGATAATGACAAAGTGATCAAGCTCATGGATACCACAAGGGTACCAAAAACGCGGGAATGATTTTTGAAAAAAAAACAAAATATATTTTTTTCTTTTAAAAAATTAAAAAAAAATTTGAAAAAAAAGTTGGACGTTTTTCTTTCTGCTATAAATAGAGCATCCATGCTCACACTTTAGACATAGAGACTGCCTCTATAGTGCTCACGAAGTGCTGCCACTTCTCTTAGAGAGAAGGCATCCACAAACCACTAAGAGAGAAAAAACTCTAGTGGACTAATAAGGTGCGTATTAATTAAGCATTCAATTAACTTTAGGAATGATGTATGTGTGCTATCTCTTACTCTAATCTCTCTAATAGATTAGTAAGATTCAATTAGCTATGTGTATGTGTGCTATCTCTTACTCTAATCTCTAATGGATTAGTAAGATTCAATTAGTTATGTGTGTGTGTGTGCTATCTATTACTCTAATCTCTCTAATAGATTAGTAAGATTCAATTAGCTATGTGTATGTGTGTTATCTCTTACTCTAATCTCTAATGGATTAGTAAGATTCAATTAGTTATGTGTGTGTGTATGTGTGCTATCTCTTACTCTAATCTCTCTAATAGATTAGTAAGATTCAATTAGTTATGTGTGTGTGTGTGCTATCTATTACTCTAATCTTCTAATAGATTAGTAAGATTTAATTAGCTTTAAGAAGGATATGTGTGTGTGTGTGTGCTATCTTTTACTCTAATCTTCTAATAGATTAGTAAGATTCAATTAGCTTTAAGAAGGATATGTGTGTGTGTGTGTGAGCTATCTTTTACTCTAATATTTCTAATGGATAGTAAGATTCAATTAACTTTAGAAAAGATGTGTGTGTATGTTTTCTCTTACTCTAATCTCTCTAAGTATACCTACTTTCTCTAGTTAGTACATCTTCACTATTAACTTATACATTGTTAATTGAAAGTTAATACATAAGAGAACTCATCATATTCTTATTATACATGATGAAATTCTCATTCACCAATTTTATTGTCAATTAGATTAAGTAGAATTTTGAATAATACTAAAAATTTGATTTAGTTAAAGTATGGAAATTGAAGGTAGAAGTGGATTAGAAATGTGAAGCATAAAAGTAATGCATTCCTAAACTTTCACTCATAGTTTACACATTTAATTTTTAATTAATTACGATTAGCAAATATTTGATGTATAGAAATTAGATGTAAAACAACAACACTAAGTGTGAATCCGAGTTGGCGAGGGTTCAAATTATAGACTCTTTTTGAAAACAAGGATATTACTAGACCAATTTAAAGTTCTAAGTGTATAACATAGGTGTAGTACAAAAAAAATGGCTCCAAAGCGTGCTCGAACCCAAGGCGCTAATGATCATGAAGCTGGTACAAGTAATGGTGGAATCTCTGCGGAAAATGCTATGTCTCTAGCAATCGGACCAATCGGAGCTATGGTACAGGTTAGTATTGCAGTTTCAAGTTATGCATCATTGCATATGCGAAACCACATGAATATATTATTTACCTTATGAAAAGAAAACACGGACCGGAACCACGGGGCTTAACCCCAAGAAACTCGTCATATGTTTGACAAGTAGGAAAGATTGTCTGGTTAAACTGGTTGCTATAGGAAAGAATTTTTGTCCAAAACCATCGATATGGTTTTTCTCAAGTATCTCTACTTATTAGCGCTCGTATTATGTGGCAGTTGCCGAGGTGTGAGATGACGCCCAGGATGGCACCACTGATGCTGTGGTAGGAGTACACCCAGATTAGCCCAGCTGGATACTGCAGTTTTGATTTTCTGTGGCGTGAGGATGATGCCGAGATTGGCATCGTTGTTGCTGTGACGGGAGTACGTCCAGATTAACACAACGAATACTTGTCGAGCGGTATGGGACGCTCATGAGGACAAGGATTTTTATGAGTAATGTATACACCGATCGGACATAATAGCGTCAGTAGAGATTCTTGAGTGAACCTAATCCAAGGGTTGTTGGTTTAAAATTGGACGACTTCTTGTTTGAAAATTGTTTGTAATACTGTTTGAAGGGCTGTTTTAACGAACCAGTATCATAAATAAAGTAAAGGAACATGTATGTTTAGACAGTGTGGTAGTAATTAGATAACAAAAGAAGGGTGAGTGTGGTGTGAAAAGTGGGAGAATGATACCCCGACGGTATCATTCTATGGATGGGTGGACCCGATGAGTCGGGTAACTTTCCAACGCTAGAATTTTTTTTTAGTCATAAATCTTAAAAGAGACAAACCTTGGCGGCTGTGCTTCTGAAACATGTAGAAAAAAGCGCACAGGTTGGTCACTCTAAGATTTATACTTTTAGGTATAATTGATTATAGATAGTTTTTAGATAGGGTTATGGTGGTCATGCTCCGCCATAGCGAGATAGGACCAATCCTTCACTAACAGTTCATGCCCGTGGCTACGTAGTAGCTAAGGCAATGTCCGTTGATTTTTCCTTATCAGGATTGGAGACCTATCAAAAGTACTCCACTCCTCTCGACAAGGGGCAGGGACCTCACACTGTGGTGCTCTTCCAGCTGTTCTCTAGAAAGGTAGGATGCCTTTGCTACTTTGACCGACTCGGGGTCTAGTTGATAAGCGGGTAGTTCTTGTAGTTTCTCTTTTTGGTTTAGCTTCTTCTTGGCCCTCTTCGCTGCTTGCATTGCTCCTTTTCAATGAATAGAGTGCAAAGTTAGCAGATTTGTCGGATTTTTCTCTGGAATGTCCTTTTAGACTGAAATGCTAACAATTTGGTCCAATTTTCTTTAAATCAATTTTTGAACAAGCAAAGATGCATAAAATCATGCAAGGAACAAAACTATACGGTCAAAACAAAAATTTACAACCAAGGTAAATAATCATGATTATTTACAGCTGAGAAAAATTTTCAACTTTTTGCAAACTTGGCTTTATAGGCTTGAAGTATATACCAAATACATGCTCTGAGTGAAATATGGGCTCATTTGGATGCACGGGGTGAAAATGGTACCAGATTTTGGCTTTAGATCTCTGAAACAGTAGATATAAAGAAAACTTGAGATTTTGAAATCCAAATTGATTCAAAATTGGCTAGTGGGCTTATCACAACATGTACTTTGGATGTATGATGACACAATATCCAAATTCCCCAATTTTGATCAGAAAGTAAATAATCACAATTCTTAATTTTTCTTCCAAAATTGACATTTTTTTGGTACAAATTGGTTCTAGGCATTGTATAGACCTTTTGTATGAGATATGAAGCGATTCGGATCAAGAAATGTGGTCCATAACCCAAATTTTGGCTTGCAAAGGCTTCCTTGCATTTTTTTGGCAATTTTACAAGTAATGGGTGGTCATTTTGGCTCATACTTGATTTTTGGCATGTACTAGGTGTGTACACATGATGGGTGAGGTGATTTGACAATTTCCAAGCAAAACTAATGTAAAAGTAAATAATTGCGATTATTTACTACAGTGACAAAAACTTTGCAAAACCTACAAATTTTGACCTAAACATGTTTCATACACCTAATACAAGTCCTAAATTGAATTTGGACAAGTTTGTTCATGTCGGCATCACTTTGTGCTCCGTCGACTCTAAAATCACCATTTTTTGTGTCTACTCTGTCTGTTCGGTTGATCGGTCAACTTTGAGGCTTTGGACTTGTCCGTGACATAGTATTGAAGCAACCTGTCCAATTTTGGCTCATTTGGAGTTAGTTTGACTTCGTATATCGAATTTGACGCTTTGTAACCTTCGAGCCATTTTCTGCTTTTCGAGGACTTTGCTTGATGGATTTCACCAAACCAATCATGTATATTGTATATGGACCTCATTAGCAAGCCATCTGTGGTGTCACGTCGGAATCCTGACATTTGCCAAAAACCTAACTTTTCTATTGGGAACTCCCTTGACCCCAATCAAATTGTCCTCTGATGGTATAGAAAGGTTCTATTAGGTTAGGGCATGCTATGGTTCGAATCCCATCCGATTTGGTCAAGCTGGCAGGCCGCTATGGTCAATTTTAGGTCGTAGGTCTTCGTGCACTGATCGGTTTCTAGGGTTTTTTCTAGGGCTTTATACTAGCTACCGACCATAAAAAATAGATCATTGTTGAGTAAAGAACTTACCCCTCATGTCTCGTGTGAGACGGTGCTGAAAATGGTCAACTGTGGGCTTCGGAAAGGTCGCACGAAAGAGGCTGAAATCTCTCTCTACAAAGGCTCCAAGTGGAAATGAGGTGGTTTTAGCCTACCTTGGATATCTATACCCGGACTTCCCGAACTAAATTTCCCCAGATTCCCTCATTAGTCCTACTAGGCCGTGAAATCTATGTTAGACTCAAAAATTTTTCTGATCGGATTCCTGTGGCTCATTCTACAAGAATTTTGCAAAAGTAGGCCTGGCCACTTAATTTACGCTTCCAGCTTCCATATTTTGATTCTATTGAAAATTTTTGTGCTTATTGGCCTTGTCTTTCTGATCACCATCGTGTCTTCCATTTTTCCATCAGAGCCTCCCTGCTATTTATTATTAATTTTTGACTTGTTTATTTGAAAAAATCAAAGAAAACAGCAAAATGCTCTAAAAGAGTAAAGTAAAAATCCAATAATTAAGAAAATCACTTAAAAACACAGCTTTATTGTTTTTTGTTGGATTTTTATATTTTTAAGCCTCATTATCGACAAAAATTATGAAAAATACCCAAAAAATGACTATTTTTGATGATTTTTTGATAGTATATACACTATTTACACTCATCGAGAAGATATTAACAGTAAATTTTCCCTTGATGATGAATTATAAGGGCATTATTAGGTAATTTTACAAAAAATCACACGTTAACATCAAACTTTTTCCTCCCTCCTCAAACATTGCCCTTGTTTACTTAGTACTTAGTACATAGTTCTTAGTGCCCTTTCACCCCTCCTAGATGGCGTACTCCGGGACGATTGTGTGCCTGGGTTGAACAATCATGTCTATGCATAGCCGTGTTTGGCTCTACCATGATATGAAAATCAATGCAATTCAAACCAATATGTTGGTCTTGAGTAATTAACTCATGGATTTCCAATGTCGAGGTTTGTTGTTAATGTCTTCCAAAGAGAAAATCTTGTAGCTTGTGTGCTCTTTGTTTGATTGTACCATCAGGGTGCTTCAACACGCTGATTGCTTGAGCTGTTGGTAGAATTTTTTACTGTTGTTGAGCTTTTTCTTGACATTGGTAGCTTGGTTTTCTTGGTGTTGTATGGTGTAGTGAAGTCTTTTGAGACTTAATTCACCATTGCTTGATTGGTTTTACGGTTTGTGGAGAATATAAGTGCTCCTTTTTCTTCCACATCCATTTCAAGTTAGGTTCCTTGCTCGGAAATGCTCCTCTCTATGTTTTTACCCTTGGAACCTTCTTTTGTTTTGCTAGTGATGTTTTGGGCACCCAGATTTGAATCGGTTTATCCTTAAGATGTGCTTTTGGTACCCAAATTTGCCTGACTCCTTGCATGCTACTTGTAGCATTTGCTTGTTGAGGGGATGGAGAAGATTGATTACTTCGTGGTTTGGTCTGTTGATTGCTTCCTTTCCATTCCTCCTTGCTTGGTGCAATTGGAACAATAAGTTGCCCGCCTTTAGGTGATAGCTTGAGCTGATTTGTATCCCAATCTGGTACTTCTTTGTATGTCCGCATCCAGGGAATTCCAAGAATCATCATACTCATTCATGTGTTCATCTGGTAAGCATACGAATTGATGAGGACATGAACATCCATGTACTATCACGTTCAAGTTGACTACTCCCAATGTTGGAGTTGGGTTCTTGTTGCATCCTTTGATTGTTGCTATTCTTGCCGTCAATGCTTGACTTGTGGCCTTCTTGTATGTGGAATAATTGATTGCATTTACTCTAGCTCCTATGTCGACCAAAGCATTTGTGCTATGATTGTTGAGTTGTACTTTGATGCGCAGATCCATTCCATCTAACCAGTCATCATCTGTTGAAATTGCGTCTTTAGGTAATTCCTAATGTTTATCATCTATTTCCAAAGTGTTGACGGGAATCGGTATCTATTGATTCTTGAGAGCAGCTTTCCGCTTGAGTACCTGAAGCCGTGAGCTTCCTCTTGGGTTTCATCAATAACCTGCTATTATTTGGTCTTCCTTTGTTTGGCTGCAAGCATTCTCTCTAGCAATTCATTGGTTAATGGCAAATTGTATTTCTTTAAATGACATCCACTAATCCAATTAGCCATTGGTTCACCATTTAGGGTGGACAATTTTACTGCTCCACTTGGAGATACGTCTTCAATGATAAATGGTCCGTTTCACTTTTTTTTAAACTTGGGAATGTGTTGCTTAAGGGAATAGACTAGAACTAAGTCCCCTTTCTTGAAGATTTTTGTGATTAAGTGGGAATCAAAAAACTCTTTTTGTTTTTGCTTTTGTGCATAGATATGAGCTACACTAGTTAGCCTTTGCTCGTCTAGCTTTCCAAATCTTCGAGTCTTTCTGACAAGTCATGTCCAGTTCACTCAAGATTCTGTGATACCCTTAATGTCGGCAATAGAAATTCTATTGGCAGTATGGCATCAAGGCCATAAACAAGGTTCAAGGGTGTAGAATTTAGAGTTGTTTTGAATGAAACTCGATAAGCCCATAGAGAAACATGGAGATTCATTTCCCAATCTGTCCTTCCTGAACTAACCACTTTAGTCAGCACCGAGCTAAGAATTTTATTCGTATGCTCAGCTTTTCCGTTTGCTTGTGGGTGATAGGGAGCTGATTTGTTATGGATGACCATAAACTCATTAAGCAAATACTCTATTACCTCATTGAGGAAATGAGTTCCCCGATCACTGACAATCTCTATTGGCAGTCCAGATCTCATGAATACATACTCATATAAGAATGCAAGCAGTGGTTCTAGCATCATTCTTTTGAGTTGCTTTAGCCTCGGCCCACTTGGTCAAATAGTCCATAGATACAATGATATATTGAGCTTGGGTTCTATAAGCAAGTGGCTGTATCAGTCCAACAAAATCTATACCATGATTTTGCGAAGGCTCTAGCCCCCATCATTGGTCTTAAGGGCATGCTATCTACTCGTGTTGGCAATTTTTTTGCTCGTTGACAAGCATCACATCTTTGAACATATTCTTTGGCATCTGCAAAAAGTGTTGGCCACCATATGCCCGCCATCAAGATTTCTCTTGCGGTGGTCTCACTAGAAAAGTGACCTCCAGCTAATCTAGCATGTGCTTGTTCTATAATTGGAATATACTCGTTTTCATTTGCACAAAGACGCAAATGTTGATCTTTACCTCTCCGATACAATTGGTCCCCAATAAGAGCATAGTCTCTTGCTTCAGTTTCAATTGCTCTTTTACGACGTTTACTCATATCCTCAAGACAGGTTCGGCTCGATAAGTAAGTAATCAGATAATTACTCCACTTAGGAACAGGTGACATTTGAAACAATGTTACATGAGGAATGCGTGTTTGTTTTTGACATTGAGGGCAATCCTTTACAAAAGATCTAACATCTCTTCTCATAGTCGGTCATAATACTCCAAGTCTCAAGATTCGTTGCATAGTTTGGTCTTCCGCAAAGTGAAGTCCTACTATGGTAACATGTGCTTGACTTAGGTACTGTTCTTTTTCTTCAGGGTTAATGCATAAGAGCAATATCCCATCTTGATTTCTTTTGCATAGCCTTCCAGCTAGTAATTGATACATAGTTGATTGCTCGATTAATCCGATTGTGATAGGAAGTGGTATTTGTGAATCCACTTGAGCTATTGTCATTAATGACACAATGTTATCCGACCATCTAGATATCATTTCTACGGAGAACAAATAGGCATCTGGAAAACCATCGTCTACCCCTTTAGGTGATTCCCCTGAAATAATCCTTGACAAATGATTTGCTCGTTGATGTGTAGTGACTTTTTTTACAACCACAGTGAAATCAAATTTGAGAAGAATGATGAACCATCTCACTATTCTCCCTGTGCTTCATGGCTTGTTGACCAAATAAAAACAAAACTTGGTGGTCCACAAAGAACAAAAACTTGTTGGCTAATAGGTAATGTCTATAATTTTTAACAGTATAGATCATTCATACTTCTCTTTTTGTGGTGGTGTAATTCTTTTCTGCCATGTTCAATTGTCAGCTAGCATAAGAAATAGGAAAGTCAATTTTCCCATCTCCTGGTTGAGCTAGTATACAACCGATAGCAAAATTCAAAGCATCTACATGTACGTGGATACCTTATTCCAATCTGGTGCTTTCAATATTGGAGCTGAGGTGAGAGCTTGCTTAAGCTTCATGAAGGATTCTTCACATGCCTCGGTCCATTCAAAGTGCGTAATCAAGCTATACATGGGTTTTGCAATTATAGCGTACATGTAGATGAATTGTTGATAATATCTACAATGCCCCATGAAGGCTTGTACCCCCTTGACTGTTGTTGGTTTAGGCAAATCAGCAATGACATGAATCTTCACAATATCAGTAGCTATACCATTTTTAGACACTATATGTCCAAGAATTTTTCCTTGTCTTCCATGAATGTGCAATTTTCACGATTTAAGCAAATCCTACAAAGTCTACATTTTTTGAATACCTTTTTGAGGTGTTCAAAATGATCAGCCCGGATTGATGAATGTATGCATAGATCATCCATATATACTTCTAAGAGTTTTTGGAGACACCCAATCTATGTGTTCAATTTCGTAAATCAACTCGGCTTAATTTATTTTTTAATCTCTTCTTTTATCTTCCTGCCAAATGTTTCGTTATACGTGTATGGTCTCTGTCTACTTGGTTTCGCGTCATCTCTCATGGGTATGTTGATAGATTTCTGGATAAACACCCTTGAGATCCTTGTAAGACCAAGCGAAGATATCTCAGTATTCCTTTAACAAGCTCAACAAAAATAAAAAAATCCATTTTATGATTAGAAGTAGCTTAGGTAGGGCCTGATTTGATCCTGATCTAGAGCTATCAATTGGTGTTCTATTTGCTTGATGTGTTTGATTGCATGTTAGATCACTGAAAAAGTCGCTTTGATAGTGAAATATGCAATAAACAAAGTTCAGAAAAATTTTCTGTGTAACTGATTGTTGCTGAGCACTTAGAAGAGCTATTGGAAGAGTTCTGTGCTGAAAAGCTGGAAATCTGCAGCTTTAGACATCATACGCGTATGATGTCTTAGGACCTAAACATAGCCTAAAATTGAAAATTTGACATTGCCAGAGTGTTTAGAAAGGGGGTTTTACCCTAAGATCAACTTAAAACAAGAACATTAACACTCAAAGAAACCCAAAAAAGACAAGTCGGAGTCCAAGAAACGCAAAGAATAGGAAATTTTGGATTCAAATCTTGTTTTTACATTCAAACCTGACAAAAACACTTGAAACTCAATTATAAACATTGGAGAAGGCTTAAAACCAAAAATAGTCAAAATCTGGGACAAAAGACATCATACGCGTATAATGTCTTTTGGCACTTCCACTGCTTATTTTTGAAATCTGACCTGACAAGATTGTTACAATCACTGTTGGAAGCATAAATATCAAGTTTGGACCCAAATTGATGAAAAAGACCTCATACGCGTATGATGTCTTTGACCTAATTTTGGACATATTTTGATACTTTGCTAACCCAGATCCATTGTAACAGTTGTCTAGAGGTTATATTTCAAGTTTCATCCCATTTGGATCACAATTGACCCAGAAAACAAGTCAAAAGCGGAAAATTGCCAAGAAAAGCCTAAATTAGCCATAACTTGCTCAAACAGAGTTCAAACTGAATTTTGTGAATGAACAGAGCATAAAGGGGCCACTGAGAGTGAGCATAACCAAAATAGTCAAAATCTGTGAAAAAAGACATCATACGCGTATAATGTCTTTTTCAGCATAACTGCAACAAAATTCTCACCTGATGAAACAGAAGTTGTCCCACTGACAAGATTAAACAATTGACAAAGAATCAATCAGTTTGGATCAATTCTGACCACAAAAACTTGGGGAAAACAAATTGCCGAGACGGAAAAGTTACAGTCCTTTAGGGGAATTGATGAATTTGAGATCGGGCAGGAATCTCCGGAATAATCAACCAAAACAAGGGGAACCAGCAAGTTTCATATCAACCGAGGGAAGTGTAAACCAAAGTTGGGTGCAACCATTAGAGCCGATCTTTGAAGGAAGTGTCTCTGACACTTCTTCGGAGAGATCTTACGAGAATTTCACCGAAAACTTGGAACACTTGAACCTGAACAACAGAGAAAATATGGCAGCAGGATCATCAAACCCTTCCGCCACCATGAAGCTATTGTTCATAAAATACCAGTACGACAATGAGCAAGGTGCCAAGATCTACAAAGATGGAATGGACCGCTATTGTGTAAAGATAGAAGATAGACCTAGTGAGTTCAAGGACTTAGTGCCTGTGAGCTATAGCGGAGATAGATATCTAGATGACGAGGGTACCATGTACTTGGTAGTCCTAAACCCTAACATTGTGGACAAGTGGGGATTGATGGGTACCAAAGCCAAAATAGATGAAGAACTCGAGGAGAAAGCACCAATAATGAACTTCCCTAATGCGAGGTTAAGAAGAGAGAATGAAACTACAAGGATCAACACTGATAACATCTATGTGGGGCTGTACAAATATAATAATGGGGAGCAAGATCTCTATTATAGATGTGAAGAACCCTACACCGGAGAGTTGACAGACAAAAAAAGACTCTATGTCTTTACCTACACAGAGGGATCGGAAGTGAAAATTGCCGCTTACGATAAGTATGGAAGGCAATACTCAACAATGGGCAAGAAAGAATTAGAAGGATATACATACTTTGGGGGACCACTACATCAGTATTATGTTACTTCTAGCTCACATAGACCAGCACCAAAAAATGGAGTGCAAAACTCAATGACAACAGGAGGACAAAGAACTCAGGTTGCTGACTCTTTCAGTCAACCTTGGGACTCGAAGCTCGGACCAATGGGATCATTACATTCCAGAGAGTCAATGGAGACGAATCGAGGTAGTGCAGTTCCAATCCCCACCTATACCACGCCAGGTCCAAGGTTTGAAGCGGAACCATCACATTTACCTCCTAGTAGTAGATTCAGGGCGGGGGAACCGACAAGGGTAACCCATGAAGTCCATGATGCTAGAGAAAGCTTTAGCCGGGACACAGGAGCAATGAGATTGGTAGCAGATCATAGACGTATGAGACCATCTCAAGTAGCCAAGTGTATGCCAAAGAAGTATGGTGGTTCAGGAGATCCGTATGCACATGTGTCACTCTTTAAGCAAGTTTTAAGAGCTGAGCAGATAACAAATTTCCATACACAATACGAGGGATTTGGTCTTACTCTAGAAGGTACTGCATTGACATGGTTTCAACCAATGAACATTGGGGGATTCCATGACATTGACCATTTGCTAAGAGAGTTTGCTGAGGAATTCTCAAAACGAGGGATTAAGCACAATACGGTCTCACAAATATATGCTTTTAAACAGAGAGAACACGAAAAAGTGAAGGAAGCGGCACTTCGCTTCAAACAATACATTGAGAGATGTCCAGTACGTGAACGACCACAAGATGACAGACTATCTGTTCTCTTTATTGAGGGACTGAGGAACGACACTCTCAAGAAGGACTTGCACTTGAAAGCTTGTACAAGTTTCGAGCAAGTAACGAGAGAGGCATTGTACTTAGTGGATAACTGTACGGTTTATGGAGAGGTGTCAGCGGATACAGATTTTGCATCCAGTAGCTCCTCCTCCGTAGCGAGCGAGACTACCACTAAAAAGAATGTTCAAACAACAACCATGCCAAATGTAGAGCAAATGATAGAAGATGCTCTAAAAAGGATGGCACCATACCAAAAACCATTTCCAAAACCACTGAAATGGTGTGCGATTGAGCAAAAATGGACAAATCATCCAACAGAGGAGTGCTATTACAACAAAGGGTATGTAAGGGAGCGCCAGTACGCACCTCCTTCTCTATTAGCACCACCTCAAGTACATCCAGTACCTCGATACCCAACGGGAAATGTACCAGGACCTATGGGGATAGAAAGACCTCAACCGGTATTGGGACAACAACCACCTTTACCAGGAGCAAGACCAGTGGGCATTAGATATGCACCAACCTTAGAGAATCAGGAAGAACAAGCCTTAGTGCCTGTTCAAGCCTATTATGAAGAATCGGGTGCACACATGTCTCCGACAGTTTATTACCCACCAGAAGAACCAAAACAACCAGAACCATGGGGCATGATGGGGAATGTTGGAATACCAACAGTTACAAGTGCTTCTGATGAAGAGAGATACAATATGGATGCAAGAACCTTGATGTTCATAGCTCATGGAGGGTTAGCAGGACAGAGACCATCATATCCACAAAGGACGAATCAAATGGGACCAAGACCAACACTAGGACCTTGTTACAAGTGTGGAGGTGACCATCTGATGAATGTTTGCCCACATACGGAAATCATTAGAATTAACGCTTATTGCACTGAGTGTGGGGTTACTCACTTCATTGAGGATTGTTCAAAGAATCCAAACAAAGTGCAAAAGACGACATTGAATATGTTAGAAACTATTCCTACCAGCAGTGGGTCTGAAAATGAAACTCTGATACCAACGCAAGTTGTTACTAGAGCTCAAGCTAAGAAAACCACTAGAGAACCTGAGAATGGAAAGTTAGCGACTGAAGTGGTTAGTCAAGGACCGCGGAGTCAGAAAAACACATGGAAAGCTAAGAAAGCACGCATGAAGTTGAGAAAAGAACGTGAAGACGCTATTCTTGCTGAGGAACTAAAGCAAACTAAAGCTAGATTAGAAAAACTTGAGAGTCAAAACGGGAAACGAGAGATGAGCCCGGAAAGAACGAAACAAAAGAGTATCAAAGAAACAACGAGCTTAAGCTCAGGGGGATCAGTGCTAGTCGACAAAGTACACGAACTATTGGACGCACTGATGAGAGCTTACGAAGCTAGGTTAAGGAACAACCAAACACAAGAACAGAGGTGGATGACATACCCAAACGCGGAATTGGAAAAGCAGAGACTTGAAATGTGCCAGAGAATGATCGAGACTGCACAAGCCTTATTAGAACCACCAAAAGAAACAATGAATTGTGGAAAGGAAAACCCAATTCAACAAGAGACTATCGTTTCACGGGTAGCTGAAAAGACTCCTAGTGCACAAAAGCCTGAAGATACACAAAAGGATGACCACATAGTATTGAACACAACCGATCAGGAGATAGAGAGTTTTCATCCAGTCATACAGAGGATTTATGAAAAAGATGAGGATTACAATGAATTTTGGAAACAAGTGAGAGAGGCAAACTTTGCAAACGAGCTAAGTTGCCAAGCTAATCAGACAAATTGGGAAAAGGACATTAGGAATCCTCCCATAGTGGAATTTGAGGCAGGATCTCAAGTGGACTTGGATCTGCAATCTTACTGGGGAGATGGGGGCTCTGTTAGAACAATGGAGAGCAAACCTCATTCACTGAAAACCTTACCTTCATACTTAGGAGAGTATGAAGCAAAATCCGAGATTAGAGCACTTCCCTCACGAAAAATTTCATCAGAAAAAGTCATGGACTCGCAAGGATTGATAGAGATTTTGTCAACACCAGTGACATGCACTATCACTCTAGCTGAGCTTCTGAGGCTAAGACCACATATGTGGACCACTGTAGGAAAATGCTTGGAGAAATTCGGGATAAAAGATCCAACATCGAGATTGCAAGAGAGCATTGAGGAGCTGAGCAAGCCACAAAAGAACGCTAAGCCTGTACCCTTAAACAAAGTTGGAGAGTATTGCGAAGGTGAAGAGGGGAATACAACCTTACCAGTTGAATTCCAAGGAGTGAACACAATAGCAATACTAGACAGCGGAGCTGGGGTAGCCATTGCTACAAAAGAAATCTGGAAAAAATGGGGGAAACCAGCAATAAGGAAGACTAGGTTGAAACTCCAATTAGCAGATGGACACATGGAGAAACCTATGGGGTTATTAGAGAAAGTTGTAGTGACCTCTTGCGGCATTGAATACGAACATACTTTTGCTATTGTCGATTTTGGCAAGGAGAATAACTATGATATCATACTGGGAAGACCATTCATGAGACAATTGAAAATGGTCCAAGATTGGGGCTACGATCACATATACTTGAGAAATATGGAAACCACTACACGTGTGAACTTGAAAGACCATAGCTACAAAGATGTGAACCGAACACCGGTAGAGGAGTTTGATTCAGCTACTTTGGCGGGATCCGAATTTTCAGCTTGGTTAGGTAAACCCAAGGAGTTATGGATGTGTGGAGCTTCGAAATGTGGAAGTCTGAAACGAGAAGAATGTGTTTTAGAAAGGGCTATCGAAGACGAAACTTATGTAGGAGAACCCTTTCCAGAGGATACGTTTGAACCATTAGAGTGGACACACATTCTAGCAACCCTAGATGTTTGTGCAATTCCGGATGGTCCCACAACGAAATTTTGCGACAAGGACGGGTACGACGTGGTTCCGTATTTCATGTTGAGAACTGTACTCAAAAAAGAAACTGAAAAGAACGATACACTGGAAAAGGAAGATGAAGAAGAGGTGTTTCACGACATTCCCAATCATCCAGAGTGGGGAAATGAAGCAGACAACGAGTCAACGGACAATTCAAGCGGAAACGAAGAACCTATAATGGATGTCCGATTTTATGATTTTCCGAACCAAACTAAACAACGCCAGAAACACTATAGAGCAAAGAAAAAAACAAAAGGGGTTAGAACCAATCCGATACCTAGAATAAGAGGAAAAAATCAATTCCTAATGCTAGTAAAGGCTGAAGATTGTGTTAAGGATAAGATTTCTGAAAGAATGAGAGGCAGTGATCAAAAGAGCTTACGAAAAGACAAAAGAGGCTCAAGAAATCAAGTTCAAAAGAATGGAACGAAAACTGAAACAGAAAGATCAGAAAAGAACAAGCGCAACAGAGAATACACGGAGTCCAAGTTAGAACGTAGAAACAAGTACAGAGAGCTCAAGAAAACTCTGAAGGAAGTTTGGACGACTGAAATTGAGAGTGGAGAGGACGAAAATGTCAAAATCAAGGAAAACATGGATGTTCCCTCTCACTATAGGAAATTCACAATAGAGGATAGGAAGGTGATATTAACCCCACCTATTCGAGAGAGGAAGGAGAACGAATCTTATGACGGACCGGAGGATGCAAAAAAAGTTGATTTAGCAGCTCCAGGTGAGACGCCTAGACCGGTGTACATAGCCACAGATTTGTCTCCAAGCGAGGAAGAGAGACTTTTGAGTCTTCTCAGAGAGTACAGGGATGTGTTTGCATGGTCTTATAAGGACTTAAAGGGAGTTGACCCATCGATATGCCAACACTCAATCCCACTGAAACAAGACGCAAAGCCTAGCAGACAGAGACCATACACATATAATGATACTTTTGCTAAGCGAATCAAGGAAGAGATAGATAAGCTAATGGAAGCTGAATTCATATACGAGATTGAACACACTGATTGGGTATCTCCGATTGTGGTAGTACCTAAGAAGAACGGAAAACTCCGAGTGTGTGTCAACCTAAAGAAAGTGAATGCTGCAACAATCAGGGACAATTATCCCCTGCCGATAACTGATCATGTTCTAGAGCGTGTATCAGGGAAAACAGCATACTCCTTTCTTGATGATTTTTCAGGATATAACCAGCTAGCCATAGCACTGGAAGATCAACATAAAACAGCTTTTGCAACGGAGTGGGGAATTTATGCTTATAGAGTTATGCCTTTTGGTCTAACCAATGCTCCCGCAACCTTCCAGAGGCTGATGACGCATGCTTTCAAAGAATACTTAAGGCTGTTTCTCGAAATATACATGGATGACTTATGTGTACATTCTCTACTGAGAGATGAGCATCTAGAACACCTAAGAAAAGTATTTGAGAAATGTAGGACATATCGCATTTGTCTCAATCCTGAGAAATGTGTGTTTATGGTCCGACAAGGCAGAATTCTGGGACATATTGTCTCACAAAACGGAATATCCACGGATTTAGAGAAGATAAAAGTTATAGTGGATATGCCTAGACCAACCAATGCGAAACAAGTACAGAGCTTTATGGGACATTGTGGTAGACGATTCATTTACATGTACGCTATAATAGGCCAACCACTTTACAGGCTAATAGTGAACTTTGAATGGACAGAGGAATGTGAGGAATCATTCAAGAAATTGAAAGAGGCACTCATTACCGCTCCAGTCTTGAAATCACCAGATTGGGATAAAGATATTCCATGTGCACATAGATGCTTCGGCATATGCAATAGGATGCATTCTGGCTCAGCCAGAAGAAGGAAACATGGATTTTCCTATCTGTTACGCCAGTCGACAGCTCAACAATGCAGAGAAGAATTACACCACAACGGAGCGAGAAGGATTAGGAATGATCTATGCTGTGAAGAAATTTCGGCATTATCTTCTAGCCAACAAGTTTGTGTTTTTTACGGATCACCAAGCCTTGCTCTACCTAGTGAATAAACCATGCAATACCGGGAGAATAGTGAGATGGTTCATTATCTTACTGGAATTCGACTTCACGGTAGTAGTGAAGAAAGGAAAAACACATCTTAGAGCTGACCATCTCTCGCGATTGACGAATGGAGAAGACCCTATAGGAGTAGACGACGACATGCCAGACGCGTACTTGTTCAACATAGAAATGATACCTAAGTGGTCTCAAAATGTCGTTGACCTATTAACCTATGGAGGAGATTTCGATAGAAGAGAATACAACCTGAAACATATTGCTATTCAGCAATCCAAGAATCTTCAATTGATTGCAGGAAGGTTGTATCAATTGGGAAATGATCATGTTTTACGACTATGCATCAATCCTGAGGAATATAATATATATCTGTGCGAAGCACATGTTCAGGAATGTGCATTTCATTGTTCAAGAAGGAACACATATAGGAATTTGTTACAATTGGGAGTCTATTGGCCAGGAATGAAAGAAAGCGTACATGAATATGTCACTGTATGTATTGTATGTTCATCAAAACCTCCAGTTGAGTATTCGACATTATATCAGATAATGATCGCTCCAGAATGGAGTCAGTATATTGTTGAATATCTCACAAATAGAACTTTCCCAGAAGGAACGTCAAAAGCTCGTCAAAAATCTGTAGAGACAGAAGCTAGAGATTACGCTTTAATAGGAGATCAACTCTATAAGAGAGGTAAAGACAACCAGCTTAGGATTTGCGCATCAGAGTCTGAGTATGTGATAATCCTGGAGCAAGCTCATGGAGGAGTAGGTGGAGGCCATTTCTCAGGTGATAAGACAGCAAAACTTGTCTTAGCCGCAGGAATATGGTGGCCAACATTACATATGGACGCTGAGGAATACGTTAAAAGGTGTGATGACTGTCAGCGGACCAAAGTACCACTTAAAAGAGATGATATGCCGCTTAGACCAATGATGGGGGCAAGAGCTTTTGCAAAATGGGGGATTGATTATGTTGGACCCATTTCGCCTCCTGCATATAAGACTCATACACAATACATCATTGTGGCTACAGACTATCTAACAAAGTGAGTCGAAGCAAAGGCAACTCAAAAAGCAGATGCCAGGACCACGGCACAATTTCTGTATGAATACGTCTTTGTACGATATGGATTGCCAATAGAAATTGTGAGTGATCGAGGCACACATTTCATAAATGAAGTGATAGAGATCCTTCTAGATGAATTCATGGTAATCCATAGGAAATCAGCCCCGTATCATCCACAAGCAAACGGACAAGCTGAAGCAACAAACAAAACCATATGTACGGTCCTCACGAAGATTGTATCTAAGTCGAGAACTGACTGGGACCAAAAGTTGCATTCAACATTATGGGCATATAGGGTAGCGTATAAAACATCCATAGGAACGACCCCATATAACATGGTTTTTGGGCTAAATGCTATCTTGCCAATAGAATTCTTGATTTCAACCTTAAGGGTGGCTAAGGATCTAGAGTGGACAGGGCACGAGCTCTCTGATAGAATAGATGACCTAGAAAAGCTAGATGAGCTTTGCCTAAAAGCAGTAGCTTCTATCTACGCTCAAAAAAGGCGACAAAAGGAATTTTTTGATAAGCATGTGCGGACTAAAGAGTTTAAAGTTGGGGACTATGTCCTAGTTTACACTCTGAAACAGCATGCTAAGAAGCTTAAAAAGCGAGGGATGGGACCTCTGTTGATTAAAGATCTATCACCAAGTGGAGCCGTCAAGCTTGCTACATTAGACGGAGAAGAAATGCCCAATTGGATTAGTGGATGCAGAGTGAAAAAGTATCTGTTGCCGCTAACACAAGACATGCTTCTCAAAATACATCAAGAAAAGCTGCGTGTCCAGAAAAACAAAAAGATTGAGGAGGAAGCGCAAGCCGAGGCGAAGGAAAGAATGGAGAAAAGAAGACTACTGCGTCAGAAACAGCGCAATGAAGGAGCAATACGAATAAACGTAGTTAGTATAACAGAAATGGATAATGACAAAGAAGAACCCATCATTGAATGCAAAGTAGGAACCAACCAAATCAAAGCCAGAGCACTATTGGATTCAGGAGCTCAAGCTAACCTACTTTCACTAAGTTTGTATAGACAATTGACAAATGACACTAAACTACAAATTGCCAAGCAAGAGTTAAAGAGTTACTCTGAGAATGCAATCAAAACTGTCGGATGCACAGTTTTACATATACAGATTAACCAATATGTGTATCCTCATATGTTTTACGTGGTTGAAGACCAAGCTACACAACATCCATTATTGCTAGGACAACCATGGCAGAAGCAATACAATGCAATGATTGACTGGAGTTCTAAATCAGTGCTTATCAAACACGAAGGTGAAAGTCAATCAGTTAAGTTCACCAAAGGAGCAGAGCCAACTCCAAAGGAAGAATCCACAGACAAGGGCAAACAACAAACAGAGAAAAAGAAGAAGCAATGGCAACCAAAAGTTTCTACACAACTGGATTGCTCGTCGACGAGGAACTCTCAACATTGGATAAGGAAGACAAGCAATAATATAACAGCTCAACCTTGGAAAAAAACGGAGTCAAAGTTGGTATGGAGACCAAAAAAGGTGGTGCCAGAAAACACAAACAGAGTCTTCAATACCAGACAACAGAGTGATCCCCGACAATCAAGGACAGTGAAACAGATCTGGATTCCAAAGAAGTTTATGACGGCACAAAGCTACAGCAAGCAAATTTGGATCCCAAAGATTTGTAAACAGGAACTCCCTTCAATACAATCAACGGAAACTCCTAGGTATTTCAAGGCGAGGAAATCAACACACAGAACAAAGCAAGTTTGGGTCGCAAAGAGTTTGTGGCAAGCACAAGCAAAGCGGAAGCAGATTTGGATTGTGAAAAAAGACAACAAGGTAATGAAGAATCCATCTACTGGTTCTACTACAGAAGTGCCAAAACCAACCCAAAACCCGACCACTAATCCTTCAATCAAACAAAGAGCAGCTGTATTGGAAAGAATGTTGTATCATCGCTCTACAATTACATTGGGAACTTATGACCAAAACAACTACAATGCTTCACCCACAGACACTTCATAGTCGTCCGGGAGGACTCAGACTAGGAGGGGGGGAGGTATACAGGAGCTACAAAGCAGCTACAAGCGGGAAAAACAAAGAAAAACAAAAATTATATTACAAGGGCAGTGTCTTACATGATTTTGCAATTTTTTATGTTTGATTGCGGATATTGATAATATTTATGCCCTTATATACCTTGTTTTGCAACAAGAAGAGATCAAATGATGAATTTGGGTCTCTAGATGTGTAAATATCACTAAATAAGAGTGTTTTTGGAGCTAAAAAGAGGAAAAAAGTGGTAATCCAAGTCCAAAAATCACAAAGAAGTGTATATTCATATACACAGGGTTACCAGCTATTTATCATGTATGTTTGGAATTTTTTGGCTTCAATTTGCTATTTTCCTTTATTTTTTATGATTTTCTTAATAAAAATAAAAGAAAAATAAAAAAAGCAGGTGAAATGAGATCGGAAAAAAGAAAAGAATAGACGGTGATGGTCCTAATGACAAGGGCAAACCATGGTAAAAATGGGTACAATTCTGAAAAAGTTGCGGAAAGCCCGAAATGACAGAATTTTGGCAAAGTGACAGATTTCTCAGAAACAGGTCAAATGGAGTCCAAATTGAGGAATTTCAAATCCTAAAGTGCATTTCACGACGAGATAGGAGCACATGTCAAATTTGGTAACAAGTGATCCGGGAAGCCCGAAGTTAAGTATTTTTCACTTCACTATCAAGCTCATTTCCACTATTACCTTCTTGGAGAGAGCAAAGAGCACACAGGAGCATCCGGCCTTCTACCGCCTTCTACGACTGCTACGAGAGCTCAGAGGACACCAGACATGAGAGGTAGACTCGTTGCCATAAGCTTTTGATGCTTATCGTTAACTTTTGTCGCGAAAAGTCACCAAAACCAAGAAACAAGAGCAGACGGGGAATGGGGAAGAACGCTAGGTAGGGGCACAACCGCCTAACCAAACTTTTCAAGAACTTAGAGGTGGGTTACCCTAACATAGGAGATGAGTTTCTAGCACTCAAAGCTCGAGAAAGAACGACTGGAAAAACCCTAGGTCAACAGAGCCTGCAAGAGGCAAACAGAAAAAAGTTGTCGGAACGACACAAAACTTCTCAGGAAGCTTAACAACATCGAGGGCAATGCAACCATGGAGTATCTCCAGGTTTGTACCACCAAAAGTAGGTCGGAACAACCGATTCGGCTGCGGACACACAAAGCGTCATTTTGGCATAACGGCTAAAATTGACGACCAAATGACATGAAACTTCACGAGCAGTTTCAACTATACATGGATGACTTATGTTTGCAAGCAAAACCCAAAAGAAAGCTGATTCACTTACCGATGGTGAAAAAGACGCTTTCGAGCAACCAAATGGATAAAGATGGAGAACGGGGAGCCAAAGTCAAGTTCAACCGAATAGGTGGCTTCACAACATATCCAATGAGCTGGAAATGAAACTCTCAAGAAGAAAAGTTGAAGAAATTCAACTCCAAGGCAAAAAGACGACTTCGGAGACTGAAATGCCTATAAGGGGGCTTTTTAGCTAAACTGATGACTTTTTAAGTTGAAAACTAGTTAGCAGGGCTTAGGGCACTAGCACAAAGCATTCTTTGCACAAAAAGACCAACATTTCAAGAAAAGACATCATACGCGTATGATGTCTCACAGCATGATTTTCACATCCATTTCAACATTTGAGTGCATAGCCTCATTCCACATGTTAATCACATCCTATGAACCAAGTATCATGAGAATTGGAGTTAGAAAACCCAAGGAAAACCAAAAAGACGCAAATTAGGCCATAAAATTGATTTTTGGTCCTAATTTTGTCAAAATAACTCCAAACTCATTGAAACTTTGTAGGATTGTTGATTAACACATCTACAAGCTATCTAGAACCAAAAAGCACCATTTTGACACAAAAGACATCATACGCGTATGATGTCTATTTGCACTTACAGAGCTAAAAATGCTCATTTGTCATCATACATCCATTATATATATCTAATACATGCTACATATGAAGTTTGGAACCATTTGGTCAAGTGGATCACCCCATTAGCCCAATTAAGAGAAAATCCTTCATACAAAGCCTATTTTTGTCCCAAATCCAACATATTCAAGTCCAAACCAAGATTTGAGTATAAACGGTCCTTCACTAGCACATGGAGAGTCCACAGAACCAATCCCATGAAAAATTGATGAAAAAGACATCATACGCGTATGATGTCTCCAGAGCCAGTTTTAGCCCAAATTCTATCCAAACTTGATGAATCCACTGAATAAGCCTATCTAAAGCCAAAACCAAGCTTATAGAGAAAATTGGTCCAAAAATGCACCAAATGACATCATACGCGTATGATGTCTCACTATGTGATTTTGGCATCTAAGGGCTTCAACCACCAAACAGAAGTGTTCTACATGCCATTTGAAGGTGATCCACCAAGTTTTACCCAATTTGGATCATAAAATCCATTTCCCTTTCAAAATTTTGCCAAGAGCCTGAACTAGACTAAACTGGCCAAAACTTGACCAAATGGGATCCAAACTCAAATCCAAGCATATGACACTCATGTATACACTATCAGCTACAAGCACAACCAATATGAAGTCATTTTGACACAAAAGACATCATACGCGTATGATGTCTCAAGCATGTTTTTGAGCCCAGTTTGCATATTTTTTCACCTACATTGCATCCTTAGGCCCTGAATAGCTCATGTTTCACTTTTCAAGTCATTTGAATAGTTAAAAGCTTCATTTCGGCTTTCAGTACTAAAAAGACGCTAACTTCTGAAATTGGAGTTACAGGATCCATGGATTCCGCGAAGTCATCGGCAACTAAGAGAAAAAGACCAACCATCAAGGATGCTCTTGCAGAGGCAGAACCTTTTGATATTCCAACAGAAACCCTCAAGCCAACCAAGACTTGGGTGGAGGAAGCAGTACTAGAAAAAGAGGGAATAAAGATCTACCAGGGGACTTTCAGAGATCCTCAAGGGCAATCGATCGATGTACCTATGATCCCACGAGAATTAGTGGATTATAGCAGATCAGAGAACATAAGCAGATACCTGGAAAAGGCTGACTTACACAGGTTCTTCACCTCGAGACCATCAGGTGTAGACACAAGAAGAGTGTATGAGTTGGCAACATCCATTCAGAAGGATGGGAAAGCCACGTTGACAGCCATGGATGGAGAAACAGTTGAAGTACAGATCACTCCACAGCTCATTGCAGATGCATTGAAGCTGCACAACAAAGGGAGTTCTGTCAGAGAAAGAAGGGAGGCCATAGAGGTCTATGGATCAAAGAAACAAAATACAACCTACGGAGATATGGCAGATCAACGAGCGGCAACCCTTTGCCGATTATACAACCAGTTTTTCCATGTGTGCAGTAAAAGACCGCAGAAGTATACTACACCACCCCATGCCATTGCGACAACCATCACATGGGCACTGAAGAGCAACGTGCCAAAGGAGGTGAATTATGCTCAATACATCCACGAGCAAGTAATCGCCATGCACAACCAGAAGCCAAGGTACATAGGAGGAGGAGAAATCCTAACAAGAATAGCTTATGAAGCTATTGGAGCTAGGGATCAAGGGCCACAGATTCCCTCCCAGAATGAGTGGCTTAGAGAAGCCGATGAGGAGGAAGAACAGCAAGAAGTATCCAAGAGGGCGTCCACAAGAGCACGCCGAAAACTAGAAATAGTTTCAGAACCTGAAGAGGCTGTGGACGAGCCGCTCAAGAAGAAAGTGAAGAAGAAGGCCGATCCCAAGCAAACCAAAAGTCAAAAAGCCGCAAGAATGGAAAGGCTGGTAGAGCAGTTTAGAGCGGAAAGAGCTCTAAAGGGGGATTTTGAAGAAATGTGGGTGCCAGACCCCACTAAAGTCGGAACCAGCTCAGCCAGGCCACATGTTGATCAATATGATCAATATATTAGAGCTTATGAGGATTCGGAGGCCATACTGGAGCAGCAACCTGTCGAGCCTTATACTGAAGAGGAAGTACAGCTTTTAAAAGCTGAGCTGCAAAAGGACGACAAGGGGAAGAAAAAAATAGATGAGTCTATTGAACCTAAAGAGACAGTAAGGCAAGCAAACAAAGGGAAATCCAAGATGACTGAAGACAATCAGCCCTCTTTTACTGTTGTACCAAGCCCGAAGAAGATGGAAATTATTGTGGAGGAAACCACAATAGAAATAGAAACAGAAATTATGGAAAAGCCGGAGGCCGGGACCAAGGAAAAGAGGATAGATCCAGTTCAGCAAAAGAAAGATGATTATGAGGATCTGGTAGCGATCGGATATAGTGAAGAAGAGGCCCTGGAGGCAGTTTATGGGATATCCCTACGGAAACAAGATGATCGGAAAGGGACGAAAGAAAAGACAAAGGGTACAATGGAGAGTGAAGAAAAAATGGTCGAGCCGAAGCCATTGGAGGTGGTGGCAGAAAGAGCTGTCAAGTTGACAGATGAAGATGAAAAAGACATGCACATGGTGCATGAATTGCTCAGCAAGATTAAAGAAAGATCCAGAGCAAAGGAAGTAGCACTTGAGACAGCAAAACAAAAGGAAGCAGAGTTGCAGAAGAAGTTAGAGAATGCTATGACTGAATCTGAAAGCATAAAGCATCACTCTACGACGCAGAAAACGAGAGGGACGGCTTGATACTCCAACTAGCCGAAGCTTCAAGAGAGGTAACAAGCTCACAGGAAGCAAAGGAGCGAATAGAAGATGAGCTGGAGGCAGCCAAGGATGAGCTCATTGAGCTAAGGGAAAGAGTCGAACTTCAAGAAAGGACAATCATGAGACTCAGGACCACCCCTAGAGCTAGCAGAGCAGGAATAGAACAAGAGGGAGCCCTCGTACCAGCTCTGGAAGATCAGGTCAGAAGTCTGCAAAGAGAGCTGAGGTTAGAGCAAGTGCAAAGGTTGCACATGGCGGAGGGATCATTGGCTGCAGAGGAGAGGCTCACATCAGAAAACCAAACACTAAGGACAGAAAATGAGACCCTCCGCAAACAGCTCCAAGACCTCCAAGAGCAACAAAGAAGAGAAACAGAGCCACCACAAGAAGAAGCAGGGGGAGCAGCCATAGAGCTACTAGAAACTGGAGAGGCAACCACAATTGAAGATCCAGCCCCAGTTCAAGAAGTGGCCTCGACTTCAGGAATCTCTGAAGAAGAAGAACAAAGGCTCCAAGACCAAATAGAAAAGTCAACAGAGGAAAGTGCCAAGGCGGAAATGGAATGGGAAAGGAGACTCCTCATCTCCATTAGACTTCAAGGTTTAGACACAAAAGTGCTCCACGAAGAGTGGATGCAACCCAGCCTGCCTTTCCCTCTGATGAAATTTGAAGTGATAAAGACGAAAAAGAGAATAGAGGAGGAGCAGTATGTCGCTCTTTACGAAGGCGACATCACAAAGGATGAACAATCAAAGAAGATTGTAGATTCTCAACCTAGATGGAGGAAAGGTTGGCTGAACAAATACCCAGCCTACCTCATCTACTTGGTAGAGGCTCCAAAAGAGATTCGGGAGGATGCAACCTTCTGCCCGGTGCCAAGAGTCAGAAGCTGGAAAGAGCATGGCAGGATTGCAGAAAAGAAGCCAAATTGGCTTAATTATCCCAGGATGCCAGGACCAAAGGAAGGAGAGAGAATAGGTAAAGCCTACATGGTGAAAACCCTAACGGGCACCATCAAACTCTTTACTGGCTCTCCTGACCTTTCGTGTCAGATGCTAAAGAAAATCTGCCGGACTTTCTTAGCATGCATTGAAGTGTTCGCGCCAGACAAAGCCACGACCTCGAGTCTACTATCGACGGCCGACACAGTGATGGATATGATGTATGATCTTTCATTGCAGCCATCACCAAAGGTGTTACATCTCTTATACCAAAGAATTATGTTTTTGCCTAGCTTCCACATGCAAACATTCGAAGAAGCTTTCTACACCGGCTTTTTCACTCACGAAAGCAAAATATTCGGCCCAACCTTGACCATCGGCAACCTACGCTACGAATCACATTTACAGATGCTCAAGACGACAGGACTCTATTGATCAAGCCTCAAAGTCATGTCAGGGACGACATGAACGCGGAGGGGGGGAGTGTTGAGCCAGCAGAGGATCACACCCGCATTTTTGCTCACACCCATCATTATGTAACCATTGATTGTAATAAATGTCTTTCCGACATTAATTTTGGTTTGAGCCATTCATTAAGTAACGGGACTCAATTGAGTTTCCAGCTTGTAATCCCGACGTAATTTCACCTGCTGATGTAAATAATTAGAGATGTTTTCACCTCCAAGGCTGAGGTATATAAGCCAAAGTTTTGTAACCTAAGGGAGATTCAATTATTAATCAAAGTGAGTTTTTGAGCGCCGTGACTGTGTCTGAGAGAGAGAGAGAGAGAGAGAGAGAGAGAGAGAGTCTTATCTCCTTGCTACGTGAGCTACGGGACCGCCATTGGAGAAGCGACACCGCCATTGTGTTAACAACAGTGAGAGCTACGCACAGATACCAAGAGTGCGCGTTATCGGCTTCTATGTGTGGTAAGTTCCTACGAGCTTCGGTGTGAGTTTTCTTCCAACTCGTGTGTCGGAATAGAGCGTGCAGCATATCTATAGAACCACAACAAGTAGAGCTACACATTAGTACCATCGGGGTCAAGTTTCGGTCACCTGTATTTTTTGGCCTGTCTTCATACGCGTTTACCGCACGGAGTGGTTATAGGTTGATTTTGCAGTTCAAGTCTTTAGGGTGTTGTTCTTACCTAGTGCATAGACTTCCCCTTGAGTTTGAGATCGATTCAATGATTCTAGATCCTGTTTTGTATAGCATTCGTTCGTAGTACGGATTTCAGTCACTTGCGTATTTTAGAACTTAGATTTGATTTCCTTAGTAGTGATTGTCATTAGAAGGTCGAGTAGGTGATTTGACACCCACCTAGTTGTTTCCATGCGCCTGCGGGTCAAGCTCCGTCCTCGTCTGACAAATTCTGTTGTTGGTTGAGTTCTCGCTATTTAGCTTCCGCTAGCGGCGTAACCGCCTTAACAGCTGGTTGTCCCCAGGATTCCCATACTACTTTAGTGGCTATGGCTATGTCAACTCCACTATCCAGTATCGCCATGGTTTCAACGTCATTATATTTCACTGGAGGGTGGTGTTTCCTTCTTCCCCTTCATAATATTCTTCAACTTTGTTCATAGGAACTGATCGAATTTCTTTGTTTTCCATTTTATTTTTCAATTTTCCCAAATTCTTTGAGATTAACCCCATTATCCCCACCTTATCTAGGGTTTTTTGTAAATCATTCCACAAGTATGGTCTGAGTTTCAACAGTTCTCTCAAGGTAAGAGTGCATTGGATGGGTGTAGACATAATCAAATGAATGTTGTCTACTTCTAGGGTTTGTTCAACTCTTTTTACTTGAGGGGCCTTGCACACAATGGATTCATCTTCGTTATCTCCCAAGTAGGAAGGTAATGTTTTTAATGTCAATGGTTTTGACATTCCTGAAGCTTCCGATCCGCAATCCCTGTACAAAGATTGTAAATCCATATTCATATAAGAAGGTAGGTTATCCAACCAGACTTCCTCTATAGGAGCTGACTTTAGAGTTACGCTCCCATCATTGACCCCTCACTTTTTTCCATAAGTGTCCTGGTCAGTCTTCCTCTACGAATGGAATTCTGTCTAAGGCATCTGCGTTGTCTGGCACTATACGCTTTGGTTCATTTTTTTCAAGGTGGGGTTCTGCCACCACATCGGATTTTTCTTTTGTTTCTTTTACCGCAAGCTCTTTAGGTTTTGGAATACTTTCAAGCTTGGGTTTTTGTTTTTGTAGCATTTCTTGCATGATTCTTACCAAATTTTGATAAGCTTCCAGCTTCACTGCTTCCATGTCTGGAGATGAATAGTTTTTTCACTTGTTTTCCATGTTTTGGCCTGCTTTAAGTCCTGCTTGGTAGGCTTCCAAGGCAGCATTAATAGGCTCAAAAATTTTATCAACCAAAATGGATCCTCCAGATTTCACGGTTGTTTCCTTGAATTCACTGCCAGTTTCTTTCAACTTGTCCTGGGCTAGCTTCTTTGCTTTCTCTTCGATTTCAACCCGTTGTTTTTGTTTTCTCATCTGATATCTTTTGCTTCTGCTCCTTTTGATTCTTTGAGAAGAAACTTTTGTGTTTTCTGAATCATCAGAGGAGTTGTGTTTCTTTTTCTTTGCTTGGGCTCTAGTGATTACCTCGATTGGAGAAATCGGTTCACTTTCTGATGAGCTACTAGGCATCACTTGGACTACATTTAATGAGGTTTTGTCCTTGTTCAAAGGATTTTTAGGACAATCTTCCAGAAAGTGTCCTCCCTTTTTGCAACATTGTATGCAATAGGCTTCAATTGGTTTGAGGTTTTTGTCAGGCTCTGGACATTCGTTTCTCCAATGGTCGTCAGCACCACAATTATGACAGTTTCATGATCTAGGCTTCCTCATGGATCTTCCCATGGGAGGTCTGACACCTTGATTAGCTACATAATAATTGGTGCGAGCTCTAGTGGAGCGTAAGTCACAGTTTCTTCCATTGGTGGTGGATGTGGATTATACCAATCTCCTTCTACCATTACTGTAGATGGACTAGGCTATGCATAGGGTGTAACATGCACTAATGCTTGTTCATATGACTCCTTCAGAGTGCATGTACTTTACAGGCACTGCATTATGTCCTGGATACGGAGGTTGTTGTCCCAACACAGGTTGAGTTCTTTCCATACCCATTGGTGGTCTTTGAGATTGGGCCATATTAGGTTGATATCTGTACATGGGTTGCCCTTGTGGCCTCATAGGCACGTACTAAACATTCCCATCATACTTTGGTATGAAGTAGCACTCATGGGTCTCATGGTTGGTCCATTTACCCTCAACTGCACACCATTTTTTTGGCCTAATTGGTTGTCCCTATGGAGGTATCCCTTGTCCTCGTCCTCTCATAGGTGCTTTTTGCATATTGTTCATCATGTCATTCATCCTTTTTAGCATATCTTCTATAGATGAGAGTGGTGATGCAGCAGCCGTTCCCACTTGTGCTGGTTTTGTGGATGTTGTTTTCTTGCTTTGATTATCCTTAGGGACATCTTCTTGGTTGAAAATTTTGCAATTGTCTTCTAGGTCAATAGCATCAGACACACACGCTTCTAGGGTTGTATGCTTTTTACTATAGAGTATAGCATGAAGTTCTTTGTTTAGTAGCCCCTCCAGAAACAAAGATACAAGTCATTCTTCTGCAGGTATCTCCATCTCTGGGCATCTGGCAATGTATTGTTTCATTCGAGTTGCACAATCCCTAACAGACTCACCATGTTTCTGTTTAAATCTGTAGATTTGAGCTACCGTATTATGTTTGATCTCCATTTTGGAACAAGCAGCTACAAATCCTTGAGCTAATGTGTTCAAGTCCATGATTGACCTTAGTGGAATGTTTTGGAACCATGTGAAAGGTTTGCCTTCTAATGTCATTCCAAACCCCTCGAATTGAGTATGAAAATTGAATATACACTTTGCTCTTAGCACTTGCTTAAAGCTTGCTAAGTGGTCGTATGGATCTCCTGATCCACTGTATTTTTTGACCCATTTCTGAAAATCAGCTGGTCTGACACGTCTTTTTGGTTCAACTCCAGGTCTTCTGGGAATCGGTCCTGTTCCGAGTCCTTCAAACCAGTATATTGAAAATAGTGACTCATGTAGCCTTGGACTTGGCCTTAGTGTCACCTGGTTTTCTACGTGATGAGGTGGTTTTTGGTTTCTCCACATTACTCTCAGATGATCTCTCACGGTGTTCATCCCTTGAAATTGTTTCTTTCCTTGCCCTAATATCCAATCCCGGATGGAATACCCATGGTATTTGATTTGTTCTACCTCCTCAGGAGTCATCATAACAAATTTGTTGTTATAACAATCCCTAAATAGGTAGGTTGGTAGGTCTGATGATCCCTTATCTTTGATCTTGAAGATATATATGATCTTCATGGCCGTTAATTGTCCTGGTTTGGCATGAGAAGTCCACAAAAGATCTTTAATGTTTCTATCTTCCCAACAATAGACTTTGATCCTAGGATTATCCGTACTAAGCCGTTTCAAAGGCTTCAAGTCTACTTGATCGTATCCCTCAAATTCTAAAGTTGGTGGTCCTTCTTTTGTTGACATATCTGGGATTATGGTGTTTACTTCTAACCCCCATTTGTCTATCACGTCAGGATTTTTGACCTGTAAATACTGAGTTCCATTTCGATCCATGTACATTTTTCCTTGTTTGTTTGCCCTAACCTCTTCTTTGAACTCAATACCATGGTCATTAATGCGAATAGAATACTCCTCATTAGGGTCCAAGTAACCTGGCTCCATGACGGTTAGTCTTGTAAAAAGACAATATATGCTTATAGTGCACCGTCGTTCCGATTTTCGAGTGAGTCAAGTAAGAAGACATTTCGGATGTTGAATCTGAAAAAGTGTCTGAGACTTGTTCAAGAATTGTGTGCAAGGAATTGCCTTGATTCACGCTTTCTTCGGTGGATACTCTACTGGAGCTCTCTTCAAGTATTCCCTGATTTCCTAGTACACGACTAGATCTAGGGTTCATATAGACTTATGAAGCCCTGGATAGAGTACTCACCTTTGGATTGACTTGTCGTCAATTTCCACTTGATTCAATTGCAACTTTCTTTCAAGCCATTGATTCCTTGTCTGCAACTTGATTCCTGTACAAATTTTATCAAGTTAGCTATTCTTCTATAAAGACAATAGAGTTTTTGCTAACTCTTATAATTGTTCTTTGTGTATCACTTCGAATCGAGCTATGAGAGTCAAATTTTAACTTTCAAATTCGACTTTAGCAGAAATTGAAAGGTTTGATCTGCAACCTGAAAACTAAGTGTACATGTATCAATTTTGATCTGATTGAACCTAAAATTTCCCTATGGCTTTATATTATGTTGGTCTATCACTGTATAAGTTCAAAAGTCAAATTTGATGTCTCTATATAGAAGAAGTAAATAATCGTGATTATTTACTTTTGTCATTTTTTTGCACTTTTTGATAGGTTTGACAAGTATACAACTTGTTAGAGTCCCGGGACAAGTTTCAACAAGTTTAGACAAAATCTGATCAAGTTTATCAACTGTTTGGTATCCGTACACTTTGATTTTGAGAGTCTGGCTTAAGTCTCACTTTTGGGATCCAAATTTCACCAAAACTGATTTGTGATGCCTACTTGATGTGCTTGACCTTGTGGTATACTCAAATTTACAAAATCATCAAGGTTTGAAGTAGATGTAAATCATCGTGATTATTTACTCCACCTATATTTTTGCAAGTTTTTGCCCCACCTTTGACACAGATCTGTTTTTTGCCAGTTTAGTGATCCAAATCTCTTGGGCCTTTACAAAAGTTGTTTGTACACATGCAATGAGTCAATGGTATGAACCATAGTCAATTTAGAACAAAAAGTAAATAATCACGATTATTTACTTTAGGTTTCAAATGAGCACTTTTTTGTAATTTTTTCAAGGACAGTCTTTATATGATGCATTTTAAGCCTATGAATCAAGTCAAAACTTAATTTGGCCTAAAATGTCAAGAAAAAGTAAATAATCTGAGTTTTGGCCAACTCTTGAAATTTTTTACCTCGAAGTGTCTTTGAGCTTACCAACTGGTTCAGACAACTCTTAGACTTACTCTCGTGTCGGATTGAGTGGATTCGAGTCTTTTCGAGCTATCTCCTGCCGTAGACCAGAAATTTTACAACTCACACTTGATTCTTTCAGAGAGAGTAATGTTCTGAAATCCACCTTGGATCCTACTTACCCTACTCCTAGATTCTCATGCAATGGGGTTGTGGAAAGTGTCTACAAACAATTGTTTTCTTGTGTTTTTTATGTTTTTCAGAGCCTTCATCTTAAGACTTGTCTCGTCTACCAATCAGTCTCCAAATCCTAATCTAAATCTACAATCATATAGTCTTAAAGGTACTTAGCAAGTACAATTACTTCCAAGCT
Organism: Adiantum capillus-veneris; assembly: GCF_014529385.1. NCBI lineage: Eukaryota > Viridiplantae > Streptophyta > Polypodiopsida > Polypodiales > Pteridaceae > Adiantum > Adiantum capillus-veneris. The sequence continues at coordinate 4,836,990 of NC_140938.1, forward strand.
ACCTCTACACAGCAAAAGACAACAATCTTAAGCTATGCGGTTTCTAAAAGAAAGTTTTGAACTCTAGGCGAACCTAGAGGAAGTTAAAGGATAACTACACAAGACGCTCGTGTTTTCCCTAGTTTAGGTCTCTTCGATTCCTGACAGCGGCGTCAAATTTGCGATGCATGTCTAACCTCACCATTCTATCTTATTGCAGTATTAGCGAGAACCACGATTAATTTATCAAACCATGGGACGAAGCTGACTTGACTAGTGCATAGAGGCTACAAGAGGTTGTCAATCTCTCAAAAAACAACTAACAACTCGCATCTAACTCAAGCTACACTCAAGTGACTGAAATCACCAAAAGCCAATCGCTCATTGGCAAGAAAATCACATCCATTACAGCATCAAATGACATCCAAACATAACAAAACTTCTAGGACAAGTTTATAAGACCTAAGCACACATGCCTATGGTCTCAAACCCCACTTTAGGTCAAGTTTCAAAATCGCGATTATTCACAGCAGTGGATTTTTGACCTAGTCATTTTCGACCCAAAATGCATTTAAATTCTTAGAAATGATGCCCCAATACCCCGCTTATGCTTAGTTTTTTCTTTAAAAGTGTAAATTCCTAGTTATGATTAAATTAGGCCGAGGGTCGGTGATGCCAAAAGCTATGAAATACTGTGAATGGCTTACGTCAGTGCGTAGAGATCTTACCTGCGGTTTCAATGCAATAGATGCAATGGCAATGTGGCAATTGGAGAGGGAGTAGGAAGCGCAAGAAGGAGATAAGTGAGCGCCGTTAGCTCACGCTGTGTATTTCTTATCCAAAAACTTATAAAAAAACTTACAAAAATTGGCTTTTATACCTTAGCCAAGGTTTTTGGGTGGTCAAAATCAATAATCTGAAGTTCTACCAAAGCTGAGAAATGACTAGCTGATACAATCTGGAAGCTTGTAGCCCCAGCTCATTAATTACAAAGTTTATCCAAGAAAATACGAGTTACAATATTCCCGATTTATCAAAATAATAATTGTTTTACAAAGAGAACTCCGAAAAATGGTGTCCGTGTTAGCTTGCTGCTAACAGCATCCAACATCTGTTCCATCTCTACTTCTTGAAATGCCACATCATGTACTAGTTGGGAGGACTCATTCGATGGCTGCTCATTTGAGAATCATTTTCTCTAGGATGAATTTGGAGCAATATCTACTTGTGGAGTTTAACCTCTAGTCTCTAGACCACGAGATCTATAACGCACGTCTTGTAGTTGCTCAATAAAAAAGAGACCGTGATTGCGCATGTGTTGGTCGTAGATTTTTTCTTTTTGAAAGATCTGATGCTTGCAATGCGCACAAGGACACGCCATCATATCGTCCATACTTTATCTACCAATGATGCAACAAATAATTAAAACACTCTAGTTGTTATAACTACACACTACTAAGTACATGCCAATACATGACAACCTCACATTGTTTAGCCATGCCCGATCCTTGCACACCTCGGTCTAGAGGTGCACGAAGATTAGGACCACAGGGTAATAATCTCGTCTTTATTGGTCAATGACTATATATTAAGGTTCTTAAAGGCTGTGTGCACTTTGGAAGTCCGATTGCATTTTTTCAACTATTTATTGCTAGCTCTAACAACCTCACATTCTTTAGCCAGGCCCGATCTCTACACACCTCGGTCTAGAGGTGCACGGAGATTAGGACCACAGGGTAATAATCTCGTCTTTATTGGTCAATGACTACATATCAAGGTTCTTGAAGTCTGTGTGCACTTTTGAAGTCTGATTTGGTGCTAGCTTGAGCTCTAACAATGTCACATTCAACTATTTGCTGCTAGCTCGAGCTCTACAATCTCACGTCGTCCGAACCTAACTTATAATCTAACCTAATCTATAACCTAAAACTAACCTAACCTAATATAAACTAGCCTATAAACTAAACCTAACCTATAATCTAAGCTAATTGAAGTCCGTTTGCATGTTTATAGGTACACGAGTCATTTTCGAAGTTTGTTTGCGTTTTTTCTACTATCCATTTGCGGCTAGCTCTAGCCTAACCTATAATATCACCTAACCTATAACCTAAACCTAACCTAACTTAACATAGCCTATAACCTAAACCTAACCTATAGGCTAGCTTAACTGAAGTCTGCTTGAGTTTTTTGAAGTACATGACTCATCTTCGAAGTCCGTTTGCGTTTTTTCTACTTTTTGTCACTAGCTCTAACCTAACCTATAACATAAACCTAACCTAACCTAACCTAACATAACCTACATCCTAAACCTAACCTAACATACGAGTCATGTTTGAAGTCTGTTTGCATTTTTTCTACTATTTATTGTTAGCTCTAACCTAACCTATAATCTAACGTAACCTATAACCTATAACCAAAACCTAAACTAACCTAACCTAGCCTAGCCTATAACCTAAACCTAACCTAACCGAAGTCCGATTGTGTTTTGAGAAGTACACAAATCATCTTTGTTTGGCCGCTAATAGATGGACGTTGTGTTCGGATAGTTAGAACTAATTATGGTATGGTGTGTAAAGAAGCTTAGGTTAGTGTGCTCCAAATTGGATTAGGATAGCAATTAGCCATTCCAATCTGCTTAGGAATAGCCACCTAGGGTTAATATCTTAGGACTAGTGTTGGTTTAGCCGCTAATAGATGGCCCTATTTTGGAGTGTTAGGATGCTATGTAAAGTTGTCTAGGTTTGGCCGCTCCAAATTGGATTAGAGTAGCATTTTTCCATTTCAATCTGCTTAGGGCTAGCCACTTAGGGTTCTATGGATTCTGGTTTGACTGCTAATAGATGGCGCACCCGTGTTCGGACGGTGCATTAGGGCACACTATGTAAAGCCGCTAAGGTAGAGCGCTCTAAAACATATTAGGGTATCGTTAAGCCATTTAGTATTCTAAGGGTTATCGGCTTTAGATTAGCAACTTTTGTTTTGGCCGCTAATACATTGCCATATTTAGAGCGTTAGGGGTAGGCTATGTAAATCCACTTAGGTTTGACAACTTTTGATTTGGTTGCTCCAAATCAAATTAGTACTGTAGCGTCTGGCCATTTCAGTCTTCTAATAGGGTTAGAGGGTTATGGCTTAAACGTTGGTAGATGGTCATGTTTGGACGTCACCGATAAGTGTTGAGATTAACATAAAAGTACATAAGTTCTAACTGTTCGAACACAACGTCCATCTATAATTTGAACATGAGTTAACTTAACAAATAACATAACCTGACTTTTTACATACAACCTATAACCTAACCTTATCTAACTTATAATCTGACTTGCTGCCTAAACCTAACATATAATCTAACTAACCTATACTATAACCTATAATCTAACTTATAACTTAATGTAAACTTTAATTTAAACCTAACTACTTAGAACCTAACCTAACATGACTTAACGTATAACCTAACTTATAGCTTAACATATAACCTATATATACCCTAACCTAATATATAACCTAAACTAAACCTAACTGAAACCTAAAACCTAAACCGCATCAAGCGCATAATTTCAAAAACGACATAATTAAAAGTGAAATTTCTTCAAAACAAGATTTTTTCATAAGCCAAAACAAAAAAATTTCCTAATTCAAAACAAAATTTCACAACACAAACCATAATTTCTTTTAAAGCATTAAATTTTCTTTTATTAATATACAATTAATTTAAATAAATTTAATATGCATTAAAAGTTTAAGCACTCACATGCGGCCTATTTGAGCAAGAAAAGGTGTTGTAAATGTCCTTGAACCTGCAAAAAACGCACACACACACCATCCTAAATTCTAAACCCTAAATTTACAAGTAAACTTGAAAACAATCTCACCTTAGTGCTATGGAGTAGTCCACGAGCAAAATTAGCACCTCTGACAACTTGTTTCACACCATATCTGCAAGAGGTGACGAGGAAGAGAGTAAGAGAAAAGGCACAAGAATAAACGAAATGCACAGGGAAAGCCCGCGGGTTCTTTTTTTGCAGGGTCCAACGATATAGAAATTGATATAGGCGTTGGAACACATGTCGGTACAGGCGCTAAAACATGTATCGCTAGACGCGTCGGAAGAGGTATCGATGCAAGTATCGGAAATTAAAAAATGAAATATTTTTAAAAAATTGTATCTCCCTCCATACTTACCTACACATATACCGACGCCCGCCATTGGCGCCGGTAATTTGACGCCGCAATTTAAGTGACCTTTTGTAGTGAGAGTTTTCAAGCATATGTAACCAAGCGGTCTTAAACTCATTATAACATGCATAAGTATTATAAACCTTGTCAAAAGAGGCAATGCAAAATATTATCGATAAAATTTATATTTATTATATGTATAGAAGTGAATGGTGCATTGTTAAAACTAGACGGCATAACAAGAAACTCATTGTGCCTATAAATTTTATGAACACCTTCTTCAAACACTTTTGACTTGGTGGTACCCAAATTTAAGGTTAATTTTAGTGAAATGTTTGTCCCTTAAGTTTTTCTAGCCAACCGTCTACTCTAGAAAATAGGAAACTTATCCTTAATGGTGATTTTGATTTAAATCCCATCCTCATCCATTTCTTTAAGAGACTTCCTTGTAAGGTCGATTCTAGAACAATCATCACCACCCATTGGAATTAGTGGTTTTTGTGGATGAAAAATACTTTTTGGTACACTCTCATGAAAGAAATCACATAACACCAAGTTTCTTTTCTCCCTCCTTTATTTTGGAAATATCTTTCCACACTTCATGGAAACTCCACCATACATGCATTGTTTGTTTCTCTTTCATCCACTTTGAAAATCCATCTATAGGCACATCATCATATATTGAAAGTCCATGCACAGTGGTCTCAGCCTCATCTATGAGCTCCTCCCAATAGATTTCCTTTCTTTTTGAAATTCCCAAACATCTCTATAGTTGCCTCATCCTCACCTTCCTCATCATAAGCATATGTAACACCTCCATCTTTCTATTTATAGAAACAATATCATAATAAAATGATGCAAAATTTTGAATGAATATAAGAATTTGAGCATTGTATCTATTTTGGCATACCTCTTTGCTCAAACACAAGAGGGGACACATTGTAGAGCTTTTTATTCGTTAGAGAAACCATACCCTTCTTGGACCAATCATAGTTTTAGATGAGCTAAAATAATCCATCTCCATTACTTGGATTTTCAATGGAGCATTTTGTATGCTTTGTGTCTAAATGTTTCCTCCATCATTTCTTTTGTCTTCTAACATTCTATAGCATCCTCCTCCAAGCCCATGCTATGTCTATCAATGGAAGCTATAGGTAGCTTCAATGCACTATCAAAAGAGGTTTGCAAATTGAAAAAATCTATGCTCATTGACAATTGTAGCTTGCTACTTAAAGATTTGGTTTTTTTTATAAAAGAAACTTAGCATTACCTTCCATACAAGTTGTCCTAGAATAGTAGTAGGAGCATTGTACCATTGCTCTCTTATACGTCCCTTTAAGTTAAATTCCATTGAAGCCCACTTCCTTCGATCCTCACCGAGATACTCTAATATTAAAGTTTTGTGAGCCAATCAAAATCTTTGAAACATAAATATTTCATGTGATAGCATAGGAGTTACAATTGTGCACACCAATCTATAAAATATCACATATTTTTTCAATGAAGATTAGTGCTTAATGATTAAAAAATCAAAGACAGTGTCTCTACTAATTTTGAAATTAGGTGTACCTACTCATTCTAAGACTTCAAAGCCAATAGAAACTCTTCTTCTTGCGTCTTGTGTATCCCCAAAAATTGACGCCTTACACCCACATGGAGCTAGGGGATGTGTGACCAAGCTATCAATAAAGAGGCATGAAAAATGCTAGCATATTTCTCTCTCCATAATACAACAAAAAACCTCAAGTATTTGAAAAAGAATCCTACCTTCATGTGTGTGTGACATCCATTCTTTCACACGATGATTACCATCCCAAACAAGAAATTTTTTTACCTTTGAGATCCTCCCCCTCTGCTCCTTTGATTTTTTTCTCAAATCTCTCATGTTGAGGAACCCAATCTTCCCCCACTCTTGAAAATCTAGCTGTGTCACGTAGAAGTAGATAGAGCTTCTAGGGCGAGTGAAGGAGACCAAGAAAGGGGCATATACTTCAACATAACCATGGCCATCCCTTGGCTAGATATTATGCAGTTTGATTCATTAGGAATCAATCTACAGAAAGGCATCAGTGGAGAAGGGAAATTGCACTTCACAAAAAAATTTCAAAACAAATCACCTAACAGTCCCAGATCAAGTGATTTTCCAAGAAGCCATCTATGCCGAACCCCCACATCATTAGTGTTATCTTTCTTTTTTGATTGTGATTGGCTAAAATTTTGTGTAGTGGAGATAATAGTTGGGGTATTGGGTTATATCATGGTAGTAGTTTGTTGCTCCCTATCTTGATCATTGTCCACATCATGGGAAGACGTATCCACTCTATCTTTTTGAACTGTAGATATGTGTGAGTGTGTAGGGGTCCTAGATTGCATTTCTTCACTCAAAGTACGATACACGTGAGTGTGTAGGGGTCCTAGACTGCGTTTCTTCACTCAAAGTCTGATACACATGTCCAAATCTAAGTGAATAACCCTTTTTTGCTATAAGACATGTCCAAATCAAATTAACTAGTCAATGTATGAATTAAGGTTCAATATATAGAATTATAAAATATGCTCAAAACCAACCTTTATTTATATTCACTACCTTTTATCCTCATTTCTTGGGAGCCATATCTTGTTCACAAAGCTTGCAAAACCAAGAACCGTACATAAGTAAGTCAATTTCTTTTATAGTTTTCTACATATGGGGTTTTCTTGCACAATGTTTCTTTTGTAAGTTGTTTATGAGTTGGCATAGCTAGATAATCAAGCCTTCACATCATCATGATAATCACAATACTAATAATTAGTGCTTTTATACTAAATATAATAGGATAGATCTCAGTAGGATTAGTACATTGTATGCCAAAGTGTTTATGAAATGGCGTAGCTAAAGAATCAAGCCTTGACATAGTCACGATAATCACAATAATGATCATCAATGCTTTTATACTAGATAAAATAGGATAGATCTCAGTAGGATTATTGAATTGTAATCCAAAGTGTGCCTGGCATGTGAGTTTAGGGGTGGCTATATGCATGAATAGGTGGTACACTAGCTACCTATTTTTGGGGATGGTAGCAAGGGGGTGGGATGTTTGGTAGCTAGGTAAGGAAACATAAATTTTACTTGAATATTTTAAATTAATAATTGAATCATTCAAAAGCTATATTCTTTTGAAATTTTCTAAAAAACTTGATTTGTGTGTGTAAAATAGTGGGGGTCTGCACCTTACTATGTAATCATGAAGCATGCTCTTTGATGATTGTAGAGAGTGGGAAACACTGGTGGCTAGACGACTCCCCTACCTAAAGCAAAGGAAAGAAAGTCAATAGACATGAGGAGGAAAACCTATTCTCCATCTCCCTTTCCTCCACCCTCAGACTCCCCTTTGTAAACACCATTCACATCCAATGCCAAGAAGAGGACAAAGAAGGTGTTCACTACTCCTTCACACAAGGCCTCCATGGCTTGAAATATGGTAGTTGTTGTTACTCCAAACACAAAGGTACTATTATGCAAGCATTCATGTGTTCTCCTAAACTTATGTTGATGTTTATATTGTGACCTTTGAGCCTTATGTATTACTAGTGCATGCATGCATTCATGTATTTCAACTTTGGTTGTCTTTGCACATAGTATATTGTTGTTTCCAAGGTCCATAAGCTTATAAGCTTTCTTTGAAAAAACTTGGGTTAGAGGCTACATGTCTGTGCATTCATTCAAGCTCCATAAGATTACATGCATGCATTAAGGGTTGCATCTAAAACCCGAGGAAGAGGCTTGCAAGCATGCATTTAAGCATACATGTCTATGCTACCTGTCTTTGCATTCATGCATGTTTAGTTTAATTTTTTTTGGCTCGCTGCCCATGTTTTCATGTCTTAGATTTCTCCTATTTCTTAAAGGGGAAGATGCCTTGGTGCACTTCTTATGTGCCTTTTGAGGAGGAAGTTAATTCTCTGCATGAATAAAGCCTAAGCACATGAATTATATGACCTTCTTGACTTGGGACTGGATGCATAATTTTTGTTTGAGGCTAATATCACAACCAAAGACTGGTTGATATGCTTTAAGGAGGTGGCAATTTGGGATAAATGTAGAGAGGTAAAGCCGGAGTTCTAGAACATGTTTGAATACATTGTTCACATTTGTGTACCAAAAACCTCCAAGAAATTATGGTATAGAGGTGAATAAATCTTTTGCTAAGGGATTTTTATACGAATAGATGAAGGGACATGTCAATTGGGATTTGTATTCAAAGAGTATGATCACACATATGGATGCAGCCAAATTGCAGGTAAAGAAGTAGAGATGGGCAATTTTCCATTCCTTCTTTTTCCCTTACTAGAGTTCTTGACAAGTGACAAGGAGTCTGGATCACTTGGATGTAGGACATCAAACTTTGATCTCTAGATTGGATGATGTGCAGAAAAAGTTTTTATTTATTCCACCATCTCTTGCAAATCTAGATACTATTTACAAAATGGTTAAAAGCACTCATGCTTTGGCATTGTCAAAGTGTATTGAAGCTACCAAAAATCTTGAATTTTATAAGGTAGATGTGCACCAAGATGAAGGGACCAACCTCCTAGTAGACACGCTCATCTAGCAATTGAAGGATGAAGAGGTTGCATTACAAAAGGTAGAAGACAATTGGATGTGTGGATGCAGTGCATGTAGAGCATCTTAGAAATGATGTCGACTGGTTTTCACTGACAATCCAAAAATTGCAAGGAATTGTTGTGGACAATTCATCTGCTACTGAGGCTATGGATAGGGCTCAAGAGGAAAGAGGAAGCTGGTTTTGCCCATGCAACGCAAGTGGGACGTGTGGCCACCCATAACTCTAGTTTGTGCTAGCTCCTACATTACACTCATTGAAAATAAAATGATATTACAGTTACATTATTGGTGAATACATAATTAATTTAATTAAAAAATTAAAATTGTAAATTGATGTACTTTTTTGTGGAAATGCTTCCTGTAATTGCATCTCCCGTTGAAAGTGGGTCCATGAATCCTCATGAAATCCCAGAGGTCTCTTAATTTTAGGGACCATAGCATACTTCCTATTTGTGTTGACAACAAGAGGAAACAATATATCTTTGTATGTATAGATGTATGTGTTTATTTATGTATGTATACATGTATATATGCATCCAAGTATGTATGTACACACGTACACACACAATAGTACTTTAGTCAAATCAAATCTAGCTTCCCTTTTTTTAGATAGATCCATATTCCTCTCGTACTTCATCGCCTCCATATTATAGTCATGGAGACCACTCTCATACAATGGGACATGAAGAAGAGCCTTCGGGGAGAGTGCCTTCAATTTATTATGAAGAGGAGTAGATTCCATGTAGGTGTGATAGATGTCGAGGCTTACATCCACAGCCACGATGCCAATGTCATATACATGAGTTTGATTGGGGTGCTTGTGCTCATGCATCAACACTCTCACATCGAGATGAACGTATGGTTAGTATTCTTTACTCTAATATATATTTATATACATTACTATACTTAATTGCATCATTAATATAAATAATATTTCATATCTAGGGACATCCATCTCTAGTTGATGATGAGGATGCCATCTATGATCAAGCTACTTGTCATTCTCACGCATGGCATGGTCATGCAGTTCAAGAATTTCAAATGGACAGAACCTTGCCTCTTGGCCTTGAGAACAAGACTCATGTGGCGATTATGCATTGCCCAATTGTCTATTGTCTTTAGTACATACATGTAATTGCATACACTATGGGGGATGGCATGGAATATCTCTTTTTGGAGATGGAGAGGTTTTAACTTTCGGGGTGCTCAATACATGATAGATCCTTCTAGCCTTCCGAATGGAGGACATGGCTGCAAAAAATCTACAAGTCCCACCACATTCAGAGGTGACCCTTATGTGATTTTGTAGACCTACATATGGATGGGGCCCTTGGCATCAATTGGCTTGATACATCCATAGCATGACTACTTATGGTTTGTGTCTGAACGAAGCATCCCTTTTAGATAGAGGCATTACCCATGCAAAAATTCAAAGACTTTATGTAGATGACAGGCCATATGAACATGAAAACATAGCCAGCTTAATTAATAGTAGTTGGGGAAGGAATGCAAGAACCAATTGCACATTTGTGGAATGCGAAAATGGACTTGAGCTGGAGTACATGAGTAGAGATGTCCAAGATACATTCTTGTAAATGCCATTAGATCATTATGTGTTGGTGATGAACTATTAGTGAACTACATATTTCATAAGCCAGAAAGAGCACCTCCACCTCTGAATTGAATATGATAAGTGTATGCAAGAAACGTGCAATTGTGGAATATGTATCAGATTTTTAAAATTTACACGTCTATGTTTGATATTGTTGAGTTTTTTGCCTAATCAATTTGTCTTTTTTTTAAATACTAAGTATATGTTACAAGATAATAGGTTTGATTTTGTAAATAAAATGCTTATAATTGTGTCTATGTGATAGGCTCCTGAGTATGATGTTGAAAATGATGTGCATCTACCTTCTCATGGAATCTCACGTATGTCGATTGAGTCCATGAAATTCCTTCGTAAAAGTGGTCCAAATAGCTATGAGATATTAAAGAAACTATATGGTTTACATTTTGACAAAGAGAAAGATGTATCAGTGATTTTATTTATGATTAGTATGGAGAAACTGAAGCATGTAATAACAAAGTTTTCTTAGAGCGGAAGCGCTAGAGCGAATCTATGAAGGAGAAAATTTGTCACTATTAAGCATGAGTTTGCTTATTTTGAACCTCCAGAATTGTTGTGCTTGGAGTAACACATCCATTTTTGCACTATTTTAAGTAAATGTCTTATCCATTGTCAATGTTTATTGCAATATGTTTTAATAATTAATTTGTATGTGGTCTTTGCTCAAAATGTTGCACACTGCTATTTCAAAAGTTCTTACCCTCAAACAACGCCATTCCTACATTAAGAGATGAAGTGAAAGAGATGTTGCAAGCTTGGACTTGATTACCATACACGCATGTCCCAATGATTGTATTTTGTATAGAAATGAATACAAAAATGAAAAAGCATGTCCAAAATGTAAAAAATCTCGTAATAAAGGTACAAGCAGATTTCGACATTTTTTGTTGGCACTCGTATACAACATAAATTTTGAACCCCAAATTTAGCAAGAATTTTTTTGCGATCACACGTAACCCAAGCCCTCTTGGGCGTGTCGATTCCTAATCATGTTTTTGAAGAGTGACAAGAAACCTAGGAAAGAAGGACTTGTCCAGCCTCCCCTTGCTCTTTTCTCACTCATTGCGAGCGGACCGTGCACTTAGCGGCCTGCCAATCAACGTGAGGTGGGAAAAATCAACCTTGGTGTGAGCACAAGGCCGCACCCTTGCGGGGAAGAGTATAGCTCGGGTGAAGAGAAGACCCTTCTCTAACACAGATTGCAAGCAAAAGAAGAACTTCAAGACCCTCAAGAACCTCAAGCACTCAAGACCCCCAAGAACCCAAGAACCCCACAAGAGCCCAAGTTCCTCGTGAACTTAAGAACCAAAGATCTCAGTGTATGGTCATCACCCGAAGTCAAATGGATACTTTACATGAAGGTGATGAGCATGAAAAAGGTGAAGAAGAATTTTCCCCACCAAGAGGTTTTTCTGACCTTCCCCCTTCCCCATCTACGCCATGGTTTGCACCAAATCCTATGGAGGCTTCGTTCAAGTCGATGGCACGACAAGAAGCAACTCACGCTCCCTTGGAATGCGAGCGTGATGAACGAAAAGAAAGAAAAGCAGAAAGAAAGGTGTCTATTGAGCAAGTGTGCTTGGAAGTCGAAGATAGACGCGGGGTGCAGAGAGACCTACGCATGAAAGAGCTGGTCCAATAGGGCTCTCACCTCGAGACCCGTAGAGAACAAAGATGTTGGTGGTTCATCAAGTGTCTGATGCTGAGATTCAGACTCCAACAACCCGGTTACAAAGAAGATCCAATTCAATAAGTATGATGGTAAGATGGATACTATGATTATTCATTCCTGGTTGCATCAATTTAATGCTTATTTTGCAACAACTAAGAAGATAGGAAATAGCAAGGTTTTTATGGCAGCTATGTACCTTGCCGGTGATGCCATAAATTGGTAACAGGCATGGCAAGAGGCACAGTTGGCCGTGCACCTACAGGAAGCCGAGGATCTTGCTACCCTTTCCTTCAATTGGGCCATTTTTCCAAGACAAGCTCAAGGCGCGGTTTATGCCCCCACAATACCTAGCACGATTGGAAGATGATTGGTGCAGCCTCAAGCAAAATGGTATGCCAGTTACGTTTTTCTCTAATTGTGTTTTGTAGCTCGGCACCCAATTATGCAAACCGGATGATGAGCGCAAAGAGGCTTTCATTTTTGGGTTGGAGAACTATATCAGGTTTGATGTCAAAGTCCTCGACCCAATCGATCTCAATAAGGTGGTAGCGATTGCTCTCACACAGGATATGAAGCACAACAAAGGAAATCCTAAGGAAAACAAGACTTCCACAAGTACCTCTCAGACTTCACAAAACCCTTAGAATGATAAGAACGGTAAGAATGGTAAGAACGGTAGCTCTTCTAACCAATCTTCCAATAGTCCCTCAAAAAAGAACTCTTAAAATTAACCTAAGGGTAAAGCTAACACAATTGCTAAACCTAAGCTCACTCTAGATGAAAAGATAGAACAAGGAATTTTAGGAGGATGCATCACGTCGGAAGAGCAAAGCACTTATTCTAAGGAAGGTCGTTGTTTTCATTGTCACATTAAGGGTCACATAAAAAGAACATGTCCTAAGCTTGAATCAAACGAATCTAAAGAACCCACAGAACCCACTTCTTCTATCAATGCAATAAATGAGAACATGAGTGTGAACGAAGTCTCTCATGATCCTCCCATTGATGAGTCTCTCATTAAGTGTTATGGTCATGTGAATGGTCAACATTTTGTCATATTGTTTGACCCAGGCAGTATGCATGATTTGATTAGCGACTCTCTTGTCGAAAGAGCCCGCTTGGAGGTTTGCAAGACATCTCCTTTTGAGGTGTCTAGCTTCTCTCCCGATATGGACTCTCTGATCAAGCAAGAGTGCCTTGATGTTTTGTTCCCTATTCAACAAGTGTCCTTCCGCAGGAAATTGTACTCTCCTCTTTCAGGATGTGATATGATTTTGGGCATTCGATGGTTTCGTGAACATAACCCTCTCATTGATTGGGTGGAAAATACATTCATTTTCAATGCCAAAAGTGACTCTCCCCTTGTCATTCGTGGCGAGAAAGTTGTTCATTCTTCATCTCTCATTTCTAATGTGTAGGCAAAGATTGAAAGGATTCAGGAGAAGGCTCTCTCAATCTCGTCTTCTCCAAAGCATGGCACACATGCTTTGCATGAATATGATAAGTATGATCATTTGAATGATAATTATAAGCATGATGATTTGGATGATAATGATAAGCATGATGATTTGCATGATCAAGATGTGATTTTTCACAAGCATGATGATTTGCAAGAAAATGATGTGATTCTTCACAAGGATGATTTGTTAGTTGATACTTTCTCTAGTGAAGCTAACATCATTGCAGAGACGATCAATCACAAATCACCAATCTTGGCTCTCGAGTCGAGGTCCAAAGAACCCTCTCAGGGAGTATTATGTGTTTGAATGATTAGTCAGCACGCAGTGTTCAAATGTCTCATTTGTGATGCTTTGTTGTATTTTAGTCATTATCCTTATGTAATCCCTTTTCAACCAGGTGAGAGATACTCCTCCCCAAGGGTCTATGCACAAAATATACAAATTACACCTTTATACAATTTTTAATATTCATCAAAGTTGTCAAAGCATTTGCATAGGGGAGGAGCTCTTAGCAGTCAACCAAACATGGAGTTTAGGCCATGAGCTAGAGTGCATACAGAGGCACCTAGCAACTAGTGCTATCCCTAGATGGGTATTATAAATGAAAGCGGACTCAAATAAATATAACATTGTGGAGGGTGAATATATGTGTACATTGCATTGCGGGGAGAGAGAGAGAGAGAGAGAGAGAGAGAGAGAGAGAGAGAGAGAGAGAGAGAGAGAGAGAGAGAGAGAGAGAGAGAGAGAGAGAATATAGTGTAGGGTGAAATAGAGTGCACAAAGACATGAGAAAAACATAAGAGAGTCTTTAAATGCCCCATTCAAATGAAATAGGCAACCATATATTAATGCAATGACAAAATCTCGGTATACCATAACATCAAAAAAGTTTACGAAAAAATAACTAGCAAAGCACTGGACCCTGTGTAGGGATCTACAAGTCCACCCATCCACTTATGCTCTACTATGGAACGAGAGAATTTCACTTTGCCGGGAGCGATCCAGAACACCTCCAACCTACCTCATCCAAAAATAAGCTGAGGGCGCTTTGCCTCCCTCCATGAGCCCGAGCTCTGAAAGGATCCCAAGTACCAGTAGGTGGTAGGGTATCAACACCAACCATACCAGTTTAGGATCCACGCCTCTTTGATGCCCAACATTGGGTGTTTAGTAAAATCCAAGGCAAAATCATCAACACGTTATCCGTGTAGGTCATTATACCCCCGATGCACTAATCGTGTAGATGAGACTAACAAAAAGAAGAAGACCTAGGCAACACCCCTGATCCAGCAAAGTCCCAGGTCAACGACCCTTTTGTCTAAGGCTAAGTGATGTAGGTGATCCTAGTCTTGTAATGACACTTCCATGAGAAACATAGCATGTGAGTCCAATCACAATAGCACGTGATTCCCATCACAATAGCACTTTCCATATGCACAAACAATCTTTTCCAAATAGTTAGACTGTACAGGGTCTCTACCCTTACACGTCTACCATAAACCATCGATATCACTTCATGATCTACCACAAAATTATAAATCATAGTCCAATCACATCACACGGATGAGTACTCCACCCAACTCGGGTGAGGCACAACCAATCTTGCATAACCACTTTAGAACATAACATGGCTGCAAAAATCTTGGCAGCATAACCATACCTAGAAAAAAAACTAAAAGCCACATCGGCTTTCACTATCAAATCACAACCATAATCCATGCAGGAACCTTAGCCCCTTAACCATAAATCATATCCACAACGAACTAACTCCCACACTTGGGGTTTGTCATATCCACTGTAGTCAATCGAAGTCCACACACATATGACTCTTAAGACATGAACCTTTTATGCATAAAATAAGTCCGATGAGCATCTAAACATGATATAAAAATCCAATTTTCACAACATCTAATTATGAAAATTTTATGCATCATATCTGCACTTCACCTCTCTAGCACATAGAGCAAGTTTTGACCTAGAAAGGTGGAAAGCAAGCACACCCAAGCATATGAGGCATCCACATCAATTCATAAGTTTCCATACATCATATGATAATAGTTCATCACCATAAACATGATGCAAAACAGCTCCAATCAACCATAAACCATAACTTCACGTATATGCAAAAAACAATTTTTTGACATTTTTGGGAGCATGCATAACATGCAAATGAAAGTATTTGACCTCAAACCAATGCATCAAGCTCAGGTCCATAATATAGACTAGCACTCTATCACATACCTTTACCCATATGATACTCACGCAACAAACAATAACCCAAAAAGAAAGCCACTTTAATCATATTTGCCTATGCGATTTGCGTTGACTAACTAAATACCCTCACATAAGTTTATGGGCATTTAATAACTGAAATCAACTCACCAACACAAACCATAAATCATACATAATCGGCTCGGTTAACTCAATGTCGTAATATGATGCTCCCCTAGGTAGTACCCCTACACGCGTAGGTAAAACCGATTATGGAATGATCAATAACTGGCATACCCAAGGTGATAATGGAGACCTAAATACATTTATAATAAATATTCATCAAGATACTCAAATTAGCTAAGTGGGTTTTCCCATCCGATGAATCTATATAGTGGTTCTCTAACAAGGAGCTTGGAGTCCAAAAGTTTGACTTAAGTGCATTGGGCAACAAACTGCCTTTTGACCATATCTCTTATCTCGTGCATGATTTTCACATGACACCTACAAGATAAAATGTTCTAAATGATGTGTTCCATCTCCGGTATAAAGGGCTTGAGCTGATTCACAACGATTTGTGAGCTATAGCCAAAACAGAGTTCCTACCAATTGTTTGATGTGCAACGAGAAGCGCTTTTTATGCACGCACATCATCATAAATGCATCATGTGCATAAATCAACATTCTAAACATGATGAAATAATCATGGGGCAACTTCATACATACTCGGTAAATCCATACATGCACAAAAAAAAATCACCAAGAGGGTGACTACTCAAAAAAACGACATAGAGAGAGATGATGATGGCTATGGAGTTTAGAGCTTTTCACCGTGCTTTAGAATGGATAAGGGGTTGTCATCTTGCCGCAAGAGAGCGGTGATGAGAGCTATGTAGAGCTATTCACCACGAGAGATTCCGGAGAGCACGTACACCGTGAAACGAGAGAGGAGATAGTAAGCAAGTAGAGAGAGAATATCCTTCTTCTTCTTCCGTATACGAGAGAAAAGAGCTTATGGAGATGGTGATGAAGAGCTTGCAACAGCCCATAGAATAGATACGTATAGCCTCGCGGTAGTAGACGGAACAAACGACACTGGAAACTGAGGTTTGCAGGTGATTTCATAGGCACTGTGCAAGATCAGAGTGAGCCCCAAGGCAAATTCTAGTGCTAGTTTTTGGCCCAAGAATAGCTGCGTAGCTTTTGGAACTTTGCTAAAAACATGCATTTGCTTTTTGGTGGTCAACTCTCCCACTTACCATCCAATTTTTACAGTAAAATCGGCCAATTGAATAGTACCCGACCAATTAATGGAACCTTGGCTATACTATGCCGCACCGTGATATCCCGAAGTAATTATGACTTTCCCATACTGCCTCGCCGTATTTGCGGTATTGATTTTATAAAAATAATTCCTGTAAAAATCCTGTTTGGTCTTGTTTTTCCTCCGAGTGATCATTTTTGAATTCGACGAAGACTAAAATTATATTTTTATGTTTAGGTCATCCTAAAAAGCACATTGCTTTTTCAAAAATGCCAAAAAGCGCGAAAGCAAAGCTAAAAATAACATAAAAAGCAAAAAAAAAGCAAAAGTTTCTAAAATTGAACCACGGGCTCTCCTTGTCCACTAGAATAAGAAAGCGGACTCGCTTTCACTAAAAAGCACTAAAAATCATGAGAAGCACTCGAAAAGTAGATTTTCAAAAAATTAAACCTAGCTTCCTTGGAACACATAGATTAAGGATCCGACCCTGTTTTTTGCACTAAAAGCATAAAAAGCATGAAAAAGCTAAAAATAGTGGATTTTTCCAAAATTGAACGATACTTCCGTCTAACCGACTAGAACATGGAAACAGCCTTTGTTTGTACTTTAGAAACTTATAACACTGTCAAGCAATCATTCTAAACCGGAATTTGACAAAATATATGTTAAAAGATATATTTCTTATTTTTAGACCCAAAAATCTTACAGCAATTTGTTTTTACGCTTACACTACCGTGCATGGAAGGGTTTCACTCTTGCATAAGTACTCACAAGAAGTTTCTTGATTATTTGTCTCACGGTTGCAAGTTGGTGCATTGCGAAGCTTTGTGTTTACCACGCATAGATCACACCAAAGCAAAACTCATTGCAGAAAGCATATGCATTGTTCATTTCAAGTTTGTCTACTTTCAGGGTTTTTTTGCAAATTTGAAGGTGGAGTAAGGGGATAACTTCATGGATGTCGTGATCGTGTTTCTTGAATACTCCATTCGCTTCCATCGAGATGTCCCAGGGATGTCAAATCATGCAAAGGGACTAAAATGGGATTTGTCAAAATTGGGGTTAACTTGAAACTTACGTTGAAACAAAACCTTAAACTCCCAAGAGACTCGTTGTATTTCTTAAAATCTTGTTTGATAAAAGATTAAGATGAACTAGGAACTAAGAGATTATAACTCAAGGAACTTAATTTAAATTTAAATTAGGATTAAAACTTTACTGAGAAGATTTGACGTGGATAGTCCTAGAATAACATAGAAGATTTAAGTGTGAACTTTGTCTTGCATGCTTGGAAAAGGCTGGTGCAGGTGTTTACCTATGGGATACAATGGAGGATGGTCCTTTTTGGCTAGGAGTGATAACCATTGGTCTATGTTTTGAGCTCGAATTCATTCACTATCCTAGAAATGGGACTGAATGGGAGTGAGCCCTGACCGGGTGATAGGGACCCGCATATGCATCTGGAAATAGACCTAGCCCGGGTAGGCCTGATGCATCCTAGATGAAAGGGTGCTACATCACAAAGGGTTATATGTAATAAAGAGAGTCAAGTAGATCTCATGTAAGAGTTTCATGAGAGTGTATGTGTTGGACATAGGGGTGTGTAGGCAACCTGGTCTAAGTTGATTCAAAAGGCTATAGATATCTAATGAATAGTAAAATTGGCACAAGAGCCAAGATCCTACTGATCAGAGTAAAACAAAGATCCAAAGAATTCCCATATGCTTACATTTCAACAGAGCCATGTATTGCAAGCTCAAAGGTGAGGTAAAAATAGAAGTTCAGAAAATTGACCCAAGTAGCTATCCACACATCTGCACAAGCAAGCAACCTATACAATTGGAATATATGCAATTAGGATACTTGTACATGGATTATAGTAGTTGAGTTTACAATATAATCAAGAACCACAATTGGAAAACCAAACACACCAGCCAATAGAAGCAAGTATTATAGGAAAACCAAGCCAAAGGCAGTATAGAGGTCAAGATGGAGCAGTCTATAGCTTGATACTCGGTTTTCTAAAATAGGATGCCAACACTTGGTTAGCACAAAAATAGAACGTTGCAGTAAGAGCTTGAGATGGACGAGCCAATTGAAGTGCCACCCATAATGGTGTACTACTCAAATTCTAGAACAAAATGTGGACATTTCCCAAAGGATCGTCCTCAGAACTCAAACAAAAGGGACATAACAGCCACAAAGCAAAGCATAGTGCAAATTGCGAATGCAAATTTTGATGTAAGTGCATATAACTCATCATTTTTTATGCATTCAAATGCTTCCTCATTACAATTAGAAAAACTAGTAAAATAATTTCAAGTTCAAAATCTATATGAAGATGCATACACACTTGAAAAGCTTAAATTGGAACTACTAAACAACAAATTCATGCATGAAAATTAGTCAAAGTTCACCACCCAAATCATCCCCTACACACACCAATCATTGCAATGAAATTAGCAAAAGTGATTTCATAGATTACGTTGTGGAATGTAGAGAGAGAGAGAGAGAGAGAGAGAGAGAGAGAGAGAGAGAGAGAGAGAGAGGAAATGACTTGAACAGTTATGATAGCTATTCTAGGTTGGTCAATTAGAGTTAGTTCAGGTCAAGTTATGACTTTAGATTGAAAAATACTGAAATGAAATGTAAAATTGGAACTAGAATATAAAGACTAAACTAAAAAAGAATATTGAACATTGAAGCTGAAGACTAAAACATGAATGTATTCAGATTAGTATAGACAAGTACAACAATGTGAACCAAGTATGCTTTGGGCTTGATCAGAATCACAAGAGCATAAAGAGCTCCAAGATACACATCAGTGATAGTGAAGTGTACATCTAATGTAGTATGTCGAGTCCAAAATTTGATTATAGTGGGCCCTATTTATAGCCTTTAGACTAGCTCTCTAACCAAACATGCACTCTGTTAGCTACCATAGTACTACGTTTGGGAGTTACCAGTCTAGTTAGCCCAATCGCTCATCTAAGTCCTTGTGTGGAGACTATTCCCACCATTCACATTTCCTTGCCCCTTTTCTAACATGCATGCCAAAGTTTTGCATATGAAACAGCCTTTGAATCACAATTGCATTTTCAAAAATCTTCCCACACATTTCATGTAAAGTGAGCTAATACAACCCACAATACAAAATGCCAGATGCAACAATTACATCACCAAAAGTGAGATCGTGAATTATACATCTATCATCCATACAAGACCAAGTCTAGCAAGTGCAAATACAACAAAAGGTTATTTTTTATCCTAGGTACATAAAATGCATCAACAAGTGTGAAAGAACTGCCATTCCTAAGCAGTCAACACAATCTTTCCAATTCCCTTAACCGGATAAGAGGCATTGTTAGCACAAGTCACTATATTTTAATGAGGGAAAAACTCAATAGAGATAAATTGGTGATGATGTGAAGTGATGTTCTTTGTAGAAATATTATCAAAGTACCACATATCTGAATTTATAGCAACTGACATACATGTGTGATGGATGAAAGGATCATAACAATATTCTACACTAAATGCCCACTTTGCATCTACATCAAGTCACAATCTCCTTTCATAGAAGATTGTACAATAGCTGCATTTGTAGTGGAACCATCCTCTTTCTTTCTGGCCTCTTTTGCCTTCAATTTAGGACACTGATTAATCAATTTTTTAGCTTTATTAGAAACACATATTCTCCTTTCCCTTTTCACCAAAATTCCTAGACAAGGTGCTACCAATAGAAGCATTAGGAATATATGATTTTCCACTCGTGGAAGAACCATGAGAAGTGGCTACATTGCTATTACCACCTTTTTTTGAGCACCAATAAAAGCATGTTCAAGTGTGCATTGTTGGCCATGCTTATTCTTGAAAGTGACTCTTGCAATATCAATGTGCATAATGCATCAAACTTGACAACATCAAGATTTCCTTGGGTCATAAGTCTCCAAGTACTACCAAAAGTCTCGTAAAAATCTTGCAATGCATTTGGAGCAATCTGCACCAATGAATTACTAGGAATGATTTTGCCTGCATTAATGAGTTTCTCATTAATATCCTTGATTCCAGCAAGGAAAGTATCCATGTCATCTTTCTCATGCATAATCTTTGATTCCAACTCTTAACGTTGTCATACGTTGTGGCATGGGCATCATGGGAAAAAATTCTAGGATTTTATTTTTAGATGTATTATAGCATTTCCAATAATATATGTAAGTGTCTGTGTGTATGTCTGTGTGTCTTATAAGACTAGATTATCTATCTCATTTATCTAAAAACCTTTAACAAAACTTTTTAAATTTTACGAGGATAAAAAGTTAAATTGTGAGTTTTATTTATCTACTTTTATCTCATATCTAGATCCTATAGCTATCATGATTACACTATATTATCATATCTTATTTTTTATTTTAAAATAATATTGATTTTCTATTGGATGCATACAAACTCTTGGAGAGTCTTTTGAATGATCATGCTTACATGCACCATGATGTGTGTATTTTTGGAGCCGTAAGGAACTTTAAGGTTCAAAGTCATGCTTACATACGCCATGATGTGTGTGTTGTTGGAGTCATAAGGAAGTTTTATGCAAATAGAACCACTTGAAGACTTTTGCAGAGAGAAAAAGGAAATGTTTTTGTAGAGATTTTGGCATCCACTTTCCATCCAAATTTGAATTTTTTTTCTTTATAAAATTTGTAGCTCTTGAGCTTATAATATTTTCAAATTGTTTCAGAATTGTTGGAGCTATGACCAAGAAGATATGATCAAAATGGTGGACCATAGTTTTCCTATCTACACCACAAAAGAACAGATCATGTTCAATGTTCCTCATCCCTTATTCACATTGAATCAAGTGGAACTCTTGAGGGATCTACCCATGTATATAAAGAACCTTCTTCTCCATTGTAAGGAATTCAACTTAGAGTTAGTGAATGAAGTGATGCTAGTGGGAGGGAGTGAGATTTAGAGAAGACCAAATTCTAGGTATGCTAAGGTGCTACTATCTGCATTAACTGATGTTCAATCTCTCCATCTATCTTCCTCTCTATCCAAATATATCTCTCTCTCCCTTACATTCTTTGCTATTCTATCTCTCCATCTATATCCCTCTCTAGCCACATATATCTTTAAGCCTCTATCTCTATCTCTATCTTCCTCATATCCTACCTATTGGCAATAACTAGATCCTTTTCTTTATGCTTATATAATATTAAAAGAATAACCCACACGATGTCGTCTTTTACCCTTTCCATTTGTTAAGTATGGAGCCTAATTTACCCCTTGTAATTTTTTGTGATAAAAACGCACACTTGTAAGGACCCATTATGAGGAGAAGCCATCGTGTGTGAAGGAAAATCACTCGCAAATCACTTGTTGAAAACCAAAATTTTCATGGCTAGGCTTCACTGAAATATTCCTTTTTGCCGAAATATTATGGCCAGACAGCAGTTGGACGGCGTGGTCGGAAAACGACCGCTCGGTTGACCGATGGCCAGTAGTCAATGGCGAGTGGCCGATGGTTAGAAGTCAGTGGTCGGTGGCCAGTGGCCGAATTCAAAAGCGGACTTGTCTTCTCAAGGGCGTCCACACATGGGCAGATTGGAGGGTCCGATTTGGACTTATCTACACAAAGGCGGCTACACATGGCTGCCCCATGAGAACTCTTTTGTCCTATAAAATGAGGCCATTTGTACACACATTTCATAGTTTGAAGTTGATGCAACAAGGTGGGTGTGAGGTGGTGAGAGTGAAGCAAGGCAGGAGCTCTATCAAGGGTATAATCCCTTTGTAAACTACTTCTTGTTTTGAAGTACTAAAGCCATTGAGTGGCTGCTTTCCCGTGGACATAGCCCACATTGGGTGAACCACGTATATCGTGTGTACTCTCTCTCTCTCTACTCTATAATCTCTTGTGTGTGAAATCTATCTCTCTCCATTAAGTAATCTACTCAAATGTCTATGTAGCTACGTCATATATCCTAACAACTAGTATCAGAGCAAGGTTTGCTCGTAGCTAAATTATCTCAAGGAAAGGATTCCTTGAAATGACTGGAAGTTATGGTGGAGGAAGGGAAGCTCAAGATTGAGAAGTTCAATGTCAAAAACTACCAACATTGGAAGATGCAGATTGAAGACTATCTGTACCAGAAGAACCTCTATTTGCCAACTAGGCGGTCTTGCAAAGAAGCCCGCAACAATGGCAAATGAAGCATAGATTTTCCTTGATCGAAAGGCACTAGGAACAATCCGGTTAAGCTTGGCATCAACGGTGGCCTTCAATGTTTTGGAGATGAAGACCACGGAGGACTTGATGAAGTCACTTGACGACTTCTACGAGAAACCATCGGCATCCAATAAGGTATTTCTTATGAAGCGCTTGTTCAATCTAAAGATGGCAAAGAATGGTTCAGTTGCAGAACACCTAAATGACTTTAACACAAACTTAAGTCAACTTCAATCGGTGAAAATAAATTTCGATGATTAAGTGTGAGCTCTCCTTATACTATCATCTCTACCGGATAGTTGGGACAGCCTTGTGATGGCTGTAAGTAATTCTATCTCTGGCACAAATACTCTTAAGTTTGATGATGTTGTGGGTGTTCTCCTAAGCGAGGAAATGCGAAGGAGAAGCACAAGAGAATCATCAAGTGCTTCACTATCAGTGGAAACAAGAGGAAGGCCTAAGGAGAGGTTCAAAAACCAAAAGGGTCGTGATCGCTCAAGACGGAGAAAGTCACGCCACGCACAAAGTCAGTTCTTGAATGTTGGAACTGCGACAACAAGGGCCATGTCAAGAAGGATTGTTGGTCCAAGAAGAAGAAGGAGACTGAGTCTCAAGACAACAAGCCAACATCGGAGGCCAATGTGGCAGGTAAAGTAGAGCAAGATGCTCTAATTCTCTCATTAGACAATGTGTCTGATTCCTGGATAGTAGATTCCGAGGCTTGATTCCATACGACACCTCACAAGCAACATTTCCAAGATTACACCAAAGGCAATTTTGGGTATGTATACTTGGGAGATGATGAAGCTTGTGAGATTGTCGGCAAAGGTATAGTTTGTGTCAAAACTGCTAACGGAAATGAATGGAAGCTTAAAGATGTTAGGCATGTTCCTTCTCTTCGAAAAAAATTGATCTCTACAGGACAATTGGACGATGAAGGTTACAATATTGCATTCGGAAACAAACGGTGGAAGATCTCAAAGGGATCTTTGGTGGTTGCCAAGGGAGAAAAGGTCGGTACACTTTACTTGTGTATTATTAGCACGCAACCTTCAACTTGTGAAACAACTACAGAAGTCGACAGTGCAGTGTGGCACTATCGGCTTGGGCATATGAGTGCCAAAGGAATGCAAATCCTTCAAATGAAGAAGCTTCTACCAGGTTTGAAAGAAGTGGACTTAGAGTTTTGTGAAGATTGTGTTTATGGTAAACAAAAGAGGGTAAAATTTCAAAAATCAGGAAATGAAAGAAAAAATTAAAAACTTGAGTTGGTTCATTTTGATGTTTGGGGGCCTACAAGTACACCATCACTTGGTGGCTCATTGTACTATGTAGCATTCATAGACAATGCGACTAGAAAAACATGGGCTTATGTCATGAAGAATAAGTCCAATATATTTTCCATAGTTCAAAGGTGGAAAGCCTTTGTGGAGAATGAAACAGGTACCAAGGTTAAATGCCTCAGATCCGACAATGGAGGCAAATATTGCAGCCAAGCTTTTGAAAGCTTTTGTGCTAGCAATGGCATTCGGAGTCAAAGGACAACCCCAAGGACACCTCAACAAAATGGGATTTTGGAAAGGATGAACAGGACAATCATGGAGCAAGCACGAAGCATGCAGCTACATGCATGCCTACCGCTTGAGCTTTGGGTGAAAGCTATAAGTACGTTTGTGTACTTAATCAACCGGTCACCCTTAACGGCATTGGATGGGGGAGTTCCAGAAGAGGCACTGACAGGTAAACCAGTGAATTATGCATTTCTCAAAGTGTTTGGGTGTGAGGCTTTCATGCACATAGATAGAAGCCTAAGATCAAAGCTAGATGCAAAGTCCAAAAAGTGTTTCTTCATTGGCTATGGAGAAGGTGACTTTGGGTATCGCCTATGGAATTCTGAAGATGGTAAAATCTTAAGGAGTAGGGATGTAATTTTTACGAACAAAATATGTACAAAGATTACTTGAAAAGAAAAAAAATAAAAGAAACAGGTGATGAGTACATGGAGCTTGAGGATGGTGAAGACTCAAGGACTGCAAACGGTGACAATGTACAACAACGTCAACCAAATGAGGAGTCTCAACCTATTCCCCGAAGATCTACAAGAGCAAGTAGACCTCCAAAAAGGTTTGTTCCTTCCTTCAACCATCTCTTGATCTCAGATTCTAGAGAGCCGGAATCATACAAAGAAGCTATGCAACACGAATCCAAAGAAGAATGGACGAAAAGCATGCAAGTGGAGATGGACTCACTACATCGCAACCAAACATGGGAGTTGGTTGAGTTGCCTAAAAGTAAGTGGGCACTTCAAAACAATGGGTGTACAAGTTGAAGAAAGAAGAATGTGGGAAGAAAAGGTACAAGTCTAGGCTTGTGGTAAAAGGGGTTTCTCAAAAGAAAGGTATTGACTTCAATGAAATATTTTCTCCTGTTGTAAAAATGAACTCAATTAGGCTTGTCTTAAGCCTTGTGGCTACTCACGATCTAAATCTTGAGCAAATCGATGTAAATATGGCATTCCCTCACGGTGACTTAGAGGAGGAAATTTACATGCTTCAACCAAAGGGGTATGAAGTAAAAGGTAAGGAGAAAATGGTTTGCAGATTAAATAAAAGCTTGTATGGATTAAAGAAATCATCAAGACAATGGTACTTGAAGTTCGATCGATGGATGTTGGATTATGGATTCAGAAGATGCAACTCAAATCATTGCATCTACACAAAGAATTTGGGAGATGGGAAGTTCATCATCCTATTGTTGTATGTTGATGACATGCTGATTGCAAGTTCTAACATGCAGGACATCAAAGACCTAAAAGAGGAGCTGTCTAAATCTTTTTCAATGAAAGATTTAGGTACTGCAAAGAGGATACTTGGTATGAAAATATCAAGGGACAAGACGAAGAAGACAATAAAGCTATCTCAAGAGGATTACATCAAGAAGGTACTAGAAAGGTTTGCAATGCAAAATGCAAAACCAGTTTCTACACCTTTGGTTGGTCACTTTAAACTAACGAAGGATATGTGTCCAAAGACACAAGAGGAGATAGCCTATATGTCTAAAGTTCCATATGTTGCACCGGTAGATTCTCTAATGTATACTATGGTCTGGACAAGGCCAGATATTGCACATGCAACGGGAGTTGTGAGTAGGTTCATGGACAACCCAGGTAAAGAACACTGGCAAGCTGTGAAGTGGATACTTAGGTATCTAAAAGGTACAACAACAAATGCTTTGTATTTTGGAGGAACTGATATTTTTTTTCAAGGTTATGCTAATGCAGATATGGCAGATGACAAAGATACTCGAAGGAGCACTA
This sequence comes from Adiantum capillus-veneris, assembly GCF_014529385.1. Classification (NCBI taxonomy): domain Eukaryota; kingdom Viridiplantae; phylum Streptophyta; class Polypodiopsida; order Polypodiales; family Pteridaceae; genus Adiantum; species Adiantum capillus-veneris. Next base: position 4,863,536 of record NC_140938.1, read on the forward strand.
CGGGCTATGTCTTCACGGTTGGAGGCACAACAGTAAGCTGGGATTCAAAGCTGTAGAAAGTGGTCTCACTTTCTACCATGGAAGAAGAGTATGTAGCAATGACAGCGGCAAGCAAAGAAATTTTGTGGCTTCACAGATTCTTAGAAGAGCTTGGTATCAAACAAGACAATTGTGTCTTGTATAGTGATAGCCAAAGCGCTATCCATCTTGCGAAGAACTCAGCCTTCATTCAAGTACAATGCGCATTCAGGTGCAAGGACAATGCACATTCATGTGAGATATCACTTCATACGCACTCTTTTGGAAGAGGGACAACTAAAGCTAGGAAAGGTGCATACAAGTGAAAATCCCGCAGACATGTTTACAAAGGTGGTCAACAAGGAGAAGTTGAGCTTTTGCTCATCTTCAATCGGCATTCAAGGATAAGACGCCAGGATGGAAAGCAGTCACAGTTTGGTTTGGAGATCAGTCTCCAAGTGGGAGATGGTTAAGTATGGAGCTTGATTTACCCCTTGTAATTTTTTGTGGTAAAAACGCACATTTGTAAGTCCCCCATTATGAGGAGAAGCCATCCTGCATGAAGGACAATCACTCACCGGAAATAAAAATCACTCGTCGGAAACCAAAATTTTAACGGCCAATCTCGAGCCAATCTTATGGCCGGAAAAGGACCGGTCAGTTGGCCGATGGCCGGTAGTCAATGGCCCGTGGCCGGTAGTCGAAAGTCAATGGCCGGTGGCCGGTGGTCGAATTCAATGGCCGGTGGCCAAATTCAAAAACGGACTTGTCTTCTCAAGGGCGACCACACATGGACGGATTGGAGGGTCCATTTGGACTTATCTACACAAGGGCGGCTACACATGGCTGCCTCTCATGAGAGAGGGCAGCCCTTTTGGCCTATAAAAGGAGGCCATTTCTACACACATTGCATAGTGTGAAGTTGATGCAACAAGGTGGGTGTGAGATGGTGAGAGTGAAGCAAGGCGGGAGCTCTATTAAGGGTATAATCCCTTTGTAAACTACTTCTTGTTTTGAAGTACTAAAGCCATTGAGTGGCTGCTTTCCCATGGATGTAGCCCACATTGAGTGAACCACATATATCGTGTGTATTCTCTTTCTCTCTCTACTCTATTATCTCTTATGTGTGAAATCTATCTCTCTCTATTAAGTATTCTACTCAAATGTCTATTTAGCTACGTCATATTTCCTAACACCATTTTGCACAATCTTGTATGATTAATCCATTTTTAAGCCATAAAATTCACTTCCAACAGATAGTTGTATTTATTTTTGAACCTAAAAGACTACAAGAGATTCTTCTCTCTCCACTCCTCATTATTCTACCACTCCTAGATTTTTATCATGCGTTCATTGTGAACATAGGCCTTGAGATGATTCAAGGCTTTGAGTTGGTTGTGACACTTGAGATTAGCGGCATGTAAGAACAATTAGGGAAAGGCATGGGACAAGCTAGGAAGCATTAAATTGGCCTAAAAGGATGAATATTTCATGGAAGATTTAGAGAGAGTGACAAAAAGAACATTTTTGGAATGGATAGCTAAGCCAAAGGAAGGAATCCTTCCAACAGAGTTGCTAAAGGAATCTAAGCATTGATATGCTCAACTAACAAGGACAGAGAAGGACACATTGAATTAGAGAACACATAGCTTTTCTTACAAGTAACATGAAAATAACTTATTTTTTATGATGCTTTAAGAAACATGTTGTGTTCTTTAAGGATGGTAATATACACTCAAGGAATATAGGTCTACCCTTGAGAGCTAATTTTGGGAAGGGATGAATCCAAAATTGTAGTACAGGATATGGCTTCTAACCATGTTGTATCTATAATTGAGGCTGCTACTTGTGGCACAAAGATCGAGAACTCTAAGGTTTTTATGAGTAATGATGGTGGCAAGTTATGTCCATATGTTGTGGAGATTTCTAGGAAAGGAAAGATTACAAAGGACATCTTACATGAGGTAGAGGATTGCATATGCCTAGACATAGGATGGAATGACCCAGTGCACTCATTGTCAATGCATGCCTACATTAAAAAATGCCAACAAAATGATGTTATTTTAGAAGAGAAGTGCAAACATGAGAGTGTTGATGAAGAATTATCAAAAAGAGCTTCTAAAAGTGGGGGAAGAAGAGATTCAATTCCTTCTCAACCCCCCACAAGACGAGGAGCATCTCCACTTGAAGTACTCATGAAGGAGTCTACAATAGGAAAGAAGAAAGAACCCCCAAAAAAGGTAATAAAAAAGGCCCAACTTATAAACTACTATCTCATATTGAGGTTACTATAGATTTAAAGAAAGTCTTTGGGAGGATAGCATTATAAATAAAAAGATTGAGTTTTCTATGGTAGAAGTCCTTGGCATTGCAAAGCCCGAACTCCATCAGGAGATCATTGATATCATTAAGAGAAAGATTAACATTGCTCATCCAGAAGATGAAGGTGAAACCTTGAAGACACATGGGATGCAATTTCAAGATATGGAGGATGATGAAGGTGTGGTAGGATGTTACCAGTCCATTGGGAGAGTAAAGGAAGTGTACTTTTCTAATGATGACAAAGCTGCTAAAGTCATTCCTAGGAGCCACTATTCACAAAGTCATTGGTGGGCAAGGGCTACTACAAAAACTTTGGTCGAGGTGGATGATCTTGAAGATTCATTTACTGCCTTAATTGACCACGGTTTTGATGTAATGTCAAAGAGTCTCTACAATAAGTGCAAATAGAGAATGGATGCAGATCATGGCTGGATGGTGAAAGTGGCAAACAACTCATCTGATGAATTGTATGCAGATTTTCCAAAGGTAAGTAAAGAGTTTCATGACCACAAAGAGATGATGGGTTTTAGGAGAGTACCATTGTGAAGCGAGACTATAGTGGTACAAAACAGGGAGTTTTCTCGCTTGATCTAAGAATATGAAACGTATTTAGATTCACAGGTAACAAAACATAGAACAATATGTTTTACAAAATCTGAGGACTTGAAGAGATATGTGAGGAAATATGTAAATAATGTGAAAAATGAATTGGCAAAAAATGGTTTGCTTGAGCATAATGAAAATGTTTTTGGTGTGTTTGAGAAAATTTCTTTTGTAGATACTATGGGTGAGCTTGGTGCTATAGTGGAGTCTAGTTTACATCTTGGGAATGAAGTTGTGAAAGTCTATTGTATGGAAATGTGTCAAGTCATTGAAGCGTTTAGAGAAAACCAATATTCCAAGCAAACAACTAGCCCAAAAATCCATGTTGAAATTAAATATAAGAGTGCAGCAAAGAAGGTGAAACTAACATCTTCACCCTTACCACACAGCAGCATGGAAAATATTGAACTTGCTTCTTTGCAACCAAGTTTGAGGAATCCTAAAAATATTGGGCACACCTTCACTAATCGGTCTTTGCAAGAATTCCAGTTTGACTGTAAGGAGTTTCTAACATAGGAGGAGACAAAGTTGTAGATTGGCAATGCCAAATTTCTAACACAAGAGGAGACAATGTGCTTCAAAGAAATGCTTTCAAAGCATGGCAAGGATTTTTCATTTGAGCCATATGATATAGGATGCGTTGATCCTTCTATTGTAGCTCCTATGGTAATTTTTACAATGCTTCTTGTACTTGGAATCTATGAGCTATTCTAGTTCCAAAGGATCATTTGCCAAATTTAATAGAACTATTGAATGAGATGATCAAAATGGGGATTTTGGAGCCTCCTGGGCTTGATACTCAAATAGGTGGCTCATAGTCCAAAAGAAGAATGGTGCAGAGGCATTTTCAAGGAGGGCAATCTATGAAATGGAGGATCTCTACTCAGGGTATAATCAACTTCAGATTGCAATTGAAAGTAGAAATTGGAAAACCATGAGGACACCTTTAAGTTAGGTAAGGCTGTGTACCTTGCCGCAAGGAGCAACCAACTCGGTTGTACATATGATGAATGGGATAATTATGGTCTTACATGACTTTATTCCTCAAATCACAATGCCTTTCATTGATGTTTTTCCTATCAAAGGATGTGAAGAAGGTGAGAAAGATGAATCTTTGGATCTTAGGGGGTGCCGCAAGTTTGTGGAAAATCACATAAATGATTGTGATAAAATTTTATCTATGTTGGAGGAAGTAAATCTTACTTTGTCAGAGAAAAAGCCTATGTTTGGTGTCAATGAAGTGCTCATGGTGGGGCACAGGTGCGCGCCATATGGTAGAAACCTTGTTCAGCAAAGGTAGATGCTTGTAGCAAATGGAACAAGTGAGCACTATCCTAATCATCCACCTCCATCATTTTTGTACTCCTACTATTTTGTTCAAAAGAGCCTTGTTATCAAAAGGAACTTTGATTATGGAGCCGAATGATTAGTGAGCCATATTTGTGTAAAATTTGAATTGTACTCTTTGATCTTGAGTTTTGAGTCTTGTAAGCCAGCCACTGGCCAAAAGAGCCCTAAGTATAAAGTTTAATTTTTAAGTTTGAACACAACCCCTTTGCATCAAAATCAAAATTTTTGGAGCTTTGGAGTGTACAACTGAAAGTGTACAATAAGGCTCAAGGTGCAATGTCACACAGACTAGGTAAGGTGCACGTGTGGGTGAGGGGTTTCTGTTAAACAAACAAAATAGGGGGTGAGAATCTTTATAGTATGTATAGTATCTAATTCTTATAATTGAGAGAGACATGTAACAAGGGTGCTGAGAAGAGGGAGAATGAGGGCTTCAGAAGTGCCATGTGTCATAATTGTAACTATTGTGCAATATTGAATTTTAAAATTCACAAAAGGGAAAGATTCCTTGGGATGGTGTCTATCATCTCTGAGACTCTTAAAATTGCGAGAAGCCTAATTGTTAAGTGATATTGACTTTTAGAATTCACAAAAGGGTTACGTTCCTTGGGATGGCATCTATTCACAAAAGGGTAATGTTCCTTGATGGCATTCAAAGCACATCTACGAGACTCTCTCTCTCTCTCTCTCTCTCTCTCTCTCTCTCTCTCTCTCTCTCTCGTACACTCTCTCCATATTTACAAAGCAAGCACAAAAAAAAAACTCCAAAATAAATTAAACAATTAAAATTTTTTCTCCACATGATTTTTTCTAAAATGTCAAGATTTTTGTGCACGTGTCTAGATTGTCTGTGTGTGTGTGTGTGTGTGTGTGTGTGTGTGTGTGTGTGTGAGAGAGAGAGAGAGAGAGAGAGAGAGAGAGAGCGAGCGAGCGAGTGAGAGAGAGAGCAATCAAAGATGAACTATTGTTTAAAGAGAGACATGGAATAACACGTTCAAATATCCATTATGTACACATATGAATTTGCAACATCAGATATGTCCTTTAGGTTGTGCCATGATTGTGTTTTATCGATGAAGAGTAACATGGAATAACACGTTCAAACATCCATTGTGTACACATATGCATTCGAAGAGAGATCTTGAAGAACCTTGTTGAGCTGCCAAAACACATCTTGCATGCACAATACCGCTTGTGAGCATCACATCGTTGCCAGGGAGGCCACGTGAATGAGCTTGGTGCCAGTCATTGTCCTCATATCAAGCTGACAATGGAAAATACCACCAATACCATCGAAACCCCTCCAAAACTATAAGTCCATTTGAGATTTATTTGTGACAAAATCAAGGGTGATGCCAAACCTATGCTCTCTCCCTCCCTCCGCCCACCCTCTCTCTCTCTCTCTCTCTCTCTCTCTCTCTCTCTCTCTCTCTCTCTCTCTCTCTCTCTCTCTGATGTAAAGAGAACTTCCTCAAAGGGCCTACACTGGCACAAACCCTTTGAGAGAGTTTCTTTTTAAACGTTTTTAAGCTCCCTCATGGGGTCAGCACCGGTGCAAACCCTTTGAGAAATTCATTTTTAAATTTTTCAAAAAGAGATTTTTACTTCTCGCTAGACTTTCAAAAAAAACATCACCTTGGAAGATTCCTATTGTAAAGTCTTATACCATTCTAAGGCATCTTGCCTTTTGTAATCTAAACCTAAAGCAGCTAAGCCAATAATCAGGAAACACACTAAGGATAAGAGACATAGACAATAGTGGTGAGAGCTGCCTAACAAAGGCAATTGCAGTGAGGGTAGGCAACGTGAAGCAAGGTGCAAAACATGTATAGATTTTTTTTTTAGAACTTACAAATTGTGGGCGGATAATATATTAAAACAAAAAATTGACAAGGACATTTTTCTAAAAACACATTGAAGAACACACTAGTTTGTTTTTTTTTTTTTGCAAAACCTATAATCCTGTATGGCTACCATCAAAGAACTACCCTCTGTCACCGAGTAGGACCCACCCAGGCCTGATGACCACAAGACTGCTGCAAGGTGCACAAAGGGAGGAGTCCAAAGCTCCATCACTAGCCACCACAAAAAAAAAAGCAAATCCCTATCATGGATCACAAGAAAGGCCAAACAAGCACCATACCTCTTGACCATCAAAACACACCAGGTGATCCACAACCCCTCCAAAGCTACCAACCAAGCAGCACACACTTTTAAGCCAAATAGCCCATGAGAACTGCCAAACCTGACCAGATTTGGCAACCTCAATAGACATGGATCAGAACCATAGGACCCACCCCGACCTAATGACCACAAGACTCCTGCAAGGTGCACAAAGGGAGGAGTCCAAAGCTCCATCACTAGCCACAAAGGGTCCACCACCAAAAAAAAAAAGCAAATCCCTATCATGGATCACAAGAAAGGCCACACAAGCACCATTCCTCAACACACAAGGTGATCCACAACCCCTCTGAAGCTGTCAACCAAGCAGCACGCTCTTTCAAGCCAAATAGCCCATGAGAATTGCCAAACTTGACCAGATTTGGAAACCTCAATAGATATGGATCACAACCATAGAGAGATTCAAACCCCCACACAATAACCACCTCTTCGAACCAACGTCCCTCGGGTTCAAAGTTCCTCCATTTCTCATTGGCACTGATCAGTTCCTTGCTTTCTTGAAATATCTTCCTGATTTTTAGCTATTTTGTTGGCATTTTCAAAGATCCAATAATTCTAGGCCCTCTACACATGCTTGACCCAAGGGTTCATTGAAGAGTTCTGAAGAAGTGCATTAAAAAACAAGGTGAAGAATCAATGTGGCCTGCTAAGGAAATGTAATGCAAGAGTACATGAGAGTTGTAAAAGAACATTTACATTATAGAAGGAAGATAATATTTATGTAACCTTCCTTTTCAATCAAACAGGACTTTGTCCACCATCAAAACCCTCTATATCAACAGTTCAAAAGATGCACATTTTCTCAACCTTCCCTTGTGGCTTTCTCCAGGCTAAAAAAAGCTTTATTATTACATTGACTTCTCTAAGCTCTCATAATAGCACACCATGCTAACTTATCTAAACTATAGAATCAAGTTTGGTAGTATTGCTAGACCAAGATAGACCAAAGGCAAGACTCTCTCTCACACACACACACAATAGAAGTAGAGTACTCCTCAGTTTGTTGAATAAGGGCTAGCACCTCATGAAAAATGATGTCTATTAGAAGCTTCCAAGTTTGGTATCAAAGAATGCTTTGTAGTATCTTACATATATTTATGTTTGTTGCATCTTACATATATTTATGTTTGTTAGAATATATCAAGAGGTTGTGGCATGCATCATTTTGAAAAATTCAATAATTGGAAGAGAGTATTGATAGTGTTCCACTTGGAAAAGAAGATAGCCCTAAAAGGATAAAGGCAATGTTTCTTTGGCCGCAGCAACACGCGGGTCACATACTAGTACATATTGAAAAGCCAAAAAGTTTCAAATGTTCCCAGACAAATCCTCCCCTTCGTGCATTTGTTTAATTAGTGAATTGATCCTTTGTTAAATGAATTACCATGACAATTTGTTTTACTATTATAAAATGCATAAAGTACCTTTAGTATTTTGTTTTATTATTATTTTTTATGAGATAAGCATTGACACAGACATATTATATAGTAGAAAAACAAAAAGTTTCAAATGTTCACAAATACGTCTCTCAATGTTAATGTTAACCCTCACGGCACACGGACACCCTATGATCTATAAACGTTGTATTATTTAGAGTCAGGTACCGGGCTTCTCGGACCAATAGGAAAAGTGTAAGAGTGATCGTCGATGAGAGGCGCACTCTAACTGGGACATTCAAGGGATTAGTTGGCTAAGCATGGGCGCCCAAGTGTGAATGGAGTGAGCTCATATAAAAGCCAACTAAACCTAATTTTTACTCATTCTCTCATTTGTGCAATAGAAGAGTGCTCTTGCTCTATCTTCATCTCCATCTTCTTCTTCTTCACCTCCTTGTATGTGTGTGTGTATGTGAGAGAGAGAGAGAGAGAGAGAGAGAGAGAGGGAGGGAGAGTGTGTGTGCGATCGAGCATTACGAAGGCACGACGGCGGCGAGGCGGTTGAGTGCGGCACGACTGCAGCTTCTTCTTCATCGCGGTGAGGAATCCACCACGAAGGCGAGCGTAGAGCGGTGAGTGACACACCCTTTGCTCTCTTGAGCTTGCTAGTTTAGGCTTGTTGTGTGCTTGGAGCGGTTTGCGGCTCGCACACGGTGTATCGGCAAGTCCCTTGCTTCGACAGTGTGGCAAGGAGCGCACATTTTTGGCGCCGCTGCCGGGGATATGCCCTACACTAAGCTCGGTTAGCACTTTACGCTTTCTTGTGGTGCAATTTCTATCATAGGAAAGGCAGGGAATGAGTGTGTGTAGTTATGTGGAGATTTCTGTTTTTTGCGTTTTCTACGTTTTTTGGTTTGCACTGCACAGTTAGCATTTCTTGCGTTTTTGCATTTTCTGCATTTTCTGTCAAGTTTCAATTTCTGCAATTTTCTGTGTTTTCTGTGTTAAATTTTCTGTCAAGTTCCAATTTCTGCAATTTTCTGCATTTTCTGTGCTTTTTTAATTTTCTGCATTTCTTGCGTTTTTTCAATTTCTTCAATTTTTGCATTTCTGCATTTTAAAAAATATATATATATATATTTTCTTTGAAAAAAAAATTCTAAAAAAAAAATAAAAAAATAAAAAATAAAACGGAAAATAAAAACGCGAGTGAGCGAGCGGTTAAATTTTTCGAAAATAAAAACGTGAGTCTTAAAACGGACGGGTTGGTTTGTATAAAAGATAGATCGGGCCCAAGCCCAAGCCCAAGCCCAGGCCTCAGTCCTCAGTCTTATGATATATACTAGACTCACTCTTATATATATACCCTACTCCCTCAAGAGAGAATGAGAGCATGTGGGACAAGTCCTCCACTCTCCTCCTTTCTCTTCCCACTTGCACCCTTAGACTTTCTAGTTTGGGCCTAGTTCCCTACTGGAAATTGACAGTTTTAGGGATTCCGAGGGCATAGAGTGACCAAACGGAGGGCTGTAAAGCACGACACGACCCTCTGACCGAGACGCTCGTTTTGAGCTGTCATACGCTCTATTCTATAGCCGGGTCAGAAAAAAAGGACCAAAAAGTCAAATTAAGGAAAGACTTGGGTTGCAAAACACCCAAAAATACTAGGTGAGCAGCCTTCACGGCCACTCACTGACACTTCTAGGGGATCAAGTCATATGAACCTACGCTCTGGACGAGTGTTAGAGCACGATCACATTGGTAGTGCCTCTGTCCATACGGACACCCATTACCCATCCACGATAAGCTCTAGACCCTCAGCGGGGACACAAGGTAGCACCACCCAAGACCCTAAAATAGCCGCTAGTGATTCCTCCTCCGACTCAGAAATCATGGAAGCATACCCTACCCAAAACACTGAGAGAGAAGGCCATGCACCTCCCGAAGCTCCACAGCCTAGTACTAGTATGTTTAGCCGTTTCATGGAAACATTAGGTAGAGCTACTCGCTCGGAACCTGATGCAAATGAAGCACACGAAGGGGGTGGGGAAGTGGACTCTCTTTTCACATCGCACGTGGACCCCACACCCCCAAAGAGTGTCCATGTGGATATCCTGCCAACTTCTTACCAAGAAGGCCCTGTTGAGCTGCCTCCTTCAGAAGTTCCCTCTAGGGTACCGTTGGTGACAAGTAAAACCACGGGGAGCAACATTGCTTCTACCTCACAAGAAACCGTTAACACGTCGACTCTAGAAGGATTGTTCATTAATGATCATTGGACATACGACCTCCACACTGAGGTGTTGACGGATCTACACTCTGGCCACGCCTACCATGTAGGATGGATAGAGATTGTACAATCCACCTCTAGTGCCACGAGCATCGAAGATCAACAGAAAATGATCTGTAATGTTATCCATGGCATTATTCAATCAAAAAGGCAAAACCGAGGGGTAAATATACTCTCAACTGGCCCCATGAGATTTCTGGATACGAGCAAGGCTCAACAGCCTACTCTATCACAAATGGAGACTCCTCTAATGAGCCCCATGGACCCATCTTACGTCATTTCACCTGGGGTCTCTATGCAATCTGAGCCTCCGAGCGACAACTTTAGCTTCCCTAACTTGGCTCAACCCTCTATTAAGGAAAACCCAGTGCTCACTCCAGGGATAAGCCTGACAAAGAATGTACCGATGACATCTACGGTTAGCGCAGTGCCACTACCTAGTGTCGTAGTACCTAATATGGGGCCTCGACCGTATGTGCATCTAGCCCCTTATGCACACATGGCCCCCACACCTCCAATTGTACCACTTGTTTATGCTCCTCGAGTGCCGCTCCCTAGCTATTATCCGAGTGGACCTATGCCCGGTTATGTTCCATATCCTGCATCATCCACACATATGCCAAGACCGGTACCCGTTCCTCTCCCACATATGATTCCAAGAGTACCTCCACCGGCCCTGCCTCCTCACATAGGTGACTTGGGAGCGTTTGCTCAAACCATAGGTTGATCTATCGTGGAAAATATGTGTCATGCATCTGATAGAGAGCCTAGAAGTAAGGCAGTACAAATTGCCAAACTCACGCAAAAATTCAATGGGGACGAAGATGCTAGAAAACACATTGAAGTGTTTGAACAAGTATGTGATTCCTTAGGGGAACACAACGAACTACATAAGTGCAATGCCTTAAGCTTGACATTAAGTGGGAAGGCTGGAGATTGGTATAGAACCCTAAGGGTGGACGAGAAAACAATCTACCCTACCCTTCGAAGGTTGTTTTTAAAGGAGTACATACGAGAAGGTGTGCTTTGGGGTGTAGCATCTCAGCTACAGAAGGCCGAACGTAAGGAAGGAGAGTCAGTAAGGGACTTCATTAGTCGTCTAAAGCACTTAAACTCTCGTTGCCCTGTAAATGAGCGCTTCAACAATAACCAATTGCTTGATCGATTCATTCAAGGGTTGAGGAATGAAGGAATCTACAATGGACTAGTGATTAGAGGTATCACAACCTGGGAAGATGTCACTGCCAATGCAATCCAATTAGAGGACAACTTGATGATAGCAGGCATGAGGGTGTCTACCGACACGAGATCCACTAGCTCACAAGTCATTGCGTATGAACCCATGACTGCAAAGCCCATTGCCAATGAGCCAAAGGTATTTGAGACATTCTTGACAGACCTCACCAAGGCAATCCAAGAGTCTCTTAAGGATAATCGACCCCCTCAAAATAGTCACATGTATCCAAGAAGGGAGCAACAATGGTGTTCCATTTTCTTAGGTCCACATAGCACTAGTGAGTGCCCTACGTTTAGATTAAAATTAAATGGAACTTGCAACGCATGTGGTAGGTATGGTCACCAAGCTAAGGATTGTTTAATGATCAAACGTATGATGGCAAATAGACCACCTGTAGCCTGGACGGATGCACCTCGAGCTCCTGTATTGATGCCTGCTCCACCTGCTGAGCAACTACCGCAACACATGGTTCCTAGATCTCAAAATGTTGTACAAGCTACACCGCTACCACCTCCTGTGCTAGGACCGCAGCCCCCGCATCCAAGAGTCGCCCCTATGAACCAAGTGGGTTGCGAGCCATCAAATGCTTATTCAGATGGCTGTGAGGAGGAAATAGACACTAGTATTGCCTACGGACTTGATACATTGGAAGAGTGTCCTATATACTACATGGAAGATTTTTGGGGGCAAGTCAAGCCGGTTTATCAAGCTGCTGCTCTCGCATCCAAAGGTCAAAATATCAACACCCAGGCTAGGAGGCCACCTCTTCAATGCTACGAGTGTGGTGGACCACATCGGGCAGCGGAGTGCCCTATTAGGCTACAAAAGAATGCTGCACAGATGAAAATGAATCAAGGAAGCACGTCTGCAATGCCAATACTCACATGTAATCGTTGTGGCATAGATCACTTCATTGCCCAATGCACCTATAACCCAAATGCGCCTAAAATCACACCCCTAAATTTGGTCGAAATTGCTAGTGTGACATCGCCAATACCACCCGTTGCACCCGCTTATGCGATTACACGGTCCATGCTTCAAGGTCCAGGCCATATCCTCGAAGAGAGAGATACCGCGTCAGTTATCCAAGCAAAGAAAAAGAAGACACGAAGGACGAGGTCGCAGAATACGGGAAATTCAAAGCCAAGTTCCAAAACAAACATAGGAACAGGAGATGACCCTGTGTATATGAATGACCTCGAGGATGATTCAGATTCAATCGAGACAATGGAGACTAGAACCAATACCACAAAGGGAAAGAACGACAAAGAAAACCGTAACATGGAACCAAATGAAAACCGAATAAGAGAAAACCATAAAGAGCCTCTGAAAACACCACAAGTGTTTCCAAATCCAATCCAAGACCCCCAAGATAAACCGCAGGGGCAAAAAGGGAAGAATCGTAAAAAGAAGATTGGGACGTACCCAAACCCAGTAGACGAGATTGAGCAGGTGAAACATCTAAGAGCTTTAGTGGAGGAGACTCAAAGGAAACTAGAACCAGAACCCATGCATGTCAAAATTCATGACATAGTGTTTCCCACGCAAGTTCATCCACCCCACATGAACCATAGACCGTTAGCCATATCTAGTATCATCCAAGAAGGGAGTGAGGACGGGACATCAGAAAGTGAGCATACACCCTTCTCGTTGGAAAGGATGTTTAACCAAGGAATGCCTGATCCCATTGAGGAATATGATATTCCATCCTCACCAGTTCCTAGTCAAGGACCTACACCCTGCAAAATGCCAATGAATGTTGCCAAACTAGTGGACTTCATGTCTTCTGAGGTCCGAACCACGATCATAGCAAAGCTGTATGGAGATCCTGAGTTATTCCTTGCACTTCGAGCATTCCTTAACGGAGAGCTAAGAATGGGATTACCGCAGTTTGCGCAACCAAATAGGCCTGACTCGATTATGATTGATGAGGAAAATCATGTGCAATCACTTGACTTAGATGGACACGAGTCTGTGATCGAGGTACCCATTAACGAATTAGGGCAGTATTTTGAAGGCGACGAGTCTAATGCGACCCTACCCATCACTACCAAGGGATTAATTATAAAGGGAATTCTTGATGGTGGTGCAGGAGTTAGAATCGTTACAAAAGATTTTTGGGAATCCATGGGAAAACCCCGCCTCAGTGTTACTAACATTGTGGTAAAGATGGCAAATGGTACCATAGCCAAACCTATGGGGATGCTCAAGGATCTTAAGATCAAAGTTCTAGGACACAAGGTACGACATACGTTCATTGTAATGGATTTCTCTAAACACCTTATGTCATATGAAATGATTTTAGGACGACCATTCATGAGGGAAGCACAAATGGTTCACGATTGGTCTAAAAATCATGTCTATTTGCAATTCCAAGACTTTGTCCTTAGAGTGGATTTGGTGATTGGTAAGGTACACCCCTTAGGGAGTAAAACCATTATTGATCATCGCTATGACACCACAGTTCACTCGGCCCCACTACAATTTTGTTACACTTGTAAGAAGGATACAGACATTGGCAAAGATTCTCCTTATATGGATATCCTACCTGGGATGACTGAGTCGGACAATGTAGACTGGGTACATCTAGCTGCAACCATAGACACTTGGGGAAATAGGGGGACGACCTGGGTAACACCTGAGGGGGATGAAATTCTTGTACCCTTAAATATGCTACAAGCAATGCATATCGCTTCTTACATGACTCATCCTAATGTAACAAAGAAAACATACAAGTGGGTCCCTAAAGCTTCTTTAGTGACCATAGCTAGTGCTAAAAAACAGAAGCCTTGTAAGAAACGTACCACTCGCTCCAAGAAAAGTAAGAAAATGTTGCGATGGATCCCTAAACGACTATTGGAAGCCCAAGGCTACTATCAAGGAAATGATCAAATCTAGGTGCCAAAACGTAGATTGTGCTCTTACCTATCACATGACCCAAGTGAGCCCAATCCCGTAGCTCCAAAACGAATCAATGATCGTGGAAAGAAAAAAATCACAGAATGCTACACACCCGCTCCCGAGCTAGTTTGGGTACCAAAGAAAGAACGATTTGTTCCACCTAGCTCAGGAAGGGGGGAGTCCCATGAAGCTTCTAGCTCCTCATGTAATACATCCATAGAGGTAAAAGCTTCTACACAACCTCCATCTATAGTAGTGGACCTCCATGAAGCTACAAAAGAATCCACACCTCCCAGTGTTCAAGAATCACCTGATGAACCACTTCAAGTTCGATCCTGGGAGAGTACCTTACCACCCTTGCAACTTGACGAGGCACCTAGGGTAATAGAAAACTACTGGCAAAAATCCTCACCTATTACCAACTGGAACAATTGGTTTCAAAGGGTGACAAGCTCATTTCAAACGGTATGATCTACCCAAGGAAGGGGGGAGTGTTTGTGGACATCCATTATTCACTTGTTTCCCTCTCAATCTTTTTCCGTGACCTCTCAATCACCAATCTTAGGGATTAGCAAGAGCAAGAGCAATTAGCAAACGAGTATGCACATTAAAAGTCAAAACATTGACCCAGACCTACACATGTCACATCTGGTACAGTGAAACAGAAACCTATGCCATATAACACCTTTGATCCTCATCACTTGAGTGATGGAGGGTAGGTAAGATTAGTACGATAGGAGTGTTTCTGTTGTAGAGTTGAGAGATTAGCGAAGTTCTCTTTTCCCACTAATGTGCCTCCTGGAGGTATTCCTTTTGTTTCATAGTGTGTACATGAGCATGTTGCTATTGATAGGATTTGGACCTTCATGGAACCTTTCTCTCGTTCACACTTCAAATCAAGCGCGACCATCAACACAAACAGGTGTTTTATGTCCATTAGCATTGCCCTTATCTTTTTGCATCCATGTTTGTCTGCTTTGATTGTGATTGGTAGCATAATATTCAGCGCATTGGCTTAGTATCAAACATTTAATTCAATGTAATGTTTTGTCATAATCAGTTGTCTAGGTTTAAAAATCAAGCAGTCCGACTAAGCTAGTTTAACCAAGCTAGGTATTAGAAATCTTCTCTTAATACCATGGGGAATGCCTTCCTAATAAGCAATGGTTACTTAGGTTCTTAATCCGATTTAGGAAGCATTGTATGAAATGTACTAGGGCTTTCTAGTGGGCTTAACCCTATTGACCTTTAGCTTAAGTATTATAAAGGGAGTTTACTAATGTGATGAGCCTGGGGAGGGTAACAGTGTTATATGACCCCCCAAAGTTACAAAATTAAAATGCTGAAAATGAACAAACAAAAAATCAAAGTGCCACAATGTAAAATTTTAAGCTGGAAGAGAAATCCCTGCTTAAATTGGTACTTCACTCACATGTATCGCCTATGGTACTAGAGCCCTAGAGGTTCCCAGTGTGGGCGCTTTTCCTTGAAAAGCAAAAAATCCAAGGCATACAAAATAAGCACACATATCAAATTGAATCAATGTGAAAAGACTTTGGGGGGTCAAAGGAAAGGTAATCAGTCAGGCGATGATTTCATGAGAAATTCCTTTTATGGTAGCTTAACTACAAGGTTTTCTAGATATAGCCTCTAGTCAGCCCTCGAACATGAATACTTGGCTCTCGCGATTAAACAACTTAATTGACCACTGAAGATTAAGAAGCTTACCCATGGTATTAATATTCGATCTCTAGTGCCTTTCGACCGTCAAATTAGCGACCCCAGACTTGTTTAATTTTTTACCTTTACATCTGTTTATGCATTTGATTACATTGCAATTTAATGTTCATTGCTGACAAATTGTTTGAAATTCTTTTACCAATCAATTTGTCTACCTAAAACTGCATATGCTTTTTAAGAGAATGCAATTACTGTGCCAATGTTGTTTGATTTTGCAGTGACTGAAGAAGGCTAAGGACATTCATCTCAAATGATCTTCCACCTCGACGAACCAGCTTCAGCTCAATAGCTTCCGAGGACGGAATCTACATCAGGAAGGGGGGCATGTTAACCCTCACGGCACACGGACACCATATGATTTATAAACGTTGTATTATTTAGAGTCAGGTACCGGGCTTGTCGGACCAATAGGAAAAGGGTAAGAGTGATCGTCGATGAGAGGCGCACTCTAACTGGGACATTCAAGGGATTAGTTGGCTAAGCATGGGCGCCCAAGTGTGAATGGGGTGAGCTCATATAAAAGCCAACTAAACCTAATTTTTACTCATTCTCTCATTTGTGCAATAGAAGAGTGCTCTTGCTCTATCTCCATCTCCATCTTCTTCTTCTTCACCTCCTTGTGTGTGTGTGTGTATGTGAGAGAGAGAGAGAGAGGGAGAGTGTGTGTGCGATCGAGCATTACGAAGGCACGACGGTGGCGAGGCGGTTGAGCGCGGCATGACTGCAGCTTCTTCTTCATCGCGGCGAGGAATCCACCACAAAGGCGAGCGTAGAGCGGTGAGTGACACACCCTTTTCTCTCTTGAGCTTGCTACTTTAGGCTTGTTGTGTGCTTGGAGCCGTCTGCGGCTCGCACACGGTGTATCGGCAAGTCCCTTGCTTCGACAGTGCGGCAAGGAGCACACAGTTAAACATGAAAGTAAATTCCAAAGTGAGAGTATCATCATGATTTTTCACTTTCAATCAAAAAGTTTAAGAAAGGTGAAAATCAACTATGGTCTAGTAAGGCTATTGATGGGTATTCCATAACAAGAGGCTTCTTTGTGAGAGAGAAAAATAGAAAGTGACACTAGTGTTTTAAAACATTTATCAAAATAAAATATTATATTATTTGGAAATAAGTGTAGCAATGAACTAATTAAATCACAATATATTCCAAAGCATAAATAAAGTATATCTGATTAACCATAAATCAAGCATCAATGTACAAACTGTCACAAAAGTATATATTTATAAGCATTAGCTTGTATTAAAGGTTGAACTTCTGACACCAAGTTAATGCTTAGCCATGGTAGCTTGAAATAATGAAACCTTACTAGCACAACATTGTGATACTTACACTAGCAATTACTTCATCATAATTTAGAAAGCAACAATGAGAAATAGAATCCTAAGCTCTAGCATATATTTAAACCTGGTTAGAAGAGAACACTTGAGGCTTCCCAAAGTTGTGTGATTAATCCACTGTGGCACGAAAATTGAATTGTAGAGCTTTCGTGGCACCTATCATTCTTGATCCTTCTTGGTTTTGCAACAACATTGTAGGAGAGCTATTAGGATCTATGTGGTGGAAAGTTTGAGAAAATTGAGGCTGAAGTCAAAGTCCTCATCCAACAAATGGGACGTCCAAAAGAATTTGTGGAAGTGATATTGAGGTACATACAAAGCTTGGAATTATGTTTTGTCATTAGTGCTGAGAGACTTGTTGGCTCCTCATCCCTCTTCGCATGCACAAAAGAGGGTCACATTTTTTGTTTGATGTGACCCTCTTCGGATGCACAAAAGAGGGTATGATCGTTGTTCAAACTCTACATTCTTACATCCTGACTACTCTGAAAGGTTTTCAGATAGAAAATAATGGCAGCACAAAACATAGGCTTCTTGTCAATAACAAAGACTATGCACAAGATTCATTCTCTAGACGACCAATCTGGCATGTGTTATGGAAATTCCAATTGGTGGTTTTTTGAGAGACTTAATCATGGCTATTGTGCATGCATACATGAAACCACTTGTAAAGTGTTGGCAATGTCCTCTACTAAAGCATTTGTGTGTGCACATGTGCATGTGTGTGTGTGTGTGTGCGTGCACGCGGGCACGCGTGCACATGGGGGAATCTACATCCTTGTGCTGTAAAGAATTGAGGTACAAGACCATTACTTGAAAATCAACAACTTTCTGTGAGGATGCTACTGCGTCAAGAATCTGAAGGAGGAGGAGTGCATCTTCCCTAAACGCATTTGTGCTGAAATCTCGTAGCTTTCTATTTGAAAACTCAAGACTAGCCACCTTAGGATGCTTCTTCCATGTCTCTCCATGCTACTTGGGGATGGCACACTCTCTCTCCCTTCCAACACCATCTTTCAACAACAAAAATTAAATTTTGAGTAAAACTGAAGCAGTGTTTGGCTGGAACACAGATGCCAAAAGAAAGAGGCTCAGGTGCACACACAAGGGAAAAGGAGGAGAAAGAAGAAAGCAGAGAGGAGTACCTCATTCTCTCTCTCTATATAAATATTATTAAATTTTTATTGTTTTTTCAAAGCTCCCTCTCACCTACTCAACTCGTGGCACCCAGCATTTGAAAGACGAGGTACCGATTTATTGAAACTACTTGGTTGAGTGGAATCTTTACAGATTCCATGTAGGAGAAAATGTGGTGAAACACTTTTTTGAGGTCTATGCATCCTATGCATGTCCCTCTTGAATAACAAGTATTGAACTCTCCTCATGCGATGATATTTAAGTTTCTCTTGGGATAGTTTCCTACGACGGTAAAAATCCTCTTCTTCTTCTTCTCTCTATATATCTCTATCAATGAGGCAATAGGTGGAAGGCATCACCTAGGGTTATGGTGGATTGCTGGCGCCCACAACAAGAGCGTGCTAGCTTTGCAGCAAATGGCATGGCGCATCTACTCTCATGATCTTTATCTCTTTCTCTCTCACAATCTCAAGGTCTCTCTCTCTCCCACTTTCTTATTGTCAGAAAAGGCACGCATCCCACAATTGGAAATGCTTATGCCACTCTATGAACTTGAGGAAGGTTGAGCCAAGAGCTATTGTTGTTGCTCTGTAAAATAGGGGAAGGCGGGGATGAGAAGCACAAAGAGGACCCCCACACCAGAGGGGATCGTTTTTAATGACACCCATCAAAAGTGAAAGAAATGGACCCCCAAATCCATTTGTGCCTCAGAACCACACGCTGAAGGAAAGAAACATAAGCCTTTAAAGTGAGAGAGAGTGAAAGGGATATAGTTCTTTTCTTTACTTCTTCCCAGAAGAGAGTGCCCTTCTTCCGGGTTTTTAATCCCTTCATGTTCCAAGATTAAATAGAGAAGGCAGTCAATTGCGGGGCCATCCAAGAGCACCACTTGGATGCTCGTAGCAAGAGAAAACAGGGTGTAGGAAAAAAACTTATCTTTTATGGGGAAGGAAGCGACGGTTTCAGTGGTTTCTTGTTCATTGGGTTGCTGATAGAGATTTGGAGCCAAAGATGGTTCTAAACCACCCCTTCGGAAGAGTCCTTGGTGTTAGAATCAAATGGGACAATCAACCTATCGCCTTAGTAAATGTTTACGTCCCTTGCAACACAAAGGATCGAGCTAAATTGTGGATGCAGCTCGGGGATACTCCGATCGAAGAGGAGTGGCTGATGGTTGGAGATTTCAATATGATCAAGAAAAGCAAGGACAAAACAGACTCCATCGGTCTACTAGCTGGCTCAGAAAAGTCTAAATGGCTGAGCTTATGTGAGATGTGGGCTATGATTGACTTGTGGAAAGTGGCCCATGGAACAGCATGCCTAGATTCCCCTACACAAGCCTTCAGTACGCCCGCACTACCTCCCAGCAGCTGGCCAGATGCTACTGCTCTCATCAAGCTGACTGGATCTCATCGATGTTAGAGATGAAGGTAATCTCAACAAAAAACCTCTCCGATCACATTTCATTACACTTACAACTCAAGAAAGATAGGGGGGGCAATCCCCGAGAGGGGAGAAACATAATCTTGTTACAGTGACACACCTGTTCAAAGACCCTCTCTTCAGAAGAATCACCAAGAAGGTGTTGGGAAAGTTCAAGAAAGATGTGGGGATGAATAAACCTAGTGCTTGGAATATATTTGTTTGGAGTGTATAAAAAGCTATCAAAACTTCGGGTCCTCAGGTTAAAAAAGCCAATGAGGCACATATCAAACATCTCACATAGGAGGTAGCGCAATTAGCCTATAGGAAGGCTGCCGGACTGGCTTTCGAGGATGATCACAAGCAATGGCTTGAAGCTAAATCTCACCTAGCCAAGGAACACCTGGAGGAAATCAAGAAGGCGAGATTGCTTTCTAGGTAAACTTTCCTTCAACCATAGCCTTCTAACAAAACACATTTTTTTAGGGCTCTGAAAGTGAGGAAGAGTCGAGGCCGCATGCAAGTGCTTGATGATGAGAAAGGGAATACAATTCAAAACCAAGATGAGATGTCTAGACTTATGCTTAAGTATCTCAACCAGATTATCAGCCAGCCAGAGACACAATCTTAGGAAGTCAAAGAAGCCCGAGCATCTTTACTTGGGAGTGTTGAAACGGAACAAGGAGAAAGCCAACCGCATGGAAAAGGCCTTCTCAGAGGAGGAATGCTCAGTGGCACTAAAAGCTCTTGGCAATGAAAAGTCCCCAGGGTGGGATGGACTGATGGCTGAATTCTTTGAGGAATTTTGGGATGATCTCAAGGGTCCTGTCACATGGATGGCCAATCAAGCTGTTTCCGAAGAGTCGTTGGATGCAAGTATTAAGAGATGGCTTATCAAGCCCATCCCCAAACAGATCTACTGCTCTCAACTTAAACATTGGCGTCCCATTACGATGATTTCAGTAGCATACAAAATTATTGCCAAGGTGATAGCTCTCAGACTTGCCCCCCTCCTGAGTCGGATCATCTCTCCCCATCAACATGGGCTCATTAAAGGGAGAACTATATATGACAATATCTTGGCAGCAATGGTAGGAATAAAGTATGCATCCTTCTCCATGCAAGAGTGCATCTTGGTGCAAATAAACCTTGACAAAGCCTATGATAGAATATAATGGTCCTATGTAGAAGAAGGCATGGGAGCTCTGGGCTTTGGGCCTCGCCTTTGTCGCCTCATACGCATACTAGACATTGGCAGCCAATCAAAGCTCTTGTTTAATGACAAAATTGTGGGCTCTTTTGAGGTTAAAAGGTCTATTAAGCAAGGATGTCCCCTGACTTCCTTGCTTTTTTCCATGGGGTCCCATCCTCTCATTATGATGCTCTAAGCCAGTGTTGCACGGGGAGAGATTCAAGGTCAGGCATTACCGGGCAACGACCGGCTCTACTGGCAAAAATGTTCGCAGATGATTCGCTCCTATTCTTGAAGGTGTGCCCTCAAGTTATCAGGAGAGCTTTGGAGATTGTGCAAACGTTTGTCGTGGTCTCGGGATCCAAGTGCAATATAAAGAAGTCAAGACTAATCTCCTGGTCAGAGAATGACTCTTCTGACCTTGCAGTCTAGACAGGAGAGATTATCTCAAAAGGGAGTGTATTCGGACACCTCGGAGCCCCCGTAGGGGTGGACGTAACCCACAGGCAAAGATTTCTATGGGTCCTTGAAAAAATAAGCTTGAAAATGAGAAGATGGGAGTTTGTTATCCTCCCCTTCCAAACCCGAATTAGAGTGATTAATGATTTTATGATCCCGTATATTGCTGTCCTCAGCCACGTGCTGAAGATGGATAAGTGTAACTAGAAAAAATTCTTAAAACTAGTGAAAAGGTTTCTTTGGAAGAAAAACACAAAAACCTCCCGGCCATGGCCGTCGGCTAGATGGGAGGTGTTTCTCGCCCGGTAGACCAAGCAGGTCTCGGCATTATTAACCCTATATCCCATGTTGAGAACCTTTGTGCCAAATTTATGGTCTCATTGGCTAAACAGGACCAAGCTTGGGCTATCATGACCAAGGAAATGCTTGATGCACTGAATCTGGGATCAAAAGGGGGAAAGTGGAAGGGGGTTGTGATGCACGACAAACTTCTTGCCCCGAAGTGGTCTTATCTTAGATCTAGTGGACTCTCAAGGGAGCTAATGATGAAGTGCAAAAGTGCAACTGAGGTTTTGGAATGGGAGGAAGCAGCTAGATACTTTAAGAACTCCATTTTGTAGTGGTCTGCTTGGCTCTCTAAAATATTGGGGCTGCTGCAAAGCCCCTATTGGATAGAAATGGCCAGGAATGTGAATAATAAGGGGCTCGTTCGACTTGAGAAAATCTGGGATGGCAACAGGAAGTGCTGGAAAATTACTGACTCTTTAGCCACCCAATTTCAACTGAATGGCTTTGAGATCTTACTAGTCTACAGGGTGATGAAAGAGCTTGATAAGGTGGTGATGCCAATTTCTGAATCCATCTTTGAATGGGACGCTTGGAGATGGCCCGGGAGTAGCCTCTTTTGGAAACCACATTCTAAAGGAATTTACCATGCATTAATGCCCGAGGCTAATTGGTGTAGCCCCCTCAACAAATTATGAAAGAGGCACTGGACAGAAAAACGGTGGGAGGGAGTCCTTGAAAACATCTGGAAGCCAAGGTGGCCACAATATATGAAGATATTTCCGTGGAAAGTGATGTGGGGTGCTCTACCAACGGGCGTAAATATACAAGAAAGAGGAATCGCGTCCGATCGTTGCTCAGGGTGCAGAATAGCTAGTGAAGACCTAGCCCACCTTTTCATGGGATGCTAGTCAATCAGTGGCATGGCTGGGAAAATATGCAAGTGGATTCAAAGGACACGTAAAATTAATTTTTTCAAGAATGATCTCTTCTTTGGTAATAACAGGTTGGGACGTCTTGCTCTTCTTGTCTGCACTCAAATAATCAGGTACTACTTCTTTCACCATATTTGGCAAGCAAGGAGCCACCGAGTGTTTGAGGGGGATCTGGCTGTGGCAAGATTTTGTAAAATCATACAAGAGAGCAGAGCGGCGATCCACATGATTGGAGGCAAAGAAGCCTCAGAAGACTGGTCTAGAACAATACATGATATCTTGTAATAAGTAAAGCCTAGGAGTAGTTGTGGTTTCTCTGTCAAGCTGAAAATTTGTAATCCTTTGACCCTCAAGGCTTGGTTTGATCTCGAGCTTGGTGTATATTTCTGATGTTCTTAATACTATCCACTCACAATTGTGAGTTTTGCAAAAAAAAAAAAAGATTTGAATGATAAATAAGAGGTTCAATCGATTAGGATATTAAATTTTTTAATGATATGGAGCCCATGCTCTTAAATGAAAGAACTACTTTACAAACTAAAATAACAAGAAAAAGGTGAAAGAAGACGAAAAAGATTGTGTGTGGCCAAATTTTTAATGGTCCTCTTTAAAGAAAAAGGTACACAATTGTCAACACCTTTCACAAAAACCTTTTAAAAATATTAAAAAGCAATCGGATTGTACACGTGTCCTCCATCCGATCGACTTGCATCCACGGTCCAAAATTTGCACCAAAAATCCACCCACCCCACTATGGCCTTCTGTAGGCCAACAAAAGCCAATACTCTTTTACATTTGGCAAAAAAAAAAAGACAATACACTTTTACATTTGTCACAAAAGCAATACAAAAAAGAACATTTTCAAAGGATCTGCGGTGCAGATCTTTTGGGGAGGTTTTTTTCTAACTTTTAACCATCTCTCTCTCCTTTGTATCAAATGCGAACGTTTAGTGTCTTTTGTCTTTTAAACCTCCTCAATGTACCAAATGCAAGAGTTAGTGGACTTTTGTTTTGTAAAACCCTTTAATGTGATTAAAAAAAACAACCTCCCAAATAGCTTTTTTTAAAAAACTCTCTAAAAATATATGCATCGATGCATATCTTTGAGGGAGGTTTTTTAGAAAAACATCCTCTCTCTAGGGTTTTTGGAGATACTCCGCTCGTGGCTTTGCTTTATGCGAGTCCCTATCATCAGGGGTACAAAAGAGGGTTCTATGAACCTTGATGTGACCAACTAAAGGTCAAGAGTAGTGGATGTTTGGAGGGCGACATCATAGTAGTCATCCGAACAGTCATACTATATCTTGGTAAAACCTGATAACAGTAGACAAATCATTTTTTGGCATTATAAAAATTACACACTCTTGCAAATTTTTTTAATATATGAAACCCTGATAGTTTTTGCCATAATTTTGAGCGACCTCCTCCGCCCTCGAGTGGCTTGACTCCATAAACACCAGAGTACAGCTAGAATGCTTAAACCTGAAGTAATATATACATGCTATAGTAACATGTTGAGTCAGAAATTTTAGCGAAAACCTATTTAATGAAATTCGATTTTCCACTAGCTGGTCTAGCTCCTATTCATGTCCCACTCGTAAAATATGCCTCGAGATTGAGCCCTTCAAGGCCACAATCAACTAGGGTTGTCATTCAACCAATTTTTAGGCCGGATATGAAGAACCTTAAGTCACTGAGTCATCCAATATGTTGCTGTAGGTTACGCATATTTACCAGCACTATACTACATTCCATAAAGAGTTCCCCTTGAAACTAAAGAAAAAGCTGAACCATCAGCTTCAAGAAGTACCAACCCAAGCCAAAGAAGTATCAGCCAGAGACAAAGTAGCACTATACGCGGTCAAAATCTTAGTTTATGCCAAATCTCAAGTAGTCAAGCATAAAGAACCAGAATATGTATGTATAAAATAGGTTTTTATGGTAGTACAGGCTAGGTCTAGGCCAGGCATCCAAGCAACAAGCAGAAGGTCAGATTTATTGTAAGTCAAAGCAAACAGTAAAGTAACAAAACTAGAATATATTTTATGGTGGCAGCATCACTTGATGTAGTGGAATAAGTATGTACAAAACCACATCTAAGCAAGATATCCAAGCAACAGGTGAAGGTTAGATGTTTTGTAAATCATCATTACTCCAGATACCATAAAGGATCCCCTTTCAGAGACGTAACAACCAGGGTCAGATAAGTATTTAGCTAGAGCCAGAGTCAGAGACAAAGCCAGCCATAAAGCAGGCAACTTCAAGCTATTACTAGATACAACCATTGTATGTGTATGAATATGTTTATCAAAACTAGATCAAAATAGGACATCAAAGCAACAAGGTTAGATTCTTTGTAGGTTAAGAACCACCACCCTAGTAAAAGTATTTAGCAACCAAATCCATGTCAGCCAGAATTTCCTTTGGAATCAAAGTAACAACTGAACTATCATCCATAACCAAAAACTAATAAGTAACATCCCTAGTCAGAATACTATCCATTCCTTACCCTAGTGATTAGCACCCCCACAATCATCAGGTGATTTGGCACTCATCCATGTTTATAAGGCCAATAATTTACCAATTTTGAAAAAGTTAAACCTCTAAAGAGTCAAAGGAATATGCCATGTAAACCTTATGAGATACATCACATCATCCTTTATATAGTCAAAGTTGTTTTAGAAGCATGATCAAATATTAGATCCATTTTTATTAGCCAGTTATTCTACTAAAAAATGGTACACCTCTTAGACAAAGGTAGTGAGCATGATTCCTTCTCAAAAAATTACACTCCAACTACTACAACAATTTATCAATGCCAACAAAAATTAATGTCAGTACAACAAAATCTAGTTTAGTCCATCATCCAAAAGGGTCACAAAAAACCTTTGTCCAAAAGCGAGAATGTTTATATATATTCCATGGTGGCATAACCAGCAACACCACCAGGATTTCAACCTTATACTCACAATCAGTAAAAAAAAACTAGAACAATATCCATATATATGTCAAGTTTGATGCCATTTTTTAGTACCGTAGCAAAAAGCTAAGTGTGTATGTAGTCACTACCAGGCATGAAGCAAAATCCAAATTCTTTTGCTAATTAAAAATCCAAATGAACAATTCTTTCAATAATCTTAATGTCACGAAATGCGTTTCACAGTACCAAACATCATTCCCACTCATTATATATCAAGCAAAGGAACTCAACCTGAGAGGAAGCACAAGCCAACGGTTGGACTTCCAAGACTTGCTTTCCTTTCGCCATTGTTTAATACACTCCAAGATCAACCACTCAGGCACTAACCCTCAATTACCCACAGAGAATACAAAAGCACATACGAGCCAGCTAAGTAAGGGAGACCCTCACCTTTTATAATGTTGTTGCATAACAGGTCAAAAATCCACTACCCACACATAGAGTCCTACGGATCATCTACAGCCATGCATTCGGTGGAAGTAGATTGCCATGAATTACCCATGTTCTCCGCTAGCATCTCTCGTCT
The DNA here is from genome assembly GCF_014529385.1 of Adiantum capillus-veneris. Lineage (NCBI taxonomy): Eukaryota > Viridiplantae > Streptophyta > Polypodiopsida > Polypodiales > Pteridaceae > Adiantum > Adiantum capillus-veneris. Next base: position 4,889,836 of record NC_140938.1, read on the forward strand.
GCAAATGTAATGATTCCCGATTTTGCCAGCAGAATTAGCACGCTGTAGAGCCTCACCTAATTCTCTTTACTCGATCTGAGTATGCCCTAATTTAGTAATGCTCACCAAGTTAGAAAATACCTTAAAAGGATTTTTTAAGCCTAGTTACACACGAAGCATGTAATATTTCCAGCCAAGGGAAATTTAATTTCCCCATTTTAAGTCAATATTTCTTGGCATTTGTGTGTGTGTGTGGTTAAATAAAGGCAGACCCTTTGATGGAGATTTTTTTTAAAAAAAAAATACTTAGAGAGTACGTAGCCACTATTTTTTTAATAGAAAATCTTGAAAGGAAGAATCTTAAAAAAATCCATTAAGATTTTGTTCCCCCCACCTCTCTCTCATTGTGCATGCAATAAACAAAGACTCTAGACCCTCTCTCTCTCTCTCTCTCTCTCTCTCTCTCTCTCTCTCTCTCTCTCTCTCTCTCTCTCTCTCTCTCAAATTGTGCATTATGTCTTTGATGACTCTATGACAGTTGATATGAAGTGGCCTACACGAAAATACCCTGCCTCTCTCTCTCTCTCTCTCTCTCTCTCTCTCTCTCTCTCTCTCTCTCTCTCTCTCTCTCTCTCTCTCTCTCTCTCTCTCTCTCTCTCTCTCTCTCTCTCTCTCTCTCTCTCTCTCTCTCTCTCTCCGCAAGGGTTCTACCATGATCAATCGATATATTGAAAATGTATCGATTCTCATTCAAATGGTCTTAACCTCTAAAATCATTCAAATGTATCGATTCTCATTCAAATGGTCTTGACCTCTAAAATCATTGGGTTATGAATGTGCTCCATGGAAAGATATGTGCATGGAGTTGTTCTTGTAAATTTTTTTATTATTCTTAATAGATTCACTCCCATAATGTGAGTTTGGCAAAAAAAAATAAAGGATTGTCACCCCCATACAACAGCTCCCTTAAAGGAATACCATGCAGAGGAACATACCTATCAGAAGAGCGGAAGGAAAACTTTGGTTGATACAAACGAGCTCTCACTTTCCACATGCAAGCTCCTCCCTCAAAGAAGAATATAAAAAAGGCAAGACATGAGGTCCCATCACCAGCTCGTGGGGGCCCAAATCCTTCACACTACCATCCAAGCACACCAGAGAACAGGTTTTCCAAGCACCTAGACCAACCGAGGTACATGGCCCAAATGCTGTCATAGGAAGCATGAATGTTGCCACCACTTCGCACTCCCCCCTTTGGCCCATATACCCAAGCAACATGGTCTCAAAACGGCTTTGTTTGCGCCCTTCACAAGGCTTGGAAGGGTGGCCTCCACCATTTCCAAAAAAAGGATCAGGAGATCACAAATCTCAAAAAAGCTTAAGGCAGCTAGGGCTGATTATATAGCATTATTTGGGCAAAGAACGGGGCATGGTCGAGGCAAAGATCATATCTTAATCAAAACTGTAAGAATAAGAAGATAAATTATAAAGATACTTAAAAGAAAATCGTTGGCAGTTTGTAAACGGATGAAGCTCGTTATGAAGTTGTAACTAACTACCAAAGTCTTGTTAAAGTTCATTTTTTAATAATAAAGTTTATTTGTAAAGAAAAGTTGAAACTTTGTGACATGGATAACAACTAGGATGCCCATACATCACCTGCATACAGAGCCAATGCTAACAAAATGTTGTGTTGTTTTGGTGCAAATTGCCTTCATACAATTTCGTATTTTGATGGTTGAAATGCTCAAAGAGCTAGGGGCAAATGAACCAGGTATGCTCCTGACTACTTATGGTTCTTGCAAACGGATAAAAACTATTCTGGTTCTGTTGAAACCTAACTTTGAAGATGATGAAACCCCCTCTCAAAAAAGACCTGACACACTGCTAACTCCAAATTCCACATTTACTTCCTTCCTTACCCCCTCTTTGTCTGTCAACTCCAGTTTTGGAAGAGGAAAATCTAGAAGCTTCACAAGGGGAAGGGGTCGAGGACTACCAGTTAAACATCTATTGGAAATGTGACTGTGCAAGTAGCGGTCAATGAGATCGGGAGGCGCTATCTACCAAGCAAAGCTGAGAATTGTAGTACTTGTTTAATTCGTTGTCATTTCATGAATAGAATTTTTGAGTTCTTTTCACCTAAATCAATTTTTATAGAAAGTTTTGATTTGGTAAATGGTGATCATTCTATAATAAATAATATGGTGCTTGGTTTGAAATACTCTAAAACTATTAAGTGCTTTGTATATTCAAATGAATATTTGAGGTATGAACTACTTTAAGATGTAATTGTAAAAATCTTACTACCTTGTGTAAGGATTTTGAATTACTTGGTTCACATGTCTATACAAAAAACCTAGCTATCATTGAATCTTCTTATCTTCACAATATACTTGGAATGGGTTTGAATCACATACCTGTGGAACCACTAAACCCTAGAATGGAATTTTTTGCACTACTAGAATGTATTGCTAACATAGCCTTAAAGCTCCAACTGGAGCAACATATCCAACAGGATCTTGTTGAGAAACTAGAAACATTCTTTTATCAAAAGATTAATCTTTTTTCAAAAAAATGGCTCAGTTTGAATACTACTTGGGTCACGCCAAAAATTATGCAAGAATGTAATGAGCTGACTCATGAGTGGTTTATTGTCGGGCTAGATAAAGCTGCGAACAATGTATCAATTATCTGTAATAACCTGCCATGGTAAGGTTGGGGGGACCTGAACTTGAAAATAAAAATGAAACACTAAAGGATATAGCTCTAGCATTGTTGAGAGATTTGGACAATATGGGTTACGAAGAAACTTCTAGTAATCTTCTTGTTTTGTTCCCAACTTTTAAAAAGCACATACAGAAGTTCAGATGGATTTTCGATGCTTCAAACTGTATATTCTCCACTATTAAGAAATATATTACTTCTTGTCTAAACCTTATCATGACTAAGATGTGAAATCTTTGTGCTAAAAGAAGAGCAGATCTTAAAAGATCCAGTGGTATAGAATTCTATACCTTGTGGCTTGCTAAGAATTCATCGGAGGTGTTTATCAACTTACCTATGGATATGTATTGTATCTTCACAGCTGATATTACACAATGTTATGAAAACATTCCTCTCTCACAAAATTATGGCCTTCTTGGAGTGCTTGAAGATATTATTAACCTAGCCTTCTCCAACAAAAAGTCACAAGAATTTGAAAAGATATCATTGGTAAGAACACCTTGTTGGGTTAAAAAATCAGTCAAAAAACCACCACTGTGCTTTGAAAAAAATTCTCTTATTATGGTAATCAAATGGATATTGTAGAATTGCTTTATCCAATTAGGGCCAAACTGCTATACACAAAAAATGGGAATACATATGGGGTTCTCCTGCTCACCAATAATGTGTAATCTGTACTTACTGTATTTTGAATACAAATGGGTATGCTCTAAAATGAAACATTATGAGGAGGCAAAACAACTGTTAGCCTTAAATAACACGTTTAGATTCAGGGATGGTGTAATTATTGAGTATAGACAATCAGACTTTCAACCACCTAGTGGAAATTTACCCACCTTGCCTCATGATAGAGCCTACCTCGATCGTTGGAAGAATTCGTGATAGATGGTAGACTATAGTTAAGAGAACCTATTTTTTAAACATGGAGATACTGCTTCAGTCCCCTTATATTGCAATTTACACTACACGCTTCTTTTGGAAGCAAGATAATCTGTCACTTAATCCTGTTGAATTCGTTAAAAAGAAAAGTAACTGACCAAGTAAGAATGCGAGTAACACCTGCTTAGGTATTCTATCACTTATAATATACTCTTCATCAGATAACTTTTTTGCCTTTGAAGAAATAAACAAGCTGATTGGTAAATTCTGTAATAATGGGTTTTTGTGGAAGGAATTGGTTGCTAGTATTACTAAAGCAATCTGCTTGAATAGTTGGCCGGGTACCAGAATAGATACTGGGTTTCTTTGCAATCTACTAAGGAAGTAGGCCCATATCTAATGGCTTCTACGAACTTATTAGGTATGAGCATGGGTATAGATGGGCACACACACAAAAATGTCAAGGAATATTGACTTAAAATGGGGAAATTAAATTTCACTTGGCCAGAAATATTACCTGCTTCGTGTGTAGCTAGGCTTAAAAATCCTTTTAAGGTATTTTTTCACTTGGTGAGCATTAATAAATTGGGGCATACTCAGATCGAGTAAAGAGAATTAGGTGAAGCTCTAGAGTGCACTAATTCTACCGGCGAAGGCTTAAAAATCCTTTTAAGGTATTTTTTCACTTGGTGAGCATTACTAAATTGGGGAATACTGAGATCGAGTAAAGAGAATTAGGTGAAGCTCTGGAGCGCACTAATTCTACCAGTAAAATCGGGGATCATCACATCTATAGACGAGAGATGCTAGTGGGGCACATGAGCCATTCATGGAAATCTACCTTTACAGAATGCATGGCTATAGATGATTTCTAGGAATCTAAGTGTAGGCAATGGATTTTTGTCCTGTTCCGCAGCAACATTATAAAAGGTGAGGGTCTCCCTCACTTAGATGGCTCGTATGTGCTTTTATATTCTCTGTGGATAACTGAGGGTTAGTGCTTGAATGGTTGATCTTGGAGTGTATTAAACTATGGCGAAAGGAAAGCAAGGCTTGAAAGTCCAATTGTTGGCTTCTGCTTCTTCTCAGGTCAAGTTCCTTTGCTTGATATATAATGAGTGGGAATTATGCTTGGTACTATGAAACCCATTTTGTGACGTTAAGATTATTGAAAGAACTGTTCATTTGGATTTTTAGTTAGCAAAATAATTTGGTTTTTGCTTCATGCCTGGTATTGAATGCATACACACTTAGCTTTTTGCTACTGTAGTAAAAAATGGCATCGAATCTGACATACATATGGATACTGTTTTGGTTTTTTTAATTGATGTTGAGTATAAGGTTGAAAGCCTGGTGGTGTTGCTGGTTATGCCGCCATGGAATATATATAACATTCTGGCGGACAAAGGTTTTTTGTGACCCTTTTGGATGATGGACTAAACGGGATTTTGTTGTACTGACATTGATTTTAGAAAATAATGGTCTTATAAACATGGCTGAGTGCCAAATCACTTGATGATTGTGGGGGTGCTAATCAGTAGGGTAAGGAATGGATAGTATTCTGATGACTAGGGATGTTAATTATCAATTTTTCTGGGCTGATAGTTAAGTTGTTACTTTGCTTCCAAAGGAAATTCTAACTAACATGGATCTGATTTTTAGATACTTTTACTACCTAAATGTGGTATGGTATTATGGTATAGGGTGGCGGTTCTTAACTTACAAAGAATCTGACCTTGTTGCTTGGATGTCTTACTTTGATATAGTTTTGATAAACATATTCATACACATACAATGGCTGTATCTAGTAATAGCTTGAAGTAGCCTACTTTATGGCTGGCTTTGGCTCTGACTCTCGCTCTAGCTTTGGCTAAATACTTATCTGACCTTGCCTGTTGTGTCTTTGAAAGGGGATCCTTTATGGTATCTGGAGTAAAAATGATTACAAAACATCCAACCTTCACCTGTTGCTTGGATATCTTGCTTAGATCTAGTTTTGTACATACTTATTCCACTACATCAAGTGATGATGCTACCAATAAATATATTTTGGTTTTGATACTTTATTGTTTGCTTTGACTTACAATAAATATGACCTTCTACATGTTGCTTGGATGCCTGGCTTAGATCTGCTGGCCCGTATTTCCATAAAAACTTGTTATATACATACATATTATGGTTCTTTATGCTTTACTACTAGAGATTTGGCACAAACTATGATTCTGACCGAGAAGGGTATAGTGTTACTCTTGCTCTGGCTGATACTTCTCCGGCTTGGGCTGGTACTTCTCGGAGATGATGGTTCAACTTTTTCTTTAGTTTCAAGGGGAGCTCTTTATGGAATGTAGTATAGTGCTGGTAAATATGCATAACCTACTGCAAAATATTGGATGACTTGGTGACTTCAAGTTCTTAATATCCGGCCTAAAAATTGGTCGAATGATAACCCTAGTTGATTTTGTCCTTGAAGGGCTCAACCTCGAGGCATATTTTAAGAGTGGGACATGGATAGGAGCTAGACCAGCTAGTGGAAAATAGAATTTCATTAAATAGGTTTCCGCTAAACTTTCTGACTGAACATCTTACTATAGCATGTACAGATTACTTCATGTTTAATCATTATAGCTGTACTCTGGTGTTTATGGAGTCCAGTCACTTGAGGGCGGAGGAGGTTTCTCAGAATTATGGCAAAAATTGTCAAGTTTTCATATATAAAAGAAATTTTCAAGAGTGTGTAACTTTTATAATGCCAAAAAATGATTTGTCTACTGTTATCAGTTTTTACCAAGATATAAGGATGACTACTCGGATGCGTACTATAGTTGATCCGATCAAGAGAGCACAGATCTCAAAAAATCTTAAGGCAGCTATGGCGGAATATATAACATCATTTGTGGCAAAGAATAGAGCATGGTCGAGGCAAAGAGCATATCTTAATCGAACTTGCAAGAATAAGGAGATAAATTATAAAGATACTTAAAAGAAAATCATTGGCACTTTGTAAATTGATGAAGCTTGTTATGAAGTTGTAACTGACTACCAAAGTCTTGTTAAAGTTAGTTTTTTTTAAATAAAGTTTATTTGCAAAGAAAAGTTGAAACTTTGTGACATGGATAACAACTAGGATGCCCATACATCACCTGCATACAAAGCCAATGCTAACAGAATGTTATATTGTTCTATGGGTGCAGGTGAGGGCTACTTTCTTTGATTTCTCTTTTAGGTTGCTTTATGGTTTGGAGAAATGGCTGCTGGTTTGCAGTTTGTAAAAGGGTTTCTACATCTAGATGGTGACTTGTACTAACCTGATGATATTTATTTATACAAAATCATGATGTGCTTTGTATAATAAACCTTGTATTTATCTGGGTACCTTGGTCTTTGAACATATGTATGTTTGTCTGTGGGTAATGTATGTAGATAACTAAAACACACACACACACAGAGAGAGACAGAGCCATTGTGTGGATTTGTGTTCAACTCCCCACCCTCCTTTTTTTTAGTAAATAATTACCTCAGTCCCTTGCATTGTTGCACGGGGATTGGGAAGGTCAAGAAAAGGGGGCGGGGGGATAAGTTGAAATGCTCTATGACCTAGCTACACTGGGTATCACATATGACATTGTATCCACTAATTGGGATCTTGTTTGAGATGGCTACTTTATTGGTTGAAAAGAGGTAGAAAGAGGAAAAAGGCCAAGGCCAGTTGAAGTCTCTTTTTAGTAAATAGGAGGTGAATTGAGGAAGTAAAGTGCATGGACTCAGTGGATGCAATAGCCCTAGGTGTAGTCCACCCCATCAACATTGGTAGCCCTTTCTCCCTAGGGTACCCTTTTATTTCACAAGTTTCTTATGTATGAGGAGAGTGGATGTGCTTTTACATGACAAACATGCAACCTGGGTTTCCCCTTTGTCCAAGATTGTGGACAATCAACGAGTCTGATTAGAAAATTATCATAGTCTAGTTAGTAGCTTCATGTGCTTGCATTGCAATTGTATGATACTGTCTAGCTAGTAATGTAGGGAAGAGAGAGAGAGAGAGAGAGAGAGAGAGAGAGAGAGAGAGAAAAGAAAGTGACTCCCTTTTCCCACTAGCACAAGGATACTAGAGTCACATTCTTTAGCTTTGTACAAGTGGCTTCGTCATCACATTGATCTGTATAGAATTATCACTAGGATCTCATGTTGTTGTTGGTCAGATTCATATGTAGATAGGGTGATAAAGAGAGACATGATCAATATCTACTAGTTTTGTGAGGGGGCTCGAACAAAGAGCATTGCAGTTTTTTTATTCTAGTTTGAAGATCAAAGATACTATGGGTCCTTTTCTTCAAATTCTAGTTTGACTTCTTCTCTTTATTTCTTCCTCCCTCCTTAAGCACGGACAAAGGCACCTTTCCTCTTATGCATCAATAGCATCTACCAAAGGTCTCCAAATTGCATCTACCAAAAAGAGCCTAAAGCTTGTGCGCATGTGAATTTGTCAATGTTGGGAGAAGCCTTCAAGAAAACACCACGAGAGAGAGAGAGAGAGAGAGAGAGAGAGAGAGAGAGAGAGAGAGAGAGAGAGAGAGAGAGAGAGAGAGAGAGAGAGAGAGAGAGAGAGAGAGAGAGAGAGAGAGAGAGAGGAGACAAGCATGCAATAGTGGATGCAACAAAAACTTCTTGCTTCTAGTCGACCATCAAATTGTCTTTTAAATTAAGATCTTGGTAGAAAGCTAAATAGAACTCAACGAGGATATTGATACTAGTCAACAAATAGGTGACACTCTCAGTTTGCAACATCCTAAAATATTCATGGTAGTCCGATACTAAGGGTGCCCCATAAGCAAGAGTTGAGAAACACTAAGGTTTGTTATAATTAAGCAAAGAGTTGAAAAATACTCAAATAAAAACTAAACAGGGGGGGGGGGGGTGCCTACAAGGTCGAGTGTTGATGCATAGGGAGGCCTACAGACATCATGTTAGCAATGTTAGACTAGTGTTTGGGAAAAATGATCTTCACAAACTTACAAATTCCTTTGGCCAATGTAAAATCTACATGGTTTTATATACTTGCGAGAAAAAAACGCAACAAAGAAAAAGCTTAAGAGTTATCCAATGTCAAGCCTGCTAGCATGGACCTCTTGCTTGGCATATCCATTCTGAAATTTAAATGTCGCTATCTTTAGGAGGTATAAGGACAATTTATTTAGTCTCTTGAGTAAAAAAAGTGACTTACATCAACTCTTGACTATGTGTGTTTTGATAAAATGCCTTTCATTAACTCGCTCGATTTTATCATTGTTGAAAAAAGTTCGCTTGGAGTTTGGGATTCCTCATCTCTCTCTCTCTCTCTCTCTCTCTCTCTCTCTCTCTCTTTCTCTCTACTTCTCTCTCTCTTCCTCTCCCTCTCTATCTCTCTCTTTCCCTCTTCCCCCCCCCCCCCTCTCTCTCTCTCTCTCTCTTCCTCTTTCCCTCTCTCTATCTATCTCTCGCGCTCTCTCTCTCCCTCTATCTCTCTCTTTCTCTATCTCTCTCCCTCTTTCTCTCTCTCTCTATCTCTCTCTCTCTCTCTCTCTCTCTCTCTCTCTCTCTCTCTCTCTCTCTCTCTCTATTTCTATCTCTATCTCTCTCTCTTTTCCTCTAGCTACCTATCTCTCTAGCTATCTATCTCTTTATCTATCTATCTCTCTCTCTTTCTCTTCCTCCCTCTATCTCTCTCGTTCTCTATATCTCTCCCTCTCTCTCTCTCTCTCTCTCTCTCTCTCTCTCTCTCTCTAGGAAGATGCAAGTCCACTCAACAAATAGGGACACATGATCTATGAGACTAGCTCACGCTTGCAAATAAGCTTTTGAAATTGTAACGGGTATCCATGGAATGTGAGAATTGGCATTGATGAGCTTGTCAATAACTCCAATGTGATACTTCTTGTCAAAACATGCGAGCACAATGCGCAAGAAATGTTGGATTTGACAAATACGATCTGCATTCTTTGATGTGGAACAAAAATGCAAAGCAACATAGAGGCCAAGGAGGCGTAGCATGTATGATAAAAAAGGGTTTGAAAGATGTTTCCATTGTCAAAGAAGATAAGCATAAACACTATTTATGGCTGAAAATCAGCCCACCAAATGGTCAAGTCATGTTTGTGGCTTGTTGCTACATTCCTCACTCTGACTCCAGCTTTTATGCTTGCTTGGATCTATCCATCGTCCCTTTGTTGAACTAGAGGAAGACATTGCTCATTACAAGGACCAGGGTGAAGTCATTGTCTTTGGAGACATGAATGCTCGCATAAATACGTTACAACACGACACACATCAAGTCAACATGCCACATGTCTCAAGAAGAATGGATGACTCATACATGTATAATCAAAGTTCTAATGATGCAAAAGAACTGGATCACTATGAAAAGTCACTTCTACATATGTGCAATAGTACCGGAATGCTTATTACAAATGGTGTATCTTTATGGCAACACACCAATGACTTTTCAAAATTGAAGAACCATGGTGATAGCGTGATTAACTATATGTTGTTTTTAGAAGCCACTCTAGAATGCATACAAAGCTTTACACTTGGTGAATGGAATCCTGAATCGTATCATAGGATGTTATGTATTGACCTCAATTGTGGTAAAAGACCCAAGCATGTAGCCTCCAATCATGATGTGAATCATTCGTACCTACGTTTAGACTGCAAACAAGCACTTATATATGCTAATATGGTGGACCAAACGTTAAGCATGACAGAGCATCAAGAGCACCCAACATTAGAATGCAAGTGGAAAGTTTTCAAAGAATTAATTTGCTCTTGTGCGAAGGAATGCTTTTCAGTGAAACACATGTCTTGCAAAAGATCTAAGAAGGGTAGCACCAAGAAGAAATGGTTTGACATGGAATGTAGTCAAGCCTGAAAACACTTGCTAAGGTTGGATGCAAGCAAAGACAAGTAATTTTACTTGAAACATTCACACAGATACAAAGCACTTGTTTAAAACAAGAGGAGAAGGTGGGAAGTCAAAAAACAACCTCTTTTATCGTAAGAGAGCACATGCATGTGGCAAGTTTTGGCAAAATCTAAAAGGCAAGCGTGTTGAGAGCTTTAGTGACTCGACTCTTGAAGATATGTATACGCATTGCAAGAACCTCTATGAGCAACTCAATGTTGATAAAATGTATTGTTGGACGGGAAGCTACTCACACACCCATGAAGTGCATGCAAACACTACCTAGATCAACATAATGTCAATCGAGGACACAGATGACACGATAGGCACACAGAGGAAATCTCTTAAGCTTGTCAGGCTGAGACCATCCTACACATACAACACTCTGGAAGGCCAACTAAACCACAATCAAGAACCTCACTGCTCTCAACTACACCACCTAGCCACATACACACATACGAAAGGTAACTCACCTAGTCATGCCAGAATCATACGAAACTAAAGGAACACCATCCCCTCACTCGGATACACCTGTCCCTAAGCTTCTACACTCAAAATCCTCACTCTAAACCCATCTGCGGAAAACGCGTAGGATGATAGAGCTGAATTTTGAAACTGCCCGAAACTGAAATTTATGAGTACCTATGCGTAGCTTATGTCGCCACGATTCTATAGACTACTAGCACGCAGAAAACAGACATCGTTTGATACACTTACGGCCACATATAGCTCGTAGATGCGTCGGCGTGTACGCTTCGTCTCGAATGGAATGCTTGGTGTTGTCGTGTAGCTCTCTTCGAGCCTACAACAATGGTGTAGTCGGATCTCCAATGTGTTGAGCGAGCCGGGCGTAGCGGGAGGATGAAGCTCACGCTCACTCTCTTTCTCTCTCACACACAATAGACGGCAGCGCTAAAATTTGATTATGATTAAAATTCCTCTTTACAAAATGACCTAGGTACCTTATATACTAAGGATACCTTAGGTTTAACCAAAAATGGGGTTGAAAGGGTCAAATGACTTTGTATTTACAATCTGGAAGTGCCATTATACCGCGGCTTCTGAAACTAGAATAACCACTCATTACAAATGACGTTTATAGCCATAATCCGCAGCATTTCATAACTCGCAAAAGATAAGACTTTCGTACGAAACTTGAGTTATGTTGTGTTGTTGACCCAGCGGTCAACATTCCCCCCTTGCGCGTTCATGTCGTCCCCGACATGACCTGATTGTCGATGGCGATGTGGTCTTTGCTGTCGTTTTGCTCTTATAAAGAAAGTATAGACTAAATCCTTTGCAGTAGCTTGTTTTGTTCATCCAATCCGATGTACATAGTCTTCACAGGATTCAGGAATATCATAATTGATGACGAACTTTACGTCTTTCACATCCACGCTCTAAGCTGTAGCATCTGTTTCTGTCCTTATAGGTCTACTGCCATATCTAAATTCAAAAAGAACCCAATGTCATTTAACTTGACTCTTATCATCATGGATAGAGAAAGCTCCGTCCATCATTTGATCCAGCAAACCTGTGAATTCCGAGTATTTGTGATTCTCAGAAACAACTTCTACAATCTGTAGAATTGAGTGATTGGCTTTCTGATCTTGTGAGCCAATGACAACTTTCTAAGGTTTTTGTAGAAATTGTATGGGTAAACCCTGAAATTCTTTAGGCCAAGTTGCACTCCATTGCAAAGTCTGCCTGTCAGGCCGAATCCAAGACTTAATTATTCTAATTTGAGGTTCAAAACCCTGCCAAGCATTCGATGCGCATTATCAAGGACAAGCTTTTGTGATCCTCTGATTACTTTTATGTCTGGTCTTCTTCATTGGGGACTTCTTTGTTCCTATGCAATCATGTTGTTAGTGTTGTCTGTAGCGTTGTCATTGTAGGCCATTCTTCGACTCGCCATTGAGGAGAAATATGCTATGATCTGAAATTGGTGCTCCAATTCATTTGTCAATTGATTTGAGTAGCATTTCCTTATTGTTGATGTAGAAGGAATATGTACAAGAGGATGGTGATAGGTGTCTTTAGATTAGGGTCTAAAACCTGGATGACCAAAGGGAAAAAACCCGGTGGGAAAAAAATGCCTTTGGTATACGCTCTTATTGGAGTTGAGCAGTTGAACGTGAAGTATATGTTCATAAAAGGTGAGTGCTTGGGTGAAACATGGAAAGAGTGCCTGATGCAAGTGCCAATTATGGGACACTCTATATGCATATGAGAAATTTTTCAACAAAAGCATGCAATGTGAAAGAAGGAGATGATGGGTGTTTCGAGGAATAAATGTAGCACATGTGACATCAAAAGATGTCTCAAGAGCTTCCACCTTTCCAAGAAGGGTTTTCGATGTAGAAGTTTCTCCAGTCGTATCTCATTGTGCTCAGTACGTGAGTGTCTTTTGGACCTTCTCCTTCACTTCACCAAACTTAAGTACTTAGACTTCGACTCTTTTGCTCACCTATACCAGCATGAGTGACACAACATAAATATGCTCAACTCTTCCATCTTGAGCAATACCTAGAATAGCTAAGACGCTTAGACCATAGAGAATATTACTTGAAGCTTTGGGACTAACACCTCACTCATTTTGTGGCTTAGCTACTCGACTCTCACTTGTATGACTTGTCGGTTGCATGTTGACACTGCTTGTGACAAGTTCTTCGGCTGTTGTAGTGGTTGCTGAGACATACTTCGTGAAGTTTCATCGTTTCCCTGTACCTTCTTCTCTTTGTAGTGCTCAGACCTCTCGTCAGTCTTTTCTTCATGTGGATTTTGGATTTTTTTATTTTTTCTTAGTAATAAACAAAGAAAATCTTTTAAAAACACTTAACAAAAGAAAAATCATTCAAACAAAAATCTAAATGCTATGTACACTATACACATGTCCCTAGGGGCTCATATATGGATTTTGTCCCCATACTCCTCTGTAACACTACTATGAGGGCATATACTCTAAATTTCATCAAAAAATATCACAATAAAACGCAAAAATTCAATGCATCTCACAAAACATTGCCCTCTAATAGTCATAATGTTAGGTCCGCATTCAGAATGCCTCCCCCCTTCCTATTTGGAGTCATCCTTTACAACAGGGTATCGCAAAGGGTATGTGTTGTGCTTGGGCAATTAAAAGTTGTGCCTATGCAGGCCTTGTAATGTAGCCCTATTATGCATACACAGTCAATGCATGGAAAATATTTATGTTGTGCAAGATGTGGGTATAAGCAATTTGCTTATTGGCATTTGTTGGTGAGGTTCCTATTCTAAGCAATGTAATGGTCTTTGAAGCTCCTGTATCATTGCTTGATTGAAGTGACTTGCTCTCTTCTAACTGTACTGTAATTGTAGGAAGAAGTGTAAGAATTCAAGCGGCGATGCACTGACAGCAGTTTTGTTGTTCTTCTTTGGGACCCATTTCTTTGCGATGATTGGCTGTTTTGTTGCTGACGCTCGTTTGGGAACCCATATTTTCCCGTGCTTCGTTTGTGTTTGAAGAGACTTCTTTGGGATCCACCTTTTTGTTGTGTGAGTCGACAGTGGTCTTTGCTTCGGCCCTTGTACGCTTGGTTGGTGACGGGATTGAGGCTTTGAAAGTTGATACTGTGGTTGTTTTGGAAACCAAATGAATTCCTGACTTTTTTGTGCTTGAATCAACTTCTTTGGAGCCCAAACCTCAGTTGTGAAAGCTTGCGACTTTGTGATATTCTTACCCGTTCATGCACGCTTTCCTTGTTTTTGTTTTGGTGTTGGATCTTGTGATTTGTCATTAGAGATCTTTGTCTTTTTGATCCATATCCGTTTTCGGTCGATCTGGCTTTTTGGTATCCAGATTTGTCGAGATTTTTGGCTTTGACTTGTTGTCCTTTTCTTTTGACCTGTCATGGTTGTTGCTGAAGGGGTTGGTGATAGTGATGGCCTCAGTTGATGATAGGGGATGTCGTAAGATTCATCACTATCGCTACTATCCTCAGCAAGGTTGACTTCTTGTACTTTCCCTTGATTTTTTGGCTGGTAGTGGAAAGTTACTGTCTGTTTGCTCGTGGGTGGTAGTTTCTTGGAGGACTTTTCTAGCCCATTGATTAGAGCATTGTTAGCTCGTTGCTCTGGTCATATTCCTCCTAGCTGAGCCTTTGCATCCTTATTAGGAGCCATGTATGAGGATGCTTGTGGTGGTGGTGTCTTCACCGAGGACTTTGGAATCCACTTTTGATGCACTTTATTCGTGTAGCGATGACATTGATTTCCGGGTCGTTGATCTTCTTGAAGCTCGAAGTGTTCTACAGAGTCATAGAACTCGTCGTCTTCTTCATCTTTTGATTCTCTACATTTCTTTGTTTGCTCCTTAGTTCGAGAGCTTGTTGATGTCTGGACCTCTTCGTTTTCCTGGATTACACTCACTGCAAAATAAGGAACGACATCATAGCCATTTTCATCACAAAACTTTGTTGTGGGAGCATCCTCCACGGCGCACACGTCCAGAGTAGCCAAGATGTGTTCCCATCCAAAAGGCTCTAACTCTTCTTCAGGAAATGGTTCTGGGATATAGTCCCTATCCTCCATAGCTCACTCTAGGATACATTCCTCACGTTTCAAGCTACCACATTGTGAAGCTCCACACATCCACAGTTCTTTAGGCTTACCTAACCAAGCTGGAAGTTCAGATCCTGCTACTGTGGCAGAATCAAACTCCTCAACCAGTGTTCTCGTCACATCCCTGTAGCTATGGTCCCTCAAGTTTATCTTTGTTATGGTTTCCATATGTCTCAGGTATATATGGTCATAACCCCAATCTTGGACCATTTTCAATTGTCGCATGAATGGTCTTCCCAGAATGATTTCATAGTTGTTCTTCTTGCCAAAGTCAACAACAGCAAAAGTGTGTTCATATTCAATGCCACAAGAAGTAACAATTACTTTTTCTAGCAGTCCTAGGGGCTTTTCCTTGTGTCCGTCTACAAGCTGTAGGGTCATTCGTGTGGATCTCAAGGCAGGTTTTTCCCATTTTTTTCAAACCTCTTTAGTTGCAATGGCCACACCAGCTCCATTGTCAAGGATTTCCATGGTTTGTACACCATTGAATTCCACAGGAAGGGTGGTTTTTCCATCTTCTCCCTCGTAATACTCGCCTACCTTGTTTAATGGCACTGGCCTAGTATTTAGTTGAGGCATTTCAAGCTCTTTGATGCCTTCCTCGATTTGAGTCATTGGGGTTTTTACACCAAATTTCTCTAGACACTTACCCACATTAGCCCACATGTTTGGTCTTATTCTAAGTAACTCGGCTAACATTATTGTACAGGTGACTGGGGTAGATAGAATATCTACTAGCCCCTTTGAATCGGTGGCCTTGTTGGGAGACAGTCTCTTTGATGGGACTGCAACCACATATGACTTGGTCTCGTACTCTCCCATGTAGCACGGTAGTGTTCTTAGCAAATGGGGTTGACTATCCATAGATTGTACAGATCCTTTGTCGCCCCAACACGATTGCACGTCTAAATTCATTTGAGATCCAGTCTCAAATTCCTCTATTGGTGGTAGAAACACTCCTCGTTCATCACCAGTCTTGTCTACTCGTCTTCTTAGGTCATCGGCTTCATTGGCCTCTCTGACTTGTTTCCACAATTCGTCAAGACCATCTATCTCTTTACAATCCTCAGGTATAGCTTGGTGAAATCCCTCGGAAGAGTTATCCGTGGTATTCAGTACTATCCTTGGTTCTAATGCTGGGTCTTTGAGGTTTGGTCTGTGCTCATGACTAGAATCTGGCTCTTTTAGTTCCTGGTTTGGTGGAATTACTTGTGTAGGCATGACACGGATCACATCCTCAGGTTTTGCACCTGGTGGTTCTAGTAAAGCTTGGGCTGTTTGAATCATTTTATGGCACATTTCAAACCTTTTCTTTTCTAGTTCCGTATAGGGATATGTCATCCACCTGTGTTCTTGGGTTTGGTTGTTTTTGAGCCTCGCATCATAGGCTTTCAAGAGGGCATCTAATGTCTCATTAACCTTCTCTACCAACACAGATCCTCCTGAACTAGAACTTCTCGGTTTCTCATCCGTGGATGGTTCTTCTAGAGGTTTGACCATCTGTGTAAGAGAAGGTGCCTCCTTTTCCTCATGTTGTTTTATCTTCTCCTCAACTTCGGTAAGCTTCTCAGCTAGGGATTTTTTCTCTCGTTCCCTGCGTGCTTTCACCCTAGTCTTTCTAGCTTTCCAACTATTTCGTTTGCTCTTGGTTTTCTGACTAGGTGCGTCTGTCTTTGGTCCATCATCTGTCTTTAGACTCATGTCACCTTCCGTGTTCTTTGTCTCTGGATTCTCATCAGCTTTCTTTTGGGCTTGTGCTCTCGTAACCACTTGAACTGGTACAACATTTTCATTTTCTGAGCTACTAGGGAGCTTAACAATCCTTGATACATTTGTCGTGATTTTTCTGATTTGGTTTGGGTTTTTTGGGCAATCGGGGATCAAGTGAGTGATGCCACACTCAAGACAATAGGCATTTACTTCGGTGATCTCCGTATGAGGACATTGTTTGACCAAGTGGTTGTCACGACTTTTGTGACAATCTGTCCTGGTTGAGGAGATTTTTTTAGCATTTCCTCTTGGCTATAAGCAAGCTTTGACCTAGATAAGCCGTTATTTGCAATGAATCGCAATGTCCTTTCGTCCATTTCATACCTTCTTTCTTTCGCCTGAAACCCAGGAGGTGGAGGTTGTACCGGCCTCACCACTCCATGTGTTTCTCTCACATTTTGTTGCTCCGAAGGGTAGTACCCACTTTGGTTGCTATACCACATTGTAGCTGGTGCTGGCTTTGGTTTATTTGATGCTTCCATCATTGGCATGTATCTCATGTCTACCGGCATTCTAGCACCTGGCAGCGGAGGTTGTTTTCCTAAGACAAGCTGTGGCCTTAAAACTCCTACTGGTCTTGGCGCATTCCGCATAATGTATCTAGGTGGAGTAGGTGCTTCTGGAATAGGTTGTACATACCTCTCCCTAGCATTTTCCATGCTATAATAGCACTCTTCCCCCGTATGGTTTGTCCATTTTCTCTCAATTTCACACCACTTTGGCTCTCCCGAATCAGACATTACAAGAGGAATCAACCTCTTCACCAAGTCGTCGATAAGATTTTCTTGATCAATAGGTGTCGTTGGCTTGGCAATGGACTCACTTATCTGTGAAACACTGTGCTGAGAGGATGTGTCATCTCCTTGACTCTTTAAGTCCATTTCTTTGTATGCCTCACAGTTATCCACTAGATAAAGAGCTTCTTTGATCAACTCGTTTAGCGTCATTCTCCTTATCATATGCACATCCTTCTGAAGGCCCGCATGTCTCATTCCCTGGATAAAGATAAACATCAGTCGTGCTTGCATAGGTAATTCCGCTCTCGGACAGAGCTTAACATATCTCTTGAGTCGTAATGATGCTTTGCGTACTGATTCATCCTCTTTCTGTTTGAATCTATGGATTTGCGAGACCGTGTTGTGAGCAATGCCTTTTGGAGAGAATTCTTCAATAAACTCCTCAAACAGCTCATCTATGGTCTCAAAATCCCATTTTTCCATCGAGTCGAACCATGTAGCTGCATCATCTTCTAGAGTCAATCCAAATCCCGCTAACTGTGTCGCAAAATCTGAAACTTCCTCTGCTCTAATCACTCTTCTAAAAGCCGCTACGTGATCTCTCGGATCTTTATCTCCGGAGTATTTTCTGTTTACCCATTTCTGGACTTGGGATGGTCTAACTCGTCGATTGTCTACAAGTCTAACCAGAGACTCTCCCAATCCTTCTCTCGTTATCGCTCTTGAAGGGAATCCTGGTGGCTCTCTTCTTGGAATTCCTATAGGAATTCTCGTGTTTGGTGGAGGCATTGGTGGTCCTTCATTGACCAAATATCCACCTCTTTCTAGTACAGTTTGTGGATTTGTGCTTTCTACAACTCTGTATTCTCGTCCATACTTGTCGACAACTATAGATCTCCATTGACAGTCGACTCCGTATGTGTAGACATATAAGAGCTTGTAATCCGTTATCTCTTCTAGGTATGGATCTGAGCACCTATAAAGATTGACCTCATTGTCGTCAATGTATCTATATAGTCCTTCACTCTCATGACCAATCATCCAAACTCTCTCAACAAGATGGGTCTTTATCAATTGCAAGTTTGGAAGATCCATTGTGGGAGGATATTCCTCTATCGTCGGGCTCTCCAAGCTTGTGTAGGCTGCCTTTGAATCTAGGGTAGACATGATTTCTAGGCTTAAGAGCTTTTTCTTGGTTCAAGTAGACTTAGTCCACTGTGTTCAAGTTCTTTGGTTAGGGAAAAGTCGAAACTATGTCCAAAACCGCAACCGTTTCGTCACAATTCTCGCAAATTGTCGCTTTTAGACACCCCTAACTTGCAGATGAATTTTGAGGCCTAAAACGATGTTTTTTTCAAACTTGAACTAAATGCATGCCAACTAAGATCTGTTGAGCCGCTCTCAAGCTACGTTTTGATATAAAAACTTTTCCGATCCGATACCGTTTGTAAAAGTTATGGCCAAAACAGTGAAATGCAGTTTGGACTGGTCAAAATGAGTCCAAATTCAATTTTGAAAAAAGATTTGGGATCTCTGTGACACTGTGAACACTCCTGTATGGTCAAAATTACAGTTGGGCCCTAAAACTGGCCTAGAGACATCCTACGCGTAGTATGTCTATATGCTCAGAATTTAACAAAATTTGGTCCAGAGACTCCCCTTAAGTCCAGCAACACAATGGTCTTTTTGCTCAGAATGACTTGAAATTTTCACCCTAGCTTCTCCTTGATGTGCTGATCACAGTGGTGTGCTCATAGGTTAGTTTGGAGTCCTAAATCAAGCTAGAGACATCCTACGCGTAGGATGTCTTTTTGCTCTGTTTCAGCTCAAACTTGCATTGTAGCTTCCCCTTGATGTGCTCAACTCACAGCTATTTTTATTTTTTGATTCTGACACCTATAGGTTGGTCAAATGATCAAGAATCTGTTCCAAAAGCTTGATGTCTGTTCTGATGAATGCCCAAGTCAAATCAACTCCAAATTGGACCAAATTTGACTAGGAGGCTTGCCTAAGGCTATACAACACCCTGCTATGTCCACATTTTGAATTTGGCCTCTAAATCATGCCTTAGATATCCTACACATAGGATGTCTGATGCTTCCTTATGCTCTCAGCAAGTGCAAGTATGCTTCACAATTGCAAAAACATGCAAAAATCACTCAATTTAAGCCTTTTCTGAACTTTTACGTTTTTTGACTCCGCCTTTTGGCTTTTGGTCAACAAAAATAGGGAAAACACCCAAGTCAATATGAAAATAGGGTAAAACCTACCCTCTGAACCCACTGGTGCAATCAGAATTTTCAAATTTTGTCTCCAGAACCCCCTTGAGACATCCTACGCGTAGGATGTCTATGTTACAGAATTGCAGGTTTTCTTCATAGAACCCTTGCATATGCTGTTTTATATGCACACCATCAGTCAGTCATACAAAAATATCCACAAAAGCTTGTTTAATGCATTTTTACCCTCAAAAGCACACTTTTCCGTGATTTCAAATGCAATCAAGCACTTTAGCAAATAATTCAGTGTTGAAAAGCTCTATATCAGAATCGGATCACTTACCTAAAGGTACTCCTACAAATCATATGGGGTTTTGCATCTATGAGTAGAAAAATGCTTCGCTGCCACACACGGACTAGTAAACGCTTTTATCACCTCACAAATCACTCGACCACCAACAACTACTCTAATCCACAGATCCTAACTAAACCTATCTAGTCGCAGACCCTCGGCAAGACACACGCTTCCTGGCTATCCACTTGATCGCGGAATATCCTCTTCCGGATCCACTTAAGAAAAACGCTTTCTTTAGCCGAAACTAAATCAAGCAACCATCACACGAGTGTTAGTAGAAAACCTACTTAGGTCCTTGTGTCCCCGGCAGCGGCGCCAATGTTGGACGCGAAGCTACTCACACACCCATGAAGTGCATGCAAACACTACCTAGATCAACATAATGTCAATCAAGGACACAAATGACACGATAGGCACACGGAGGAAATCTCTTAAGCTTGTCAGGCTGAGACCATCCTACACATACAACACTCTGGAAGGCCAACTAAACCACAATCAAGAACTTCACTTCTCTCAACTACACCACCTAGCCACATACACACATACGAAATG
Source organism: Adiantum capillus-veneris (assembly GCF_014529385.1). Classification (NCBI taxonomy): domain Eukaryota; kingdom Viridiplantae; phylum Streptophyta; class Polypodiopsida; order Polypodiales; family Pteridaceae; genus Adiantum; species Adiantum capillus-veneris. Next base: position 4,910,590 of record NC_140938.1, read on the forward strand.
TAACTCACCTAATCATGCCAGAATCATACGAAACTGAAGGAACACCATCCCCTCACTAGGATACACCTGTCCCTAAGCTTCTACACTCAAAATCCTCACTCTAAACCCATCTGCGGAAAACGCGTAGGATGACAGAGCTGAATTTTGAAAGTGCCCGAAACTGAAATTTATGAGTACCTATGCGTAGCTTATGTTGCCACGATTCTATAGACTACTAGCACGTAGAAAACAGACATCGTTTGATACACTTACGGCCACAAATAGCTCGTAGATGCGTCGGCGTGTGCGCTTTGTCTCGCGTGGAATGCTTGGCGGCGTCGCGTAGCTCTCCTCGAGCCTACAACAATGGTGCAGTCGGATCTTCAATGTGTTGAGCGAGCCAGGCGTAGCGGGAGGATGAAGCTCACGCTCACTCTCTTTCTCTCTCACACACAGTAGACAGCAGCGCTAAAATTTGATTATGATTAAAAGTCCTCTTTACAAAATGACCTAGGTACCTTATATACTAAGGCTACCGTAGGTTTAACAAAAAATGGGGTTGAAAGGGTCAAATGGCTTTGTATTTACAATCTGGAAGTGCCATTGCACCCCGGCTTCTGAAACTAGAATAACTACTCATTACAAATGACGTTTAAGGCCATAATCCGCAGCATTTCATAACTCGCAAAAGATAAGACTTTGGTACGAAACTTGAGTTATGTTGTGTTGTTGACCCAGCGGTCAACATGTAGTGTTGTAGCTCCCTTCCTTTTATTCCTCCCTTCTTTACCATTGAAGATGTATGCCGCACACTTGAGAAACTTGCTACTCGTAAGGCAAGGGACCTTCAAGGTGTCAAGGCTGAAATGATAAAATGGACAAGCAAGAAAACATGATATTGGATACGCGATATTTTTAACCTTGCACTTTAGCATGCCATGCCTCATTATTGGAGTGCAAATTGGATCAAACCTTTGCACAAAGGAGGAGATATAAAAAATGTGAACAACTAACACACTATAATGGCTTGTTCTTTGATGGCAAAGTTATTTGGATGTATCCCAGAGATGAAGATAAGTGAATGAGCTGAAAAAAATGGCAAACATGCGCTTGGCCAAGCAGGTACTTAAAAGCATCATAGCACTATTCACCTTGTCACTCTTCAAGTTCTTATGAAAGCGTCTCGATTGAAAGGAAAAAATTTGTATTGTTGCTTTGTGGATTTCAAGAAATCTTTTGACATGGTACCATGAGGAAATCTTTGGAGACGTATGCAAAGCCTTCAAGTGCCAAGAGAATTTATGCATACAGTCTTTTGCATCTACCAAAAAGTGATATGTCGACTACGTACACGAGATGGAATTTTAGAATTTTTTGCAAGCACCATTGGTTCAACAAGAGCAAAATACTAAGTTCGGGGTGGATGCTTGACATCAAGAAATGGTTTGGATGATGGGATGCATGTCACCTGGTCAAGGATGCATCGATCAACTCCCAAGTTAACGAGGACTTCTTACAACGCCAATGTATCATGGCTTGAGAGAAATCTGTAGGTTCTCACTTTAGCCATTACACCACACACTGTCACAAACTACAAATCTCTCTTCTTCTCCAAACGAGGTAACCGAACCCATCCCTACATCCTTGAGCCCATCCTCTTGAATTCGATCCACACCATTGCCTCCATTTGTCTTAGCTCCCATTCTCTACACTGCGAGACAGGAGGTTGGGGCACTGGCGAGGAGTCTCATCGATTTTGCACCTTATGCCCTTGTCAAGTGCAAGAGAGTGAGTACCACACACTACTTGAGTGCTCAGCTTTTGACCACATTAGGTCCTCTTTTCCCCATATATTCAACCATGAGCTCTCCCTACATACCTTCCTCTCCCAACCACAATGTGGACTCTCTATTGCGACACTCATTTCAAAAATATCCTAGGCTTGGAGATATTTTTTGTATATCCTTTCCCCTCTCTCTCTATCTCTCTCTCCCTTTAGACCTCTATCTCTCTAACGATATGATATGTATGCAGGTTTGTCCACATCAGGTCACAATGCATGTCCTACTTGCGGGCCATCATTGGTGACAGAGAGGACTAATTCCTTGCGCAAGGTAATCTATCCAAACAACAATCATTTCTTACCCCAAGGTCATAGCAAGCACAAGGCTCTAACATATTGGAAGACACATCTAAAGCTCACGATGGAAAATTGGGCAATCATTTGGGAAGAGGACTACAACAACAATCTGGCTTCGTGTCTTCCACAAAAAGGTATGTCAAGGTATTCCATATTTTAACATATTCAAGAATGTAGCCCAAACACTATGGGACCACATTATTGGCAAGAAGGACTCATTGGGTGCGAGGGAGGATTTGAGGCTTTTGAAACGTCTACCCACCTCTGCTACTCTACGCCATGCCCCCAATGGAAATAATGTGCTTCCTAAAGCACCATGGACGCTAGCCAAAGAAGAATTAGACAAAGTGAAGGGTACCATTGCTTCTATTTGCACACCAACGGGATACATGAGGTTGCTAAAGGTAGCTTTCACAAAATCGAAGAAGGGTGGAGGTGTTCAATTGTATGGGTTGAAGTCCCATGATTGGCACAAGATGCTTTAGGTAATGTCTCTCTCCCTATTCTATCTATAGTTTGTGTGTATGACTTTCTCTCACTTTCTTAATTTATATTGTAGTTCATTTTTCCGGTGAGTATGTGTATATGTCAGGACAAGAAAGTCAGGGATGCTATTTTCAAACTTGGACAGCTAGTAAGGTACACCACAAGACTCCACTCAACTACACTTTTTTTATGTACACAATAATCTCAACTAGCACTTAGTGTATCCTTGTGTGTTTTCTTGCAGATTTGTGAGGTCCAAGGAAATTGAAATAGATGTTATCCCTACTACTCAAACACTTGCAACAAAAACTGTGTGTTCCATTGAGCATGCATTTCCTTGATCAGTCCTTCTTAGTCAAATCCACCTCTTGGTTCACGTGGTGGAGAAGATTGTTATACGTGCAGTAGTGCACGCACGATGGATGCTCCTCTTAGAGAGGTTTTTAAAGACTCTCAAAGATTTTGTGTGGCTACAGTCTCAACTAGAGGCATGTATGGCCAAAGGGTGGATCGTGCAAGAGGCATTTGTTTACATCTCAGAGTATTTGGCACAAGTTGTGTAAGGATTAAACATTTTCCTTCACTCCATCTCTTAACCATGTGGGAACTAGCCCTAGAACACTATAGAACATCTCATGAGAGCCTACATAAGAAGGCACCTTCCACAAGCTCTAGACATCACTTGTAGTTTACAAGCTTTGCTTATGCACTAGTTATTTTGTTCATTTCAATGGTGTAAGTTCTCCTCTTGCATAGGCATTTTATTTCTCTCTCATCTCTCCTCATTTTGTGTATACAACATGAATGCTACATGTGTGTATCCACCCTAAAAACCCAACAACTGGTATCAGAGCATTAAAGACCCTCATGGGCTCACTAGCACACACTAGCATTCACTTTTAGGTGTTCTTCTTACACTCTCTCTCTAAAATGTTTTTGGAAGAGCTAAAAGAGGAGAAAGTCAAGCCTCACAAGTGGGCATGCAAGTGGACAAGTGGCCTTGAAATGTGGAAAGTGCTCTTCACTTGATTCTTGCTCATTCAACCACCTACTTTCTCTCTCATCTAGGAGCTTCTCCTTCTTCCCACCAAGCTTTCATGAAAAGCTTCAGCTCTCCATCAGCCCCAAGCTTGATCTCAATGCTCCTTAATCTCACCTGCTTCATTCTTGCAAGACTAGGCTTCTACTAGCTCCTATCTTCGTCTATCTTATTCTCTACTTCACAAATAAGCTCTCTAAGTTTCCATGGCTGTGTTTTCTTCAAAAACAATGTAACATTTAATGGCCTAAAATCTTATTTGTAGCGGAAATTAGCATGAACATAGTGGGCATTTCATTAGAATAGATTCCTAATGAGAATTACAAGAGTGCTTGGGTGGAGAGAGCAACAAAAAGCATAACACCTAGTTAGATAGCATCGACAATACTTTCAAAAGAGAGAGCAATTAAGCTATTGACAACAGTTGAGGACCGGATTTGCATGGAGCCGGTCCCCCCTCCAAAAGGCTTTGTATTATGGTTTCTCCCATCAAGAGAGACATTGACAATCAATTTACAATTCTGTGTTCCTTCAAGACTAGCTAGTGCAATGAAGATGGAAGCTTCATACACCAAGCAAAACACTTAATCAAACACAACTTGAATTATCCCCGTTCTCAGACCCAAGACCTCACACACCTTCGAAGATGGTGAGAGCTAGCAGGGTATGAGAGTAGATTGAGAGGAAAAAGAAGTATCTTACGAGAAAGAAGTACATCTCCTCACATAATCACTCATATTAGCATAGCTTAGCTTAGTAATTAGCTTGGTAGAGAAGATGAGCATGCATTGAAGCTTGGCTCTTGGTTGGATTTGCATCCACATGCCAAGAGAGTGTTGATGTAGGCTTCTATCTCACAAGCTTGGAGTAGGTGATGAGCTCTCCATTAAAGCTTGGGAGGAGATAGAGTTTTCCCCTTCACACATGGTCAAGTGTGAGAGTGTGTGTGTAAATGCCAAGCAAAAATCAGCCCCCTCTCTCTCTTGGGCGAGCCCTAGCTGCTAATAGGCTGGCTTTTGCCTCATTGGACCTCCCCAGGTCAAGCCAATAGGGATTAAGCAGCATAAGTGATAGCCTTCTGACATGTGTCCCCCTTTCCCCTTTTGTGAGAGCTTTAGGTAATTAAATAATTAAACTAAACTCTCATTGGACCCCTTTGCCTCCTGGCCAATAGGAATCAGGCAAGCCATGGGGCTCCTGAATGCTCATTGGACCCCTTGGGAGACTGCCCAATAGTCTTCTAGGAGACTTAATTCTCATTGGTTTCTTTTATTAAATGTTTTTAAATTAATTAAACTAGATTTACTCTAGCTTAATTCTCATTGGTCCACTTCAAGGGTCTTCCAATAGGAATTGGGCACACCTTGTGGGCATCTGGCCTAGGGAGCTGACATGTGTCCCTCATTCCCTTTGTGTAAAGGGAGCCTGTGTGTGTGTGTGTGCTTTCTCTCTCATCCCCCTAGCTTTGGGGCTCGCCCCCTCCCATGTAGGGATGTGAAAGACTTTTTGGGCACACACTAAGCATCCAATTTTCCCTAAGGTTGACCTTTGGACACAACCTTTGAATTTTGGAACCTTAGCATTTTGGAAGTCTTAATGGGCTGAACCTTAGGGTCTTTTTAGCCCATTGTTTCACATGGCTCTTTTGCAGATGGCCCCCCCTTTGGATCCCTATTTTCCCTCCTTTGGATCCCTACTGTGGCCGGTCTGCTAGCTTAACCAATATTCTAGCTTTTTCTCCCTTGGCACTTCCCCACATTAAATGATCAGTTTAATATGAGAAAATCATTTAGGAGAATTAGATATTGATTATTATGACATTACCTCTCTCTTGAAATCATAGTCGTCCTCGACTATGGTGTAGAGAAGATAAAGCATATGCATGAGTCCTTTTCTTAGCGGGTAGAGGATCCCTATGTTACCCTACGACATCATTCCATAATGGATGACTAGTCCATTTGGCGCTTGAGAGCCTGAGGCTGCCGCAAGCATGTCTGCACATTAGTCCTATCAGTCTTCCATAGTAGAGTGACAAGCTCTACTTGGTGTTTGGGAGACGTCGTCTCCGCAAACTTGATCTAAGCATGCATACTACTTCATTTTTGTGCACAAATAAAGAAAAAGAGAGTCTTATAAGACAAAAATTTTTGTTCATTTTTAACATTTTGTACATTTGCTTACTCTTGGGAAGCATTGTAAGCATTGACAAGGTTTAGGTTATCCTTTAATTGTATGCCTTGCATCCATCTAGCATCTTCAAAAGGATAATTCTTAAACTTAATAAGATATCGTCGGATAGTCTTACCGCCTCTTAATACCTTGTCTTCATGTCGGAGAATGGACTCGGGCTGCAGCACCTCCTCGTGGTCCTCGATCTCCGGTGGGTCTTCAATAGTTGGTTCTTGAGGTGGCTCTCCTTTGTAAGGCTTTAATAGGCTCACATGAAAAGCATTGTGTATGAGCCAATGATTGGGCAACTTAAGTTGATAGGCCATCTCATTGATTGGCCTAAGAATCTGGAAGGGACCATAGTACCTTTTTGCTAGTTTAGCATAGTACTTTTGGTGGCCCGTAGGATTCTTGCCCGTCGTGTGCCTTAATCGAGCCTTGGGAAACTTTAACAAGACCCAATCGTTTTCTTTAAAGGCTTGGGCTCTTCTGTGCTTGTCAGCAGCAGCCTTTTGCCTTTGCTGTGAGATAGAGATAGCATCCTTAATCTTTTGGAAAGATTCTTGTAGGTCTCGGCTATACTCATCTGCAGCGAAGATCTTCCCATGTACCTTAAGTAGCAAGGGACTTTTTGATCTTCCCTCAATTACCTCGAAAGGTGCTTTTCCTTGGAAGTATGTACAGTGTTATTGTAAGCAACTACTCTACTAAGGGTAAGTACTTCTCCCATTGGGATCTTTGATCTACTTCCGTTACATAGGCTTTTAGTAGATCGAGAATGGTTAGGTTAGCTATTTCACTTTGGCCATCAGTTTGTGGATGATAGGCCGAAGAGAAGTTTAGCCTTGTTCCTAAATTCTCAAAGAGACCCTTCCAGAAATTACTGGTCATTCTAGGATCTCTATCCGACACTATGGACATTGGCAAGCCATGGTACTTGAAAATTTGTGAAATGAAGAGGGTTGCCATTTGATGGGCTTTGATAGTCTTTTTGACAGGTATAAAATGAGCTTGTTTACTGAACCTGTCTACTATCGTCCATATTCCCGTATTCCCATGGATAGACTTAGGCAATCCAAAGATAAAATCCATGGATATGCTCTCCCATGGTGAATTAGGGATTGGCAAGGGTTGAAGCAATCCAAGTTGCTTCCCTCTATCAAATTTTGTCTTTTGACATACCACACATTTGGAAACATACTCTTGTATGTTCACTTTCATGGTAGGCCAATAGAAATATGTTTCAATTCCCTTTAGGGTAGACTGAATCCCTCTATGCCCCGCATATGGGGGAGCATGAGATTCATACATTACTTTCTCACGTAGTGAGTTAGTAACGCATAGTCTATTGCCATAGAGAAGATAACCATCTTGTAAAGTAAATGGTTCTTCTTTCTTCCCTAATGCAAGGGCTGAAATCACATCTCTAAAATCGGGATCAATAGCATACTCATCTATCATTGAAGATAGATCATTGTGAGTTGCTATGGAAACCGCATTCACTCTCGGTCGTCTTGAGAGTGCATCGGCTACTTGATTATGCTTGCCAGCAATGTGAGCAATATGAAAATGAAATTGCGAAAGGAAATTTGCCCACCTCATTTGTTTGTCGGAGAGCTTGGTCTGCGTCATGAAGTACTTAAGACTTTGGTGATCCGTTCGCAGAATGAAAGGAGTCCCCAATAAATAGTGCTTCCATGAGTCTAAGGCATGTAGAACTGCAAGGAGTTCTTTTCGTATATGCCTAGAGCTTGCTCAACAGGGTCGAGCCTTCGACTCTCATAGCCTATGGCGTGCCCTTCTTGGAGCAAAACAGCCCAAGGCAATCACCACAAGCATCACATTGGACCTCAAATGGTTTTGAGAGATCCGGTAGTGTAAGCACAGGTTGAGAGATAAGCTTTTCTTTAAGCTTTTCGAAAGCATTGTTCTCCTTAGCAGACCAGTATACCTAACATTTTTCTTTGTTAGGTCATGTAATGGTCCCGCAATTTGTGAGAACTTTTCTATGAAGCGTCTATAGTATGCACACATACCTATAAAGCTTCTTAGTTCATGAAGATTCCTTGGTTTAGGCCATCCTTTTATTACCTCTAACTTGGATGGATCCATTTGGATGCCATCTTGAGAGATAATGTGACCTAAATATGAATCTCTTGCAAGAAAAATTCACTTTTCTTTCGATTAACATAAAGTTTATTCTCTCTTAAAACTTGAAATATTACCTGGAGGTGTTGCTTGTGTTCCTCCAATGAATTAGAGTAGATGATAATATCATCAAAGAACACTCCAGTGAAGGTTCGATGAGGCCTGAACAGCTTCTCCATCAAGCGGTTGAATGTGGCTGGTGCATTAGTCAAGCCAAAAGGCATGACAATGTATTCGTAAAGACCAAATGTAGTACGAAATGCGGTCTTTACAATGTCTTGATCAACTATCCTTATTTGATGATAGCCACTTTTTAGGTCAATCCTACTGAAGTAGGTCGATCCTTGTAGCTTATCAAATAGGTCTTCTACCCGTGGAACGGGAAACCTATTCTTGATAGTGATCCTATTTAGTGCTCTATAGTCGACACACATACGATATGTGCCGTCTTTCTTTTGCACTAATAGCACAGGTGAGCAAAATGGAGATGAGCTAGGCCTAACCATGCCCTTCTCAACTAACTCATGCACTTGCCGCATAATCTCCTCTTGTTGAGCTTGAGAAACTCTATAAGGAGGTTTGTTAGGCGGTGAACTTCCTGGAAGAAGTTCAATTGCATGGTCATCATTACCTCGTTTAGGAGGTAGCTCACAAGGGATGTCGTCAATAAAAACATCTTGAAACCCCTTGAGAAAATTGGATAACTCTAATTCCTTTTGGTTGCTTTTATTTTCTTTTGCTAAAGCATTAGGTTCATTTTGAGAATCTTTAACAAAAATCATGTACACGGAAATAGAGCTCTTTATTGACTTGTTGAAAGCTGGTGTATGTACAATGGGGATGGTGTTACCCATCTCCTTAGCATCTATATACATGTCTTTTTCCCTGAACTTAAAGGAGATTCTCCTTTCAGGAAATTTAACATGGGCAGCCAGGCGGTCAAACCATGGTGCCCCTAGGATTACATCCTCATGCTTGAGAGGAGAGATAAAGAAGTCCTCTTTGTCCACATAGCCTTGGACATGAAGCCTCAATTTCCCGATTAAGGGAGTGACTGAAGCTTCTTGCCCCTTGAAGGCACTGTCTGCGGGTAGGATATCTCCCATCTCGTAGGATTGTATGCCTAGCTTGGTGGCTAACTCCATAGATATGAAATTGTGAGTAGAACCAGGGTCAAAGAGAATAAAAGCATCATGTTCTCTTACCTTTCCCCAAGCATGGCATAGAGGAGATCCTTTGTGGTGAGTTTGGTGAATCTCCTCCTCTTGGATTTCAACCAAAGAAGCTCTAGGAGGATCTTGGCGGTTGTTCTTTGGGGACAAGCGCGGTACGCATGCCCTTGTTCGCCGCACTTGAAACACCGGTTATCTTACGATAACGCTCAAGCTCTTCAGGAGAGAGTTTATTCTTTCCTTTGTAAACTCCCTTCTCTTTAGCTTTGTTGGAATTGCCCTTAGGAGACTTTTGGACATTGTCCTTCCCCTTAGGCTCATTGGAACCCTTGTTTTCCGGGGGCTTATTATTTCTTTTACCCCCCGTTTGGAAATTGATTCGCGAGGCCACCATAGTATGGTGTATTACCGCCGATATGGTACGTGGCCTTTGGGAGTTGACATACTCCGCCATTTCTTCGGTTAAGCCCGCACAAAATTGTTGCTTTTGCTCTCCAAAATCCAACTTTTTGAAGACAGTGGCTTTGAGTTGTAGGTCCCAAAACTTGTCTACATATTTGTGGATGGATTCATTGGGAGAGAGCTTTAAGCTTCGCCATTCGGTGAGTACTTTGTCTTTGGCATCGGTGGCCAAAAACTGCTTCATAATGGAAGCTCTTAAAGCCTTCCATGTTCGTGGAGCTTCACCGTTGGCTCGTAGGCTAGACCACCATTGTCTGGCGGACTTTTGAAAGTGCATAGCTACATGGCGTAGCTTAGAGGACTCCGTGAAGCCCTCATCTCCAAACGCCGCATCGAATTGCTGGATAAAGGCCAAAACTTTGTCCGTAGCACCAAGGTGCCATCATAGGTAAGGAAAGAGATGCTCTTCCCTCCCTCTTTGAATTTCTTCAGCTTGGACGACCTCTTCCATGCGGCATAGGATTTCCTATGGCCTCTTCTTTTTGATGGTTCAAAAGTTGCACCATCACTTTCTTCAGAAGATGAAGAATTTGAAGAAGGTGGAGAAGAGGGTGACCTCTTTCTCGCCTTTTTCTTGTCTTGATCTTTGTCGTCTTCACCATAGCTTTCATAAGAGGAAGAGGATGAAGAAGATGGAGAAGAGGGTGTCCTCTTTCTCGCCTTTTTCTTCTCTTGCTTTTTATCATCCCTCTTTGAATTATGGCGTGGAGAAAGTGTGATGGTCTTCTCCGCTTTGGTGGTGATGGAGAGCGTTTAGCCCGCCGTCTTCGTGGAGCCATCTCCGCCGAGGTGGCGGGAGACTCGCTTCTTTCTCGTTCCTTCGGTGGAGGCTCTTGAGTTCTCCTTTGGGAAGGAGATGCATCATCAAGAAGTAAGTTCTTGAGCCCTTCATATGGATTCTCTTCTTCTTCCCGAATCGGAGAGAGACCTCTTTTGGTAGTCTCACAAGGAGGCTTCCTAGGTGTTCTCTCGTCATGGTGATGAGCTTGGAGAATCCCGTGAGCACGGAGCTGCCGTTGCACTTCACTTTGGAGAGATGGATTGCCCATGGCTTGTTGAAGCCTAGAAACAAGATAATTAACAAGCATTGAAGCATCATTAGTAGCTTGCTCATGAGCAAAATCAAAGTTATCAACATTAATTTCACTCTCTTTACTATTGTCAGCCATTCTAACAACTTTTAGGTGTAAACTTTTTAGGTGTACTTTGGCACTTCAAGCCCTAGTTGCTACTCCTCTTTACCCCTTTAGAAAAAGCACTCAAGCTACTGTACCCGCGGCTCGAATACCATTAATTGCAAGGAATAGAAGAGAGGGTCTTTCGACACCAAAACAGCACCGGCTCCTGTCAAGCTTCTAATAGCTCAATAGTGGTTAAGCCGTAGGCAAGCCCCGTAGGACTCCACTATTAAGACCATAGCTCTCGACGGTGATGCCCCGTTAACTGCACAAAGGCAGGCGCACTGCAAGGCTGAAAAATCCCTATTCTACTTACTCACAGGCAATTAATAATACCAACCATTTGTAGCTAGCTTGAGGACCTCCCTTCTTGAGCAAGAAAAGAGAAACCTTGAGCTCTGATACCAATGTAACATTTAATGGCCTAAATCTTATGTGTAGCGGAAATTAGCATGAACATAGTGGGCATTTCATTAGAATAGATTCCTAATGAGAATTACAAGAGTGCTTGGGTGGAGAGAGCAACAAAAAGCATAACACCTAGTTAGATAGCATCGACAATACTTTCAAAAGAGAGAGCAATTAAGCTATTGACAACAGTTGAGGACCGGATTTGCATGGAGCCGGTCCCCCTCCAAAAGGCTTTGTATTATGGTTTCTCCCATCAAGAGAGACATTGTACAATACAATTCTTTGTGTTCCTTCAAGACTAGCTAGTGCAATGAAGATGGAAGCTTCATACACCAAGCAAAACACTTAATCAAACACAACTTGAATTATCCCCGTTCTCAGACCCAAGACCTCACACACCTTCGAAGATGGTGAGAGCTAGCAGGGTATGAGAGTAGATTGAGAGGAAAAAGAAGTATCTTACGAGAAAGAAGTACATCTCCTCACATAATCACTCATATTAGCATAGCTTAGCTTAGTAATTAGCTTGGTAGAGAAGATGAGCATGCATTGAAGCTTGGCTCTTGGTTGGATTTGCATCCACATGCCAAGAGAGTGTTGATGTAGGCTTCTATCTCACAAGCTTGGAGTAGGTGATGAGCTCTCCATTAAAGCTTGGAGGAGATAGAGTATTTCCCCTTCACACATGGTCAAGTGTGAGAGTGTGTGTGAAATGCCAAGCAAAAATCAGCCCCCCTCTCTCTTGGGCGAGCCCTAGCTGCTAATTTAGTCTGGCTTTTGCCTCATTGGACCTCCCCCAGGTCAAGCCAATAGGGATTAAGCAGCATAAGTGATAGCCTTCTGACATGTGTCCCCCTTTCCCCTTTTGTGAGAGCTTTAGATAATTAAATAATTAAACTAAACTCTCATTGGACCCCTTTGCCTCCTGGCCAATAGGAAATCAGGCAAGCCATGGGGCTCCTGAATGCTCATTGGACCCCTTGGGAGACTGCCCAATAGTCTTCTAGGACACTTAATTCTTCATTGGTTCTTTTATTAAATGTTTTTAAATTAATTAAACTAGATTTACTCTAGCCTAATTCTCATTGGTCCACTTCAAGGGTCTTCCAATAGGAATTGGCACACCTTGTGGGCATCGCGGCAGGGAGCTGACATGTGTCCCTCATTCCCTTTGTGTAAAGGGAGCCGGTGTGTGTGTGTGTGGCTTTCTCTCTCATCCCCTAGCTTTGGGGCTCGCCCCCTCCCATGTAGGGATGTAGAAAGACTTTTTGGGGCACACACTAAGCATCCAATTTTCCCTAAGGTTGACCTTTGGACACAACCTTTGAATTTTGGAACCTTAGCATTTTGGAAGTCTTAATGGGCTGAACCTTAGGGTCTTTTTAGCCCATTGTTTCACATGGCTCTTTTGCAGATGGCCCCCCCCTTTGGATCCCTATTTTCCCTCCTTTGGATCCCTATTGTGGCCGGTCTGCTAACTTAACCAATATTCTAGCTTTTTCTCCCTTGGCACTTCCCCACATTAAATGATCAGTTTAATATGAGAAAATCATTTAGGAGAATTAGATATTGATTATTATGACAAACAATCCATTTACTTGCTCTAATCAGCCCCATTTCATGCTCCTTTGATGCCTAAAGCTCTGTACATTAATAGTACAAGACTAGCTAACTAGTCACATTTTCATGAGTTTTAAGATTCATTAATTCTCTATATTTTCATATCATGAGAATTAAAAGGTGGAAAACACTAGGCCCTTAAATCTAATTTTATGCTCTATTAAGCACTTCAAAAGCTTGGGCAACACTCTTCAACACTTGCCGACCAAGACTACATTAATCGGGAGCATCTACATCACTAGTTCGAGGCCGATTCTACTTCAACAAAGGGGGACATTTCAAATCAGCAAAAACAGCAAGCAATAGGCTGATTTCTCATCATTCCACACTCTTCAACAAAGTGGGAAAATGACGCTTCAACTCTACTTTGAAGTGGCAATACATTGCCGCACTTGGTAACCCAAAAACAAGCATTTTGTAACTCTATATGCTACATTTTACTTTCTTCATTTCTATGCTATTGTAACGGGCCAAGACACCATCAAGAAAGTCTCTTGATAGGACCGCTCTTGCCATTGCATATTCACCTACCATCATACACTATGGGTAATGATAATCTATCTATCTTTAATGGGGTAGGATTCCACACTTGGCAAGTTAAGGTAAAGAGATATCCAATGAAGACTAAAAAGCATTTGCACGCAACTAAGTTACATAGAATGCAACATTGAAGAAGAAGACAAAATTTCCGTATTACTTAAGTCTCTTCCATTGCAATATAATAATATCGTGACGGTCGTAAAAGAGAAGGAACCAATTCCTTCACTTGAGAGCATTGCCAACTCTTTACAAGAACAAGAGAAGAAACACGCACATAAAGAAGTTAACACCTCACAAGATTTGTTTGTTTCATCTTCTTCTAAAAAGAACTTCAAAGCATGTAAGCATTGTGGAAAGACAAATCATATGTCTTTCAATTGCTACAAAATCAAGAAGTGTGTGAAGTGTGGTAAAGTGGGGCATGCGCCTCAATTTTGTAACCACAATGGGCTCAACACCGACACTACCTCCGACATTCAACGAGGTAAAAGGTCTTCCCACAAGGTTCACTATATGCATAGTGATGATGATGACAATGGAGATGATGACAATGAGGATGCCGAGAGCATCAACTTCATCCATTCAGCCATCTCTTCTCATTCCTCTAGTTTTTCTAATAAAAAGCATGTGGAGGGTAACCCCAAAGATGGCTCAAAATCCAAATCAATTATGAGTATGATGATATTTACTAAATGTTCATTTTCAGCCCATTATGTGTAGTTACCCACTTCTTAAGTTGTATCCTAAGGTGATGATGCTTTGTATCTCTTTGAGCACCGTTTTATGTTGTATCAAGTAGGCATAATGTTGTATTTATATGAGAACCATTATGTAAACCACATTAGACCCAACAATGATGTATCCAAAATGTATGAACCTTCTACATACACTTTGTGCAACCTAGGAGTTCCAAGCATGATTTAAGGGGAGTTTGTAAATTATAAACACATGCCTTCACTCCATCTCTAACCATGTGGGAACTAGCCCTAGAACACTCTAGAACATCTCATGAGAGGCCTACATAAGACGGCACCCTCCTCAAGCTCTAGACATCACTTGTAGTTTACAAGCTTTGCTTATGGACTAGTTATTTTTTTCATTTCAATGGTGTAAGTTCTCCTCTTGCATAGGCATTTTATTTCTCTCTCATCTCTCCTCATTTTCTGTCTACAACATGAATGCTACATGTGTGTATCCACCCTAAAAACCCAACAAGTTGCTCCTTCAATGCCTCACATGTGGTCAGACAAGGAAGATACAAGGATGACTTCACACTTGCCACAAGTGGAAAGGGAAAACTATTGAACATGGATATGAATCTATTGTGAGTGGTCAATAACTTCTTTATTCTCAATGCAAAGGTTATGACTAAGTGGGTAGACTTGTGGAAAGTGGTAAAGGCAATGTGTTTGCAAGAGAGAGAAGAACGGAAACAAGCATGTGGAGGAAGGAGGGTACCCCCAGTGCCTAGATGCCTTGCATGTTTTTCAGATTTCATTGGAGCGGAGTGAATTCATGAGAGAATGACTGAAGCAAAAGCACGCAGAGAAGACGTCACCAACAAACAATGGGAGTATGTACGAGGCTGCGTGTCAAAGATAGAGTACTCATATACCTAAACCATATTGTTAATTTTTTCCTTGATTTTATCTTTGTATTTGATAAAAGATATGTTCCTATTTTGTAGTGCCTTTCCTTTGGCTCTATGTGGTCAAATAGTCGTCACTTTCGTACGCGCCACATTGGCGAGCGTAGAACCACCATGGATTGTGGCATCATGGGCAACCTTGACACAAATGTTGATGAAGCCAAGTATTGTGAAACTGTCAAAAGGATACTAAAAGACCATATTAGGTAAAGTGGGAAAATCCCAATTCCCAGGTTGGACAACTTTCAATATATCATGTATAAAATATAGAGATTTTGTCAAAAATTTGAGTTTTCTTAAGGTCTCATTCCACTTTATGCACATACAATACACAATGAAAACAACTAAAATATCATGGTTTCAATCAATTGGATTATTAGGAGAGGAGTATATTGCATCCATTATCGTTGTCTATGTTCTAATGTCCTACCTACAACTTATCTCAACATAGAGAGCTTGGTTTCTAGGTCCACCACTTGTCCAAGTTAATGTAAAAGTGACTCAAGGTTCACAACTTGTGAAAGCAAGGATCCATTGAGGAATACAATCCACTTGGCTATTTTTCCTTAATTTATTGCATGTGACATTTAAGCAAGGTCCACTTCTAATCTATAACTTCTTAATTTGAGGCATGGGGCATACATAAAATATGTAGCATATGCTCTATTGCCTCATAGGAAGGTTGGTTTCAAGGTGCACTTATCCATGCTAGCCTATCTTGGAGAAATGATGGAGCTTGCTTCTCTCCTTGTTTCAATGGAGACTAGCTTGGACAAGTGGTGGACCTTTGCTTCTCTCTATGTTTCAATAGAGTTAGCTTGGACAAGTGGTGATCTTGGAACAAAACCCCCATGTAAAACATATCATGGGTATTCCAAGTGATTAGAAAGATTACCATTTAAGATATAACCTTATAGGTTGGACAACTAGATCTTGGCTTGGAGAAATGGTGGACCTTTGATTCTCTCCATGTTTCAATGGAGTCTATCTTGGAGAAATGGTGGAGCTTGCTTCTGTCCATGTTTCAATGGAGCCTAGCTTGAACAGTTGGTGGACCTTTGCTTCTCTCTATGTTTCAATAGAGTTAGCTTAGACACGTGGTGGATCTTCAAAATAAACCAACTACTATCAATGTTGCCTAGCTTGGACAAGTGGTGGAGTGTTTCTCTACTCCATGTTTCAATGGATCTTAGCTTGGACAAGTGTTGGACCTTAAAACAAAAACCCCATGTACAACATAGAATGGATTTTCTAGATTTCAATGGAGTCTAGCTTTAACAAATGGTGGAGCTTGTCTTCATCCATGTTTCAATGAAACTAGCTTGGACAAGTGGTGGACCTTGTAACAAACCCTCCCATGTACAACATATCATTGGTTTTCTAAGTGATGGGAAGGAATACCATTCAAGATATAAACTTATAGCTTGGATAAGTAGTTGACTTTAAAACCAAATTCATCATAATACAATGAAATACAGGTCAGCCAATTCCTAAATCTTGAGACCAAACCTCCCATGCTATTAGAGATAATATATTGGATAAGTGGTGGACCTTCTATTATTTTCCCATGCCTAGTTTAGACAACCGGTACACTTCGCAGCTATAAAGGTTGGACGAGTTGTGGAGCCTTGTTTCTATCCATGTTTTAATGGATCCTAGCTTGGACAAGTGGTGGACCTTGGAAAAAAGCTTCCATGTACAACATATATGAGGTTTTCCATGTTTTAATGGAACCTATCTTGGACAAATGGTGAAGCTTTCTTCTCTCCATGTTGATTTTGGAACTACCTTAGACAAGTGGTGGAGCTTTTCTTTTCTACTCTTCATAATACAATGAAGTATATGTTGGTTACATGGTGAATCTTAAGGCCAAACCTCCCATTTTACTAGAGATGATAGGTTGGACAAGTGGATCAACCTTCTATCATTTCTCCATGACTATATTGGACAATTAGTAGACATAACATCTCTCTATGTTGTCTAGAGATGAGCTTGGACAAGTGATGGACCCTGCTTCTCTCTTCCCTTGGTTTACTAGTTTGAAGACTCAGTATATATACTTTCTTAGATCTAGCTTGAACAAGTGGTGGACCTTGCATCCACAATCTTAATTCAGTATAAAAAAGTATATGAAAAAATAACATAGGAATCTTGGTTTGAAGGTCAAGCAATTAGGTTCCAAATGCACATAATAATATATTTTCCACCCATATTAAAAGAAAGTTAAATATGATAATATATATTTTCCAAATGCACATAATAATATATTTTCCACCCATATTAAAAGAAAGTTAAATATGTTATTACCAAATTGACAAAGGTAACGTCCAAGAATTATATCTTTCCATCTTGTCAGATCTAAATCTTCATCAAGGCGACATGCATGTATACATCAACTTTCAAGCCATTCAAGAATACATGCACTTAGATTCCATAGTTTTGTTTTCAAAGTCTTTTAGGTTCTAAAACTCTTTCACATAAAGTATGTAATGACAAAATTCTTGAAGCAAACATTTGTGCCCAAGAAAAAGATCCCTCTCACATATTTAAAGTCCATGAATTCTCTGATCCACACTTACAAGTTTTATTTTGACATCAAACATCAATTCTTTCATAGTTCCAAATAAATGCAACCTCGATATGAATTGACAAAAAATGAATTTCTTTTACTATATGACCCAACATAGGCCCCAATCAAATAAAAAATGAGTCCCCAAAAATTTGGGTGCACTCTAGCAATACATCAGAGTCCCCTTACAATAGGATGCACTCCAATAGTACATTGAAGTCCCCTTAGAGTAGGGTGCACTCCATTCAAGTGTTCATAAAATTGACACACCTTTTTAAAAAAAAAAAAAGACTATATCAAATTATACAAATGTTGAAAGATACACACTAGAATAAAAAAAGCATCTTATAGCCATATTTATTCAATGCTTTCGTGTTGACAAGTACACACCAAGGACATAATTTGTCTCAGAATCACTATACTGATTTACAATTGTGTTGTATGTATAGACTCTCTTATCTCTTGCATACAACCATCCTACCAACCATGGAATTATGGTTCTCTGCAAGAAGTTTTGAAGTTGCTCGGAAGTTTGCCTCCACATCTTTGGAAATATAAGATATGTCCCTGGCATGTTCCACATCACCCTATATGGAGTGTCATCAAAAATTAAGGTATTGTTTGCATCCAAATCCTCAAATATCTTCCAAATATCACTCAGATTTTTGTGATAAACCCTTGTAAATCCTAACATGATATTTGGATTTTGGCAATTTTTGTTACTCATAAACACCTTGAACTTGGTATACTGCTCAGGAAAACACTTTTGTGTGATGCGTTGCACCCTTGTTAAGTTATAGCAACTCCATATCCATAGCTCAAAGTATTCAGCACAAAAATCCAAAAAACTTTGTGCGTCTGGTCGCACCACATGATAAACTTCATCTTTGTCCTCCACAAGTCGCATGTGTTGAGCCCAAGATGGCATAGAATCTCCATGTTTCATTTCAACTGTCTTGAGAAGTAACCCCTCTAGATCCAAGATAAGTACTCTTTTGATGTCCTTGAAAGCAAGTGGTAGGTGATAAGGAGGTGATTCATTCCTTGGACAAGGTCTTGGAGGAGGTTGGATGGGTAATTCAATAGTTTTCTTCAATTTATGCCAGCATATAGCCAATCCATTTTTCTGTAATGGTTCTGAAATTAAAGAACAAGAACACTTAATGCAAACACAACAATAGACATGATTTTTACATTGTCTACCCTAAGGTTTTATTAGATACCAAAATCCATCTATGATCTACTCATTAATAGAAAGAAAGTCAAATTAAAATCCTGACTCTTTTTTATGCTACACTCTCTCTTAGTCTCAATACCATGGAGTTCAACTAGACTTAAGTCAACTAATAACTACTACTTGTTGTTAAAGGTATGCTTGAAGTGTATAAGGCTTAACCAATGCTCTAGTGTAGAATGGGTATTTAGGTCTCAAGGTCTACCACTTATCCAAGCAAAGATCCATTTAGATATGGAAACCCAATTTTTCTTAATATAATGATATAGAGTGGACAAGTGGTGAATCCTGAGACCAAGCCACTCATGCTACTAGGGATAATAGGTTGGACAAGTGGTGGACCTTGAATGTAAACCCCCCATGTACAAAGTATCAGGGGTTTTGGGTATTTCAATGGACTCTAGCATCTTGGAAACATGGTGGAGCTTACTTCTCTCCATGTTTCAATGGAGTCTATCTTGGATAAATGGTGGAGCATCATTCTCTCCATGTTTCAATGGAGCCTACCTTGGACAAGTGGTGCACGTTTGTTTCTCTCTATGTTTGAACAGATTTAGCTTGGACAAGTGGTGGACCTTGGAACAAAATCCCCATGTAAAACATATCATGGACATTACAAGTGGTGAGAAAAAATACCATTCAATATATAACCTTATAGGTTGGAAAAGTGGTGGACCTTAACACCCAATTATTATTAATATAATGACATAGAGTGGACAAGTGGTGAATCTTGCGACCAAACCTACTAGGAAAAGTACGTTGGACAAGTGGTGGACCTTGAATGCAAACCCCACATGTACAAAATATTACTCATGCTACTAGGAATAATTTGGTATTAAGGTCCATGTTTCAATGGAGCCTAGCTTGGAAAAGTGGTGGACCTTTGTTTCTCTCTATGTTTCAATAGAATTTGCTTGGACAAGTGGTGAACCTTGGAACAAAACCCCCATGTAAAGCATGTCATGGGCATTACAAGTGGTGAGAAAAAATACCATTCAAGGTATAACCTTATAGGCTGGACAAGTGGTAGACCTTAGCACCCAATTCCTCTTATTATAATGACATATAGTGGAAAAGTGGTGAATTGTGAGACCAAACCTACTAGGGATAATAGGTTGGAGAAATGGTTGACCTTGAATGTAAATCACCCATGTACAAAATATCATGGGTTTTGCGTATTTCAATGGAGCCTAGCATCTTGGAGACATGGTGGAACTTACTTCTCTCCATGTTTTAATGGAGCCTATCTAGGAGAAATGGTGGAGGTTCCTTCTCTCCATGTTTCAATGGAGCCTAGCTTGGACAAGTCGTGGACCTTTGTTTCTCTCTATGTTTGAATATGGTTAGCTTGGACAAGTGGTGGATCTTGGAATGAAACTCCCATGTAAAACATATCATGGGCATTTCAAGTGGCGAGAAAGGATACCATTTAAGATATAACCTTATAGGTTGGACAAGTGGTGGACCTTAACACAATATAATGACATAGAGTGTACAAGTGGTGAATCTTGAAACCAAACCACTCATGCTACTAGGGATAATAGGTTAAACAAGTGGTGGGCCTTGAAATAAAACCCCCTAGAGTGTTTCAATGGAGCCTAGCTTGGAAACATGGTAAAGCTTGCTTCTCTCCATGTTTCAATGCAGCCTATCTTGGATAAATGGTGCAGCATCATTCTCTCCATGTCTTCAATGGAGCCTAGCTTGGACAAGTGTGGACCTTTGTTTCTCTCTATGTTAAATAGAGTTATCTTGGAAAAAGTGGTGACCTTGGAACAAAAACCCCATGTAAAACATATCATGGCATTACAAGTGGTGAGAAAAAATACCATTCAATATATAACCTTATAGGTTGGACAAGTGGTGGACCTTAACACCCAATTATTCTTAATATAATGACATAGAGTGGATAAGTGGTGGAATAGTTGGACAATTGAAATTGGACCAAACCTACTAGGGAAATAGGTTGGACAAGTGGTGGACCTTGAATGTAAACGCCCCATGTACAAAATATCACTCATGCTACTAGAAATAATTTGGTATTAAGGTCCATGTTTCAATGCAGCCTAGCTTGGAAAAGTGGTGGACCTTTGTTTCTCTCTATGTTTCAATAGATTTATCTTGGATAAGTGGTGTACCTTGGAACAAAACCCCCATGTAAATCATGTCATGGGCATTACAAGTGGTGAGAAAAAATACCATTCAAGCTATAACATTATAGGTTGGACAAGTGGTGGACCTTAACACCTAATTCCTCTTAATATAATGACATAGAGTGGACAAGTGGTGAATCATGAGACCAAACCTACTAGGGATAATAGGTTTGACAAGTGGTGAACCTTGAATGTAAACCCCCCATGTACAAAAAATTATGGGTATTGGGTATTTCAATGGAGCCTAGCAACTTGGAGACATGGTGGAGCTTATTTCTCTCCATGTTTCAATGGAGCCTATCTAGGAGAAACAGTGGAGGTTCCTTCTCTCCATGTTTCAATGAGCCTAGCTTGGACAAGTGGTGGACCTTTCTTTCTCTATATGTTTTAATAGAGTTAGCTTGAACAAGTGGTGACCTTGGAATGAAACCCCCATTAAAACAATCATGGGAATTTCAAGTGGTGAAAAAGGATACTATTTAAAATATAACCTTATAGGCTGGACAAGTGGTGGACTTTAACACATATTTCTTCTTAATATAATGACATAGAGTGTACAAGTGGTGAATCTTGAGACCAAACCACTCTTGCTACTAGGGATAATAGGTTGGACAAGTGGTGGACCTTGAATGTAAACCCTCATGTACAAAATTATGGTTTAGGGTATTTCAATGGAGCCTAGCTTGGAGACATGGTGGAGATTGCTTCTCTCAATGTTTCAATGGAACCTATCTTGGAGAAATGGTGGATCATCCTACTTCTCTCCATGTTTCAATGGAGCCTATTTGGACAAGTGGTGGACCTTGCTTCTCTCTATGTTTAATGGAGTTAGCTTGGACAAGTGGTGGTCTTGGAACAAAACCCCTTGTAAAACATAGCATGGACATTACAAGTGATGAGGAAAAATATCATTCAAGATATAACCTTATAGGTTGGAAAAGTGGTGATGGACCTTGACAAGTGGTGAAGGATACCATTTAAGATATAACCCTTATAGGTTGGACAAGTGGTGGACCTTAACACCCAGTTATTCTTAATATAATGACATAGAGTGTATAAGTGGTGAATCTTAAGACCAAATCACTCATGCTACTAGGTATAATACGTTAGAGAAGTGGTAGACCTTGAATGTAAAACCCCCATGTACAAATATCATGGTTTTAGGTGTTTCAATGAGCCTAGAATCTCGGAGACATGGTAGATCTTGATTCTTTCCATGTTTGAATGGCACCTATCTTGGAAAAATGATGGAGGTTACTTCTCTCCATACTTCAACGGAGCCTAGCTTTGACAAGTGGTGAACCTTTGCTTCTCTCTATGTTTGAATAGAGTTAGCTTGGACAAGTGGTGGACCTTTGCTTCTCTCTATGTTTGAATAGAGTTAGCTTGGACAAGTAGTGGACCTTGGAATGAAAACCCCGTGTAAAACATATCATGGGCATTTCAAGTGGTGAGAAAGGATACCATTTAAGATATAACCTTATAGGTTGGACAAGTGGTGGACCTAAAACATAGTTCTTCTTAATATAATGACATAGAGTGTACAAGTGGTGTATCTTGAACCAAACCACTCGTGCTACTAGGGATCCTAGCTTGGACAAGTGGTGGACCTTGGAAAAAAGTCCCCCTGTACAACATAGATGAGTTTTTTTCATGTTTTAATGGAAGAGAGATCCGACAAATGGTGAGCTTGCTTATCTCCATGTGGATTTTAGAACTAGCTTGGACAAGTGGTGGAGCTTTGCTTTTTTACTCTTCATAATACAATGATGTATAGGTTGGTTACATGGTGAATCTTAAGGCCAAACCCCCATCTTACTAGACATGATAGGTTGGACAAGTGGTCAACCTTCTATCATTTCTCCATGCTATAATTAGACAATTAGTAGAACTAGCATCTTTCTATGTTGTCTAGAGCTGAGCTTGGACAAGTAGTGGACCTTGCTACTCTCTTCCCTTGGATTATTAGTTTGAAGACTCATTATATATACTTGCTTAGATCTATATAATTACTCATTAGTTAGGTTACAAGTGGGTATGTAATTTGTTAGCTCAAGGGACTTTGAATATTGAATAGTAAGACCAAGTGCTGGTTTGAAGATCTTTTGCTTATCTAAACTAGACTCTAACTCAATAATAAGTTTCATAAGTTCCACGAATTGTCCTATCTAGGCTCCAAAGAGTCTTAATTGGTTTGTGCTAGATTATAACTTCCTTGATGGGGTAGAATCCTAGAAAAATGAGGCACTATAAGTTTTACCTTAGCTCAAATGGATTTTTTCACTTAAACTCGACTGCAATTTGGCTATCTAGTCTTTGTCTCGATGGAGTTTAACACTAGATACATAGTAGTGATATTTAAGCTTCATGTCTCTTCACTTGATCGAGATATGAGACCATACTTTCAAGGTCACCACTTGTCTTACCTAAAGACCAATGTGAGACATGGGAGCAAGAAAGCCATCCGATATTGTTTTAAGGACTATTACATAGGCAATCAATAACTTAAGTAAAGCAAAAAGACTTGGATCTTTCACAATTAATAACTTAAGTAAAGCCAAAAAGACTTGGATCTTTGACAATTTTTTTCAAACTAAAAAAGCACAATCTCATGCTAACAAAACTATAAATCACAATTGAAAGGTTTGAACAAGAAAAAGATCAACAATCTTAATAAGAAGGATACTTTTCATTTCATTTGATGATTACAAACTAAAATAAAGTCTCTCAAGAAATTGATAAACAAAAAATGTAGGTGACTGCTTCATTATTTTGAGCAAAAATATCAAAATCTCTATTGATTGAGCTCCATCTAGTAGTATCCTTTGTAAGATCCTGCAAGAAGGAAATAAAAAAAAAGATTTGTTAGATACCATGCACATGAGTGTTCAAGCATGTGTATCAAGAATATATGACATGTCACTAGTACCTTAGGGTTGCTTTCTATCCACCTTAGAAGATTGTTCTCAGCTTTCACCTTATTTATATAAGCCTTTGCTGTGGTTGCCTTCAAAACTCCTTTTGTGTTACAACCCAATTGCCTAGCTAAAGTGGTCAATTGTGACGCCTTCATGCTTTCAATGGGTGTACGCTCCTTTGCCAAGATCTCTTGTATTGGGCTCTTCTCATTTCATTGCGGTGGCTTGTGTCACTTGCATCTTCAATGATAGTTTCATCTCTGTCACCTTTTGCAGGTGGTATTCTTCTTGTAAAGAACACCTTAGCTGACCAAACATCATTTTCTGCTTCCATACTCCATGATTTGTTTGTATTCACTATCATTTGTCACTATAGGTTGTCCATAACGATTAGAAGCAATTAAATCACGCACATCCCTTCTCTCATCAAGCTGAATCAAGTATAAGTAGCTCCTCCAAGAGCATATTGTCAACCATCTTCTCAGCATCAAATTGTGGTGGAAAAATGCAATTGTTTGCTGGTGAAATACATCCCTTGTAAGGAGAGTCATCAATAAGCACTGTTCTTTGTGGATCACATTCAAAACCCATGGCAATTTTGGCTAGAGGCTTGAACATTGCCTCAACGTTTGGATTGTCGGGTCTAAACAATTTTTGAGTTTGAGCGGTGTAGCAAACATCTTGCGACCAAATTGCAAAGAAAGGCAATGTATCCTCAGCTAAGTTGTTTAGTGCTGCAAGGATTTGATACACATTATTCCTAGTAGCTGTCGACCAAATTGCAACATTAAACTTTGTAAAATAGTCTTCAAGAATTGGATGCAACCTGGCCTGAGTATAATATATCTTTTTGAATCCATTTGCACTGAGTTGTGGTGTGAGGATGGTTGAGGGGAACGTTTCAACAATAGACCATTTAAATCCAATATAATTGTAAGCATGGATTTCTCAACATCTACGCTACATGACGTAGTACCAATTGGCAATAGCTCGTGAGTGGACTTTTCAGTCTCTTTTGATGTATTTGCATTTTGAAGCATCGATTTCTTGGTTCTCATTATTGGAAGCTTGCTCAAGTTGCACAACACTAGACTCTAGTATAGAAATATCATCCATCTTGGCACTTTAGAAACCATAGAATCTATGGATTCTATAGTTGTTGACTGAACCATAGGAGCATTATCCATCCCAGTTTGTGAATCTAAGAAAACACACACACAAATGGTATCTCAAAACCACTAGAATTTTATTCACCATATTTATATGTAGAACTCCTAGTAAGAAATTTATTTAAGGTAAAGTCGTTGTTAGAATCCTTGCAACCATTTTCAGCATTCGTACACCAAACACCACTTGTCTAAAATACAATCTACTAACTCAACATTTTCCATCCTACACTTTATTAAAGGATGAAAACTAAAAGCCACCCTTGTTGAGGAAACATGGATACAAGGTCCACAACAAATGTCCAACCTAGACTACAAAAAATAATTAGAGATTTGGCTTAGATTTTGGATTCAAAGGCCACCACTTATTCAAGTAAGATAACTCCACTTGTTTAAGACAGTAATGTTTGAAGCCCCACCACTTGTCCAACCTAGACATTGATTAAATTTTGGTAAGATTTATCACAAATCTAGAGTAGAATCAAGATTCTATGGCCAAGGTAGTCAATATGTTAGACAACACACAAAGCATAAGAGCACTCTAGATTCTCGTTGTTGAGCATAAACTAAACAATAATCAAATGTTATATTCACTAGATTTCATCCATGAAAATGAAAATGATGCATGTACTTGAGATTTCCATCCATGTACAATACTTTACAATGTCAAGTAAAGTTATAGTCAGCAAACAACTCTTCTCCTGCTTCAACTGACAAATAGTCTCAATGCATACATGGCCATATTCTTCTGACTTGATGTGTGAAGAGGTGCATTTATGCCAAGGTGGCAAATTTGGATCAAATGTATAGCGTACGTTGGGACAGACATTTGTACTGTGAGATCTATTTATATAGCCCGACACGTTTCCTTCTTCTACACAACCAATAATGTATGATTGATCTTCCTCTTCTTCTATGTTTGGATCCTCTAGAAAGAATATTATAAGCTCTTGGAAATATTTTGCATATCTTTTTCCAGTCTTGAAATCTATACTTATGCCCTCCATAGTTTAGAATAGTCAAGCCACTTTCCAGGGTAGTATGCACAAATAGCCCATAACCAGCTCCTTCAATACATGAAAGTCGCACTTCAAAATCCACACCGTTAATATGGAAAATTACATCTTTGGGAATAGGAAAAGTTGGTGTCCCAAAAGGATCTTCATGCCAATCATAGTGTGAAATACATCTAGTTTTATATCACTTAACTCCTTTGTGTCTGCAAAAAAGAAAAAAATATTATGCATAAAAAATGACAATATCAAAGAAAGATATCATTATTTTATAGTCCAATAGGTCCATTGTATGGAAGACTTAGAGTGCCTCTTACATGGTGCCTCCAAGTTTCCAAAAAATAAAATCATTGGAAAAAAAAGGCCACTGTGTCTCCAATCTATTGCCCATTTGAAGCATAGAGAGAACCAAGGTCCACCACTTGTCCAAGCTAGACATGGAGCATTGACACAAGATCCAACACTTATCCAAGAACCCTATAGTATATGTGGTAACATGGGATGCATTGATGCAAAAAAGTAGTCTAGCCTCCTCATCCATCTCTTTTTTCTTGTAGCCTAGAGGGATTAGTTTCAAGGTCTATCACTAGTCAAAAACTACACATAGAACATTGATACAAGGTTCCACCACATGTGAAACCTATCATCTCTAGTAGCATGGATGGTTTGATATCAAGGTTCATCGCGTGTCCTACCTATACTCTATTGTAGCATATAGATTCTGGTTTGGTGGTACTACACTTGTCCAAACTTGGCTTGTTGTTGATATCTGGAGGTAATCAAGGGTCCTCCACTTGTCCAAGTTAGGCATATAAAACAATTGCAAGGTCCACCATGTGTACAACATATGATTGATTATAGCATGCATGGTCTTATTTCATGGGCAACCATCTTCTCTCCAACATGTGTCCAACCTCGGCTCCATTGAAGCATGGAGAGAAGCAAGGTCCACCACTTATCAAAGCTATTATTTTCTCCCAGTGCTTTCAAAACCCATAATACGTTGTACATGGGGGGGGGGGGATTCTTGTTTCAAGGTCCACCCCTTGGCTAAGATTGGATCCATTGAAACATAAAGAGAAGCAAGCTCTACCATTTGTCCAAGCTAGGAGCCATTGAAACATGAAAACCCCATAATATGTTGTATACGAGGGGTGTTTTTCAAGGTCTACCACTTGTCTAAGCTATGGTCCATTGGAACATTGAGAGAAGCAAAGCTCCACCACTTTTCTAAGCTAGGATCCATTGAAACATGGAGAGAAGCAAGCTCCATTGTTTGTCTAAGCTAGGCTCCATTGGAACAAGGAGAAAACAAGCTCCACCACTTGCCTATTATTGCATAGAGATTCTGGTTGGAAGGTCCACCACTTGTCCAACCTTGCCTTCATGTATGGAGATAATCAAGAGTGCAATGCTTCTCTAAGTTAGGGACATAAAAGAGTTTCAAGGTCCACTACATATACGATCTATGATGGGTTGTAGCATGGGAGGTTTCATTTTAAGGTTGACCACTTCTCCAGCTCCGCTTGTCCAACCTCAGATCCATTGAAGAATGGAGAATAAAGGTGTACCAACTCTCTCAAAATAGGCAGGACAATCTCTATAAAACCCATGAATTGTTAATATATGCTATGCTGTGGAGTTTTGTTTGAAGTTCCACTCCTTATCCAAGCTACAATCCATTGAAGCATGGAACTAAGTAAGATATATCTCTAGTCCAAGATAGGATCCATTGAAACATAGAGAGAATCAAGGTCCACCACTTGTCCAAGCTATGCATGGGTAATTGATATAAGGACCACTACGTTTTCACCTATACTATGCTCTATCATGGATGGTTTCATATCCCACCAATTTTCCAACCTATTTAGTAGGTTGTATTATGGGGGTTTGGTTTCAAGGTACTTCACTTGTCTAAGGTGGGTTCCATTGAACCATGGAGAGAAACTATGTCTACCACTTGTCCGAAATATGCTCCTTTAAAACATAAAAACAAGGTCCACCACTTGTCCAAGCCAAGCTAAAGTTTCTCTCCATTGAAGCATGGAGAGAAACAAGGTCTACCACCTGTCCAAAATATGCTCCATTGAAACATAAAAGCAAGGTCCACCACTTGTCCAAGCTAATATAACAAATGGGTTTGGTTACAAGGTGTACCACACTTGTCTAAACTAGTCTTCATGCAAGGTCTACCACATGTCCAAGCTATATGAGCTTGTTTTGAAGGTCTACCACACCTCTTGAAATTAGGATCCATGTAAGGTCCACCTTTTGTCAAGCTATGCATTTAATGAGTACTAAAACTAAGTAAATTGCAGTACTTAAATACCTTTCCAAGCTCATTAAGATTTTGGTCTCTAAGGCCAGCCACCACCACATGTCTAATCTATGCTCTAATTGATTACTTATGCTAGTTCTCAAAGTCCAAACATAAGCTCCCTTCTAAGCAAGGTTAGTTTAAATTTAGGCTCCAGCACCTGTCTAAGCTAGGTTCAATTTATGAAGCATCACCATTTAACCATGCTACGATCTAATGTATCATATCAAGGGGGTATTGATAAAAGGTCCAAAACTTATTGAGTTCAAGCTCTTAAGTAATTAAGTCTTTGTGAGTATTAAATGTTTTAGTTTTAGTCTACAGATCCACCATTCAAAAACTCAAGTAATTTACTATTTACATTCAAACCTTGAATGCTTGAGATAAAAAATACAAGCTCAATCAATACTATAATAAAGCAAAATCTAACATTAAGAGTATCAAATCAGTAACAAGAAACACTAACATGCACAAGAAACTCAAAACATACGTGTCTCCATTTCCAAAAAGTCCTCCATTGACAGAGGATGGTGTTGTTGTTGTTCTTCTTCTCTTTGTGGAGAGCACTCCTCTGTAACAGGCACAATGTCGCCTGATTGCGAAGTGGATTGTTGAAGTCCAACCCATTTTTCTATATCTTCATGAGACTTAACAAAGTCTAGCAGCATGGTCTCCATGATTTTTGCCTCCTCCACACTATCAATTAAGCAGATGACTTCTTTTTTCTGTTGTATTCCTTCTTGTGCAACCAAGGAGCCATCACCAAAAACATCAACAAGCTTGCGGTCTTCAAAACAATATGTACGAATGTAGTGCTTGACCAAAGCTCTTTTTTTGGCCTCCAAATATTGCAAATCTGACATATCGTTATCTGCTACTTGAAGAAAGAACAATCAATTGGCATGGGATGTTCCTCTAATCTTCTTCTCAGGTCTTCAAATGCATTGCCTTGTCCCAAGAAGGCAATAACTGTTAGGAATTGAATTGCTCCTTTGCAAGGAGCTAATGGAAAGTGATGCAATGCACCACAACAATGGTAGCTCAGATTATCTCCCATGGCGTGAAAGGCACATTGCAATTTTGTGAAGTTAGTGAAATCCACAAATGCAAGAAAGACAAATCCAGGATCTGTTGACCCTCCAGCAATAGCCAAGATCCCATCCAAAGCATTGTTAAATGTCTCCTCACTCCACTTCAAATTGCCTCCAACGTTTTTTGTCATATCTAAAACACATAAGCCAATAGGCACTTTATTATTGAAGTGGCGCATCAAGTAGAGATTGCCTTCCATTTGTAGGCTCACCACATAGATTGACCATGGAAAATCTCTAGGCTCAGTTTTCTCCTTTTGAAGGTGAATTGCCCATTGCATGTTTTTTATTGCTCCATCTGGAAAAGCCATTTTCTTTGTTCCACGCGTCAAACTAGATCTGATCCATTCCTCGCATAGCATTAAAATTGTTTTATAAACAACATCATTGATGTTATACATTTTGACCACCTCCTCCCAGTCTTTACATGGTGAAGACTCATTCAAATTGTTGAAGCCTTCAAGAAGTGCATCTTGAATCAATTTGTCTTGCTTCAACTGCTTGATTCGATCATACATGTCAGTTGCATCACCATCCTTGCACTCTTTGACAGTATAATCTTCTCATCTCTAATCTCTTCTTGAATAGTCTTTACCTCTGATTCCTCAAGGCCACAAAGGTATCTAAATACAGTTGTTGGGGGTTTCTTATTCTCCTCTTCTAGATTTTCAATGATTTCTATCCAGCAATCATAAACTAAATCAGAGTAGGTGACCATGTGTGCCTGTTTAGCAATCCAACTTGCTGCTGCACTCATTCTTGCCAATCGAAGAAAAGCCTAAAAAGAAATAGAGAAATAATTAAACTATTGAGCAAGATTTGTTAATTAAACACTATCAAAAAGACAAAGAAAATAACTTACATCCCATCCGGCACGAGATGCATGTCCCTCTGCAATTCCACTTGCTGCCTTTGGTGGTCGTCCTGAGAAGATCCATTGACTCCGTAAATGTCTCAATATTTGGCTATAAGGTTGCTTGACATACAATGCCTGAGCCTCCTCATTTGCAATGGCAGATATAGCAGTTGCAACAAATGGAGGAGCATTCACAACAATGCGAGCCTTTCTAAATTTATACACGCTAATCAGTCTTTCAAAGATCTCTTTTTTGTTTTGTTCATTGTGAAGCAAAACTTTTGCAGCATAGATTGAATGCTGCCCATCAAGAATCCAATAATGATAATCTTTAATTTTTTGCTCCTCTACCTCTTCTACTGCCAAAGGAGTCCCCTTCTTTGATTTTGCATTTCGAACAGGCATCAAATATGCACATGCTGCAGGCTTGGTCGTACTCCGTGAAAATCCAAATAACACACTTTCAGCGTGTTTTTTATCCATAATACGTGCATTATAGTGATCAGGAGCAAGCCAACAATTTTGAATAGGGATATCAAATTCCTATATTGGAAAGGAAAATAATTTATGTACTTATTCATTCCACCTGTATCTTTTTCTTGTCCTTTCATGGCCTCAGCTTCTAAAACATCTGGATCCACAATTCTCATCTTTGACATTGAACCCTCTGTTGATGAGGATGCCAAAGATGCCTTGTCTACATCCAAAATGGAACTAGTTCGCTTAGCTTCTACTTTCTGCACTTTTGCTTGCTTCTTTGTGGATGGTGGTCGTGAAGCTTTCACCTTTTTTCGTTGTAGTGTGGCAATGATGGAGCTTTGAAGTTGATCTGCTGTGATATTTGGATTTGATTCTGCAAACTTCCATCCTCGAGAAAACATTGTCTCTTCTTTGTTTCTAGACATGCGCTCCAATGCATATGCTCCTGGAGATAGTTGAAATTCTAGATTCATTGGAACTAGAATGTCAATGCATTCCACCTCTGGATGACTATCAACTACAGAGACAGATGCTTCCACAACTTGTCCAACATCTTCAAACAAGCTTTCATTCTCCTTTTTGGCAATAAATAGATGCACCTTATGATATTGTGCACCCTCTATACCATGTATGTCCAAATACCATTTCCTAAGATCATTGCAAGTATAGTCAACTGAGACAGCAACCCTTGCAACCTGATTTTTTGGAGCCATCTTTCCTGAAACAAAAAAAACCAAATGTTATTTTAACATATACTTTTTTGTAATGGATTAAGTTTGTGTGAATACAAGTTCCACCACTTGTTCAAGCTAGATCTAAGCAAGTATACATAGTGATCATTTAAGCTAGTAAACTAAGGGAAGGGAGAAGTAAGGTCCACCACTTGTCCAAGCTTAGCTCTGGACAACATGGAGAGATTGGAGGTCTACTAATTGTCTAATATAGGCTAACTATATTGAAACATAGAGAGAATCAAAGGTCCACCACTTGTCCAATCTAGGGTCCATTGAAACATGGAGAGAAGGATGCTCCACCATTTGTCCAAAATAGGCTCCATTGAAACATGAAGAGAAGCAAGATGCACCATGTCTTTGAGATGCTAGGCTCCATTGAAATACCTTAAACCCATGATATTTTGTATATGTGGGGTTTAAATTCAAGGTCCACCACTTGTCCAACCTATTATCCCTAGTAGCATGAGTGGTTTGGTCTCAAGATTCACCACTTTTCCACTCTATGTCATTATATTAAGAAGATCTGGGTGTTAAGGTCCACCACTTGTCCAACCTATAAGGCTATATCTTAAATGGTATTATTTACCACCACTTGGAATGCACATGATGGGTTTTACATAGGGGTATGGTTCCAAGGTCCACCACTTGTCCAAGCTAACTCTATTGAAACATAGAGAGAATCAAAGGTCCACCACTTGTCCAAGCTAGGCTCCATTGAAACATGGAGAGAAGGATGCTCCACCATTTGTCCAAGCCAGGTTTGATTGAAACATGAAGAGAAGCAAGTTGCACCATGTCTCCAAAATGCTAGGCTCCATTGAAATATCTTAAACCCATGATATTTCGTACATGGGGGGTTTACATTCAAGGTCCACCACTTGTCCAACCTATTATCACTAGTAGCATGAGTGGTTTGATGTCAAGATTCACCACTTTTCTACTCTATGTCATTATATTAAGAAGATCTGGGTGTTAAGGTCCACCACTTGTCCAACCTATAAGGCTATATCTTAAAGGGTATTCTTTCTCACCACTTGGAATGACCATGATAGGTTTTACATGGGGGTTTGGTTCCAAGTTCCACCACTTGTCCAAGCTAACTCTATTGAAACATAGAGAGAAGCAAAGGTCCACCACTTGTCTAAGCTAGGGTCCATTGAAACATGGAGAGAAGGATGCTCCACCATTTGTCCAAGATAGGCTCCATTGAAACATGAAGAGAAGCAAGCTGCACCATGTCTCCAAGATGCTAAGATCCATTGAAATACCTTAAACCCATGATATTTTGTACATGGGGAGTTTACATTTAAGGTCCACCACTTGTCCAACCTATTATCTCTAGTAGCATGAGTGGTTTGGTCTGAAGATTCACCACTTTTCCACTCTATGTCATTACGTTAAGAAGATCTAGGTGTTAAGGTCGACCACTTGTCCAACCTATAAGGGTATATCTTAAAGGGTATTCTTTCTCACCACTTGAAATGTCCATGATATGTTTTACATGGGGGTTTGGCTCCAAGGTCCACCACTTGTCCAAGCTAACTCTATTGAAACATAGAGAGAAACAAAGGTCCACCACTTGTCCAAGCTAGGCTCCATTGAAACATGGAGAGAAGGATCTCTCTACCATTTGTCGAAGCTAACTCTATTGAAACATGGGGGGTTTACATTCAAGTTCCACCACTTGTCCAACCTATTAACGCTAGTAGCATGAGTGGTTTGGTCTCAAGATTCACCACTTTTTCACTCTATGTCATTATATTAAGAATATTTGGGTGTTAAGGTCCACCACTTGTCCAACCTATAAGGCTATATCTTAAGGGTTATTCTTTCTCACCACTTGGAGTGACCAGCATAGGTTTTACATGGGGGTTTTGTTTCAAGGTCCACCACTTGTCCAAGCTAGGGTCCATTGAAACATGGAGAGAAGGATGCTCCACCATTTGTCCAAGATACACTCCATTGAAACATGAAGAGAAGCAAGCTACACCATGTCTCCAAGATGCTAGCCTGCTCCATTGAAATACCTCAAACCCATGATATTTTGTACATGGGGGGTTTACATTCAAGGTCCACCACTTGTCCAACCTATTATCTCTAGTAGCATGAGTGGTTTGGTCTCAAGATTCACCATTTTTCTACTCTATGTCATTCTATTAAGAATATATGGGTGCTAAGGTCCACCACTTGTCCAACCTATAAGGCCATATCTTAAACTTTATTCTTTCTCACCACTTGGAGTTACCAAGATAGGTTTTACATGGGAGTTTGGTTCCAAGTCCCACCACTTGTCCAAGCTAACTCTATTGAAACATAGAGAGAAGCAAAGGTCCACCACTTGTCCAAGCTAGGCTCCATTGAAACATGGAGAGAAGGATGCTCCACCATTTGTCCAAGATAGGCTCCATTGAAACATGAAGGGAAGCAATCTGCACCATGTCTCCAAGATTCTAGGATCCATTGAAATACCTTAAACCCACGATATTGTTTACATGTGGGGTTTAACGTCAAGGTCAGTCACTTTCCAAGCTATTATCCCTAGTAGCATGAGTGGTTGGGTCTCAGGATTTACCACTTTTCCACTCTATGTCGTTATATTATGAAGATCTAGGTTTTAAGGTCGACCACTTGTCCAACCTATAAGGCTAGATCTTAAAGGGTATTATTTCTCACCACTTGGAATGACCATGATATGTTTTACATGGGGTTTGTTTCAAGGTCCACCACTTGTCCAAGCTAACTCTATGGAAACATAGAGAGAAGCAAAGGTCCACCACTTGTCCAAGCTAGGCTCCACTGAGACATTTAGAGAAGGATGATCCCCCATTGGTGGAAGATAGGATTCATTGAAACATGAAAAGAAGCAAGTTTCACCATGTCTCCAAGATTCTAGGATCCATTGAAATACCTTAAACCCATGATATTGTTTACATGTGGGGTTTAACGTCAAGGTCAGTCACTTTCCAAGCTATTATCCCTAGTAGCATGAGTGGTTTGGTCTCAAGATTCACCACTTTTCCACTCTATGTCATTATATAAAGAAGATCTAGGTGTTAAGGTCGACCACTTGTCCAACCTATAAGCGTATATCTTAAAGGGTATTCTTTCTCACCACTTGAAATGTCCATGATATGTTTTACATAGGGGTTTGGTTCCAAGGTCCACCACTTATCCAAGCTAACTTTATTCTTCTCATAGAGAGAAGCAAAAGGTCCACCACTTGTCCAAGCTAGGCTCCATTGAAACATGGAGAGAAGGATGCTCCACCATTTGTCGAAGCTAACTCTATTGAAACATGGAAGGTTTACATTCAAGGTCCACCAATTGTCCAACCTATTAACGCTAGTAGCATGAGGGGTTTGGTCTCAAGATTCACCACTTTTTCATTCTGTGTTATTATATTAAGAATATTTGGGTATTAAGGTCCACCACTTGTCCAACCTATAAGACTATATCTTAATGGTTATTCTTTCTGACCACTTGGAGTGACCATGAAAGGTTTTACATGGGGGTTTGGTTCCAGGGTCCACCACTTGTCCAAGCTAACTCTATTGAAACATAGAGAGAAGCAAAGGTCCACCACTTGTCTAAGCTAGGGACTATTGAAACATGGAGAGAAGGATGCTCCACCATTTGTCCAAGATAGACTCCATTGAAACATGAAGAGAAGCAAGCTGCACCATATCTCCAAGATGCTAGCCACCATCGAAATACCTTAAACCCACGTTATTTTGTACAAGGGGAGTTTACATTCAAGATCAACAATTTGTCCAACCTATTATCGCTAGTAGCATGAGTGGTTTGCTCTCAAGATTCACCACTTTTCCACTCTCTATCATTATATTAAGAATATTTGGGTGTTAAGGTCCACCACTTGTCCAACCTATAAAACTATATCTTAATGGTTATTCTTTCTCACCCCTTGAAAGACTATATCTTAGGGGTTATCCCTAGCTATTATTGCTAGTAGCGTGAGTGGTTTGGTCTCAAGATTCACCACTTTTATTAAGAATATGTGGGTGTTAAGGTCCACCACTTGTCCAACCTATAAGGCTACATCTTAAAGGTTATTCTTTCTTACTACTTGGAGTGACCATGATAGGTTTTACATGGGGTTTTGGTTCCAAGGTCCACCACTTGTCCAAGCTAACTCTATTGAAACATAGAGAGAAGCAAAGGTCCACCCCTTGTCTAAGCTAGGGTCCATTGAAACATGGAGAGAAGGATGCTCCACCATTTGTCCAAGGTAGGCTCCATTGAAACATGAGGAGAATCAAGGTGCACCATGTCTCCAAGATGCTATGCTCCATCGAAAAACATTAAACCCATGATATGTCGTAGATGAGGGGTTTACATTCAAGGTCCAACACTTGTACAAGCTATTATTGGTAGTAGCCTGAGTGGTTTGGTCTCAAGATTCACCACTTTTCCACTCTATGTCATTATATTAAGAATATGCGCGTGTTAAGGTTTACCACTTGTCCAACCTATAAGGCTACATCTTAAAGGTTATTCTTTATTACCACTTGGAGTGACCATGATAGGTTTTACATGGGGGTTTGGATCCAAGGTCCACCACTTGTCCAAGCTAACTCTATTGAAACATAGAGAGAAACAAAGGTCCACCACTTGTCCAAGCTAGGGTCCATTGAAACATGGAGAGAAGGATGCTCCACCATTTGTCCAAGATAGGCTCCATTGAAACATGACGAGAAGCAAGTTGCACCATGTCTCCAAGATGCTAGGCTCCATCGAAATACATTAAACCCACGATATTTCATAGATGAGGGGTTTACATTCAAGGTCCACCACTTGTCCAAGCTATTATTGCTAGTAGCCTGAGTGGTTTGGTCTCAAGATTCACCACTTTTATTAAGAATATGTGGGTGTTAAGGTCCACCACTTGTCCAACCTATAAGGCTACATCTTAAAGGTTATTATTTCTTACTACTTAGAGTGACCATGATAGGTTTTACATGGGGGTTTGGTTCCAAGGTCCACCACTTGTCCAAGCTAACTCTATTGAAACATAGAGAGAAGCAAAGGTCCACCCCTTGTCTAAGCTAGGGTCCATTGAAACATGGAGAGAAGGATGCTCCACCATTTGTCCAAGGTAAGCTCCATTCAAACATGACGAGAAGCAAGGTGCACCATGTCTCCAAGATGCTAGGCTCCATCGAAAAACATTAAACCCACGATATGTCGTAGATGAGGGGTTTACATTCAAGGTCCAACACTTGTCCAAGCTATTATTGGTAGTAGCTTGAGTGGTTTGGTCTCAAGATTCACCACTTTTCCACTCTATATCATTATATTAAGAATATGCGCGTGTTAAGGTCCACCACTTGTCCAACCTATAAGGCTACATCTTAAAGGTTATTCTTTATTACCACTTGGAGTGACCATGATAGGTTTTACATGGGGGTTTGGTTCGAAGGTCCACCACTTGTCCAAGCTAACTCTATTGAAACATAGAGAGAAACAAAGGTCCACCACTTGTCCAAGCTAGGGTCCATTGAAACATGGAGAGAAGGATGCTCCACCATTTGTCCAAGATAGTCTCCATTGAAACATGACGAGAAGCAAGCTGCACCATGTCTCCAAGATGCTAGGCTCCATCGAAATACATTAAACCCACGATATTTTGTAGATGAGGGGTTT
Organism: Adiantum capillus-veneris; assembly: GCF_014529385.1. Lineage (NCBI taxonomy): Eukaryota > Viridiplantae > Streptophyta > Polypodiopsida > Polypodiales > Pteridaceae > Adiantum > Adiantum capillus-veneris. Next base: position 4,947,774 of record NC_140938.1, read on the forward strand.
ACATTCAAGGTCCACCACTTGTCCAAGCTATTATTGCTAGTAGCCTGAGTGGTTTGGTCTCAAGATTCACCACTTTTATTAAGAATATGTGGGTGTTAAGGTCCACCACTTGTCCAACCTATCAGGCTACATCTTAAAGGTTATTCTTTCTTACTACTTGGAGTGACCATGATAGGTTTTACATGGGGGTTCGGTTCCAAGGTCCCCCACTTGTCCAAGCTAACTCTATTGAAACATAGAGAGAAGCAAAGGTCCACCCCTTGTCTAAGCTAGGGTTCATTGAAACATGGAGAGAAGGATGCTCCACCATTTGTCCAAGGTAGGCTCCATTCAAACATGAGGAGAAGCAAGGTGCACCATGTCTCCAAAATGCTATGCTCCATCGAAAAACATTAAACCCACGATATGTCATAGATGAGGGGTTAACATTCAAGGTCCAACACTTGTCCAAGCTATTATTGGCAGTAGCCTGAGTAGTTTGGTCTCAAGATTCACCACTTTTCCACTCTATGTCATTATATTAAGAATATGCGCGTGTTAAGGTCCACCACTTGTCCAACCTATAAGGCTACATCTTAAAGGTTATTCTTTATTACCACTTGGAGTGACCATGATAGGTTTTACATGGGGGTTTGGTTCCAAGGTCCACCACTTGTCCAAGCTAACTCTATTGAAACATAGAGAGAAACAAAGGTCCACCACTTGTCCAAGCTAGGGTCCATTGAAACATGGAGAGAAGGATGCTCCACCATTTGTCCAAGATAGGCTCCATAGAAACATGACGAGAAGCAAGCTGCACCATGTCTCCAAGATGTTAGGCTCCATCGAAATACATTAAACCCACGATATTTCGTAGATGAGGGGTTTACATTCAAGGTCCACCACTTGTCCAAGCTATTATTGCTAGTAGCCTGAGTGGTTTGGTCTCAAAATTCACCACTTTTATTAAGAATATGTGGGTGTTAAGGTCCACCACTTGTCCAACCTATAAGGCTACATTTTAAAGGTTATTCTTTCTTACTACTTGGAGTGACCATGATAGGTTTTACATGGGGGTTTGGTTCCAAGGTCCACCACTTGTCCAAGCTAACTCTATTGAAACATAGAGAGAAGCAAAGGTCCACCCCTTGTCTAAGCTAGGGTTCATTGAAACATGGAGAGTAGGATGCTCCACCATTTGTCCAAGGTAGGCTCCATTCAAACATGAGGAGAAGCAAGGTGCACCATGTCTCCAAGATGCTAGGCTCCATCGAAAAACATTAAACCCACGATATGTCGTAGATGAGGGGTTTACATTCAAGGTCCAACACTTGTCCAAGCTATTAGTGCTAGTAACATGAGGGGTTTTGTCTCAAGATTCACCACTTTTTCACTCTATGTCATTATATTAAGAATATGTGGGTGTTAAGGTCCACCACTTGTTCAACCTATAAGGCTATATCTTAAAGGTCATTGTTTCTCACCACTTGGAGTGACCATGATAGGTTTTACATGGGGCTTTGGTTCCAAGGTCCACCACTTGTCCAAGCTAACTCTATTGAAACATAGAGAGAAACAAAGGTCCACCACTTGTCCAAGCTAGGGTCCATTGAAACATGGAGAGAAGGATGCTCCACCATTTGTCCAAGATAGGCTCCATTGAAACATGACGAGAAGCAAGTTGCACCATGTTTCCAAGATGCTAGGCTCCATCGAAATACATTAAACCCACGATATTTCGTAGATGAGGGGTTTACATTCAAGGTCCACCACTTGTCCAAGCTATTATTGCTAGTAGCCTGAGTGGTTTGGTCTCAAGATTCACCACTTTTATTAAGAATATGTGGGTGTTAAGGTCCACCACTTGTCCAACCTATAAGGCTACATCTTAAAGGTTATTCTTTCTTACTACTTGGAGTGACCATGATAGGTTTTACATGGAGGTTTGGTTCCAAGGTCCACCACCTGTCCAAGCTAACTCTATTGAAACATAGAGGGAAGCAAAGGTCCACCCCTTGTCTAACCTAGGGTCCATTGTGTTGAGCCAGCAGAGGATCACACCCGCATTTTTGCTCACAGCCAGCATTATGTAACCATTGATTGTAATAAATGTCTTTCCGACATTAATTTTGATTTGAGCCATTCATTAAGTAACGGGACTCAATTGAGTTTCCAGCTTGTAATCCCGACGTAATTTCACCTGCTGATGTAAATAATTAGAGATGTTTTCACCTCCAAGGCTGAGGTATATAAGCCAAAGTTTTGTAACCTAAGAAAGATTCAATTATTAATCAAAGTGAGTTTTTGAGCGTCGTGACTGTGTCTGAAGAGAGGGAGAGAGAGAGAGTCTATCTCCTTGCTAAGCGAGCTACGGGGCTGCCATTGGAGAAGCGACACCGCCATTGTGTTAGCAACGGTGAGAGCTACGCACAGATACCAAGAGTGCGCGCTATCGGCTTCTACGTGTGGTAAGTTCCTACGAGCTTCGGTGTGAGTTTTCTACCAACTCGTGTGTCGGAATAGATGTGCAGCATATCTAAGAACCACGACGAGTAGAGCTACACATTCGTACCATCGGGGTCAAGTTTTGGTCACCTGTAATTTTTCGGCCTGTCTTCATACGCGTTTACCGCACGGAGTGGTTATAGGTTGATTTTGCAGTTCAAGTATTTAGGGGTGTTGTTCTTACCTAGTGTATAGACTTCCCCTTGAGTTTGAGAACGATTCGATGATTCTAGATCCTGTTTCGTATAGCATTCGTTCGTAGTACGGATTTCAGTCACTTGCGTGTTTTAGAACTTAGATTTGATTTTCTAGTAGTGATTGTCATTAGAAGGTCGAGTAGGTGATTTGACACCCACCTAGTTGTTTCCATGCGCCTGCGGGTCAAGCTTCGTCCTCGTCTGACAAATTCTGTTGTTGGTTGAGTTCTCGCTATTTAGCTTCCGCTAGCGACGTAACCGCCTTAACATTTGGCGCCGCTGCCGGGGGTTATGCCGCTAGCGGAAGCTAAATAGCGAGAACTCAACCAACAACAGAATTTGTCAGACGAGGACGAAGCTTGACCCGCAGGCGCATGGAAACAACTAGGTGGGTGTCAAATCACCTACTCGACCTTCTAATGACAATCACTACTAAGGAAATCAAATCTAAGTTCTAAAACACGCAAGTGACTGAAATCCGTACTACGAACGAATGCTATACGAAACAGGATCTAGAATCATCGAATCGATCTCAAACTCAAGGGGAAGTCTATACACTAGGTAAGAACAACACCCTAAATACTTGAACTGCAAAATCAACCTATAACCACTCCGTGCGGTAAACGCGTATGAAGACAGGCCGAAAAATACAGGTGACCGAAACTTGACCCCGATGGTACGAATGTGTAGCTCTACTCGTCGTGGTTCTATAGATATGTTGCACACTCTATTCCGACACACGAGTTGGAATAAAACTCACACCGAAGCTCGTAGGAACTTACCACACGTAGAAGCCGATAGCGCGCACTCTTGGTATCTGTGCGTAGCTCTCACCGTTGCTAACACAATGGCGGTGTCGCTTCTCCAATGGCAGCCCCGTAGCTCGCTTAGCAAGGAGATAAGACTCTCTCTCTCTCTCCCTCTCTCTCAGACACAGTCACGACGCTCAAAAACTCACTTTGATTAATAATTGAATCTTTCTTAGGTTACAAAACTTTGGCTTATATACCTCAGCCTTGGAGGTGAAAACATCTCTAATTATTTACATCATCAGGTGAAATTACGTCGGGATTACAAGCTGGAAACTCAATTGAGTCCCGTTACTTAATGAATGGCTCAAATCAAAATTATGTCGGAAAGACATTTATTACAATCAATGGTTACATAATGATGGGTGTGAGCAAAAATGCGTGTGATCCTTGCTGCTGCTCAACACTCCCCCCCTCCCTCCCCTTCGCGTCATGTCGTCCCTGACATGACTTTGAGGCTTGATCAATAGAGTCCTGTCGTCTTGAGCATCTGCAAATGTGATTCGTAGCGTAGGTTGCCGATGGTCAAGGTTGGGCCGAATATTTTGCTTTCGTGAGTGAAAAAGCCGTGTAGAAAGCTTCTTCGAATGTTTGCATGTGGAAGCTAGGCAAAAACATAATTCTTTGGTATAAGAGATGTAACACCTTTGGTGATGGCTGCAATGAAAGATCATACATCATATCCGTCACTGTGTCGGCCGTCGATAGTAGACTCGAGGTCGTGGCTTTGTTTGGCGCGAACACTTCAATGCATGCTAAGAGAGTCCGGCAGATTTTCTTTAGCATCTGACACGAAAGGTCAGGAGAGCCAGTAAAGAGTTTGATGGTGCCTGTTAGGGTTTTCACCATGTAGGCTTTACCTATTCTCTCTCCTTCCTTTGGTCCTGGCATCCTGGGTAAATTAAGCCAATTTGGCTTCTTTTCTGCAATCCTGCCATGCTCTTTCCAGCTTCTGACTCTTGGCACCGGGCAGAAGGTTGCATCCTCCCGAATCTCTTTGGAGCCTCTACCAAGTAGATGAGGTAGGCTGGGTATTTGTTCAGCCAACCTTTCCTCCATCTAGGTTGAGAATCTACAATCTTCTTTGATTGTTCATCCTTTGTGATGTCGCCTTCGTAAAGAGCGACATACTGCTCCTCCTCTATTCTCTTTTTCGTCTTTATCACTTCAAATTTCATCAGAGGGAAAGGCAGGCTGGTTGCATCCACTCTTCGTGGAGCACTTTTGTGTCTAAACCTTGAAGTCTAATGGAGATGAGGAGTCTCCTTTCCCATTCCATTTCCGCCTTGGCACTTTCCTCTGTTGACTTTTCTATTTGGTCCTGGAGCCTTTGTTCTTCTTCTTCAGAGATTCCTGAAGTCGAGGCCACTTCTTGAACTGGGGCTGGATCTTCAATTGTGGTTGCCTCTCCAGTTTCTGGTAGCTCTATGGCTGCTCCCCCTGCTTCTTCTTGTGGTGGCTCTGTTTCTCTTCTTTGTTGCTCTTGGAGGTCTTGGAGCTGTTTGCGGAGGGCGTCATTTTCTGTCCTTAGTGTTTGGTTTTCTGATGTGATCCTCTCCTCTGCAGCCAATGATCCCTCCGCCATGTGCAACCTTTGCACTTGCTCTAACCTCAGCTCTCTTTGCAGACTTCTGACCTGATCTTCCAGAGCTGGTACGAGGGCTCTCTCTTGTTCTGTTCCTGCTCTGCTAGCTCTAGGGGTGGTCCTGAGTCTCATGATTGTCCTTTCTTGAAGTTCGACTCTTTCCCTTAGCTCAATGAGCTCATCCTTGGCTGCCTCCAGCTCATCTTCTATTCGCTCCTTTGCTTCCTGTGATCTTGTTACCTCTCTTGAAGCTTCGGCTAGTTGGAGTATCAAGCCGTCCCTCTCGTTTTCTGCGTCGTAGAGTGATGCTTTATGACTTTCAGATTCAGTCATAGCATTCTCTAACTTCTTCTGCAACTCTGCTTCTTTTTGTTTTGCTGTCTCAAGTGCTACTTCCTTTGCTCTGGATCTTTCTTTAATCTTGCTGAGCAATTCATGCACCATGTGCATGTCTTTTTCATCTTCATCTGTCAACTTGACAGCTCTTTCTGCCACCACACCTCCAATGGCTTCGGCTCGTCCATTTTTTCTTCACTCTCCATTGTACCCTTTGTCTTTTCCTTCGTCCCTTTCCGATCATCTTGTTTCCGTAGGGATATCCCATAAACTGCCTCCAGGGCCTCTTCTTCACTGTATCCGATCGCTACCAGATCCTCATAATCATCTTTCTTTTGCTGAACTGGATCTATCCGTTTTCCTTGGTCCCGACCTCCGGCTTTTTCCATAATTTCTGTTGTTATTTCTAGTTGGTTTCCTCCACAATAATTTCCATCTTCTTCGGGCTTGGTACAACAGTAAAAGAGGGCTGATTGTCTTCAGTCACCTTGGCTTTCCCTTTGTTTGCTTGCCTTACTGTCTCTTTAGGTTCAGTAGACTCATCTATTTTTTTCTTCCCCTTGTCGTCCTTTTGCAGCTCAGCTTTTAAAAGCTGTACTTCCTCTTCAGTATAAGGCTCGACAGGTTGCTGCTCCAGTATGGCCTCCGACTCCTCATAAGATCTAATATATTGATCATATTGATCAACATGTGGCCTGGCTGAGCTAGTTCCGACTTTAGTGGGGTCTGGCACCCACATTTCTTCAAAATCCCCCTTTAGAGCTCTTTCCGCTCTAAACTGCTCTACCAGCCTTTCCATTCTTGCGGCTTTTTGACTTTTGGTTTGCTTGGGATCGGCCTTCTTCTTCACTTTCTTCTTGAGCGGCTCGTCCACAGCCTCTTCAGGTTCTGAAACTATTTCTAGTTTTCGGCGTGCTCTTGTGGAAGCCCTCTTGGATACTTCTTGCTGTTCTTCCTCCTCATCGGCTTCTCTAAGCCACTCATTCTGGGAGGGAATCTGTGGCCCTTGATCCCTAGCTCCAATAGCTTCATAAGCTATTCTTGTTAGGATTTCTCCTCCTCCTATGTACCTTGGCTTCTGGTTGTGCATGGCGATTACTTGCTCGTGGATGTATTGAGCATAATTCACCTCCTTTGGCACGTTGCTCTTCAGTGCCCATGTGATGGTTGTCGCAATGGCATGGGGTGGTGTAGTATACTTCTGCGGTCTTTTACTGCACACATGGAAAAACTGGTTGTATAATCGGCAAAGGGTTGCCGCTCGTTGATCTGCCATATCTCCGTAGGTTGTATTTTGTTTCTTTGATCCGTAGACCTCTATGGCCTCCCTTCTTTCTCTGACAGAACTCCCTTTGTTGTGCAGCTTCAATGCATCTGCAATGAGCTGTGGAGTGATCTGTACTTCAACTGTTTCTCCATCCATGGCTGTCAACGTGGCTTTCCCATCCTTCTGAATGGATGTTGCCAACTCATACACTCTTCTTGTGTCTACACCTGATGGTCTCGAGGTGAAGAACCTGTGTAAGTCAGCCTTTTCCAGGTATCTTCTTATGTTCTCTGATCTGCTATAATCCACTAATTCTCGTGGGATCATAGGTACATCGATCGATTGCCCTTGAGGATCTCTGAAAGTCCCCTGGTAGATCTTTATTCCCTCTTTTTCTAGTACTGCTTCCTCCACCCAAGTCTTGGTTGGCTTGAGGGTTTCTGTTGGAATATCAAAAGGTTCTGCCTCTGCAAGAGCATCCTTGATGGTTGGTCTTTTTCTCTTAGTTGCCGATGACTTCGCGGAATCCATGGATCCTGTAACTCCAATTTCAGAAGTTAGCATCTTTTTAGTACTGAAAGCCGAAATGAAGCTTTTAACTATTCAAATGACTTGAAAGTTGAAACATGAGCTATTCAGGGCCTAAGGATGCAATGTAGGTGAAAAAATATGCAAACTGGGCTCAAAAACATGCTTGAGACATCATACGCGTATGATGTCTTTTGTGTCAAAATGACTTCATATTGGTTGTGCTTGTAGCTGATAGTGTATACATGAGTGTCATATGCTTGGATTTGAGTTTGGATCCCATTTGGTCAAGTTTTGGCCAGTTTAGTCCAGTTCAGGCTCTTGGCAAAATTTTGAAAGGGAAATGGATTTTATGATCCAAATTGGGTAAAACTGGTGGATCACCTTCAAATGGCATGTAGAACACTTTGTTTGGTGGTTGAAGCCCTTAGATGCCAAAATCACATAGTGAGACATCATACGCGTATGATGTCATTTGGTGCATTTTTGGACCAATTTTCTCTATAAGCTTGGTTTTGGCTTTAGATAGGCTTATTCAGTGGATTTATCAAGTTTGGATAGAATTTGGGCTAAAACTGGCTCTGGAGACATCATACGCGTATGATGTCTTTTTCATCAATTTTTCATGGGATTGGTTCTGTGGACTCTCCATGTGCTAGTGAAGGACTGTTTATACTCAAATCTTGGTTTGGACTTGAATATGTTGGATTTGGGACAAAATAGGCTTTGTATGAAGGATTTTCTCTTAATTGGGCTAATGGGGTGATCCACTTGACCAAATGGTTCCAAACTTCATATGTAGCATGTATTAGATATATATAATGGATGTATGATGACAAATGAGCATTTTTGGCTCTGTAAGTGCAAATAGACATCATACGCGTATGATGTCTTTTGTGTCAAAATGGTGCTTTTTGGTTCCAGATAGCTTGTAGATGTGTTAATCAACAATCCTACAAAGTTTCAATGAGTTTGGAGTTATTTTGACAAAATTAGGACCAAAAATCAATTTTATGGCCTAATTTGCGTCTTTTTGTTTTCCTTGGGTTTTCTAACTCCAATTCTCATGATACTTGGTTCATAGGATGTGATTAACATGTGGAATGAGGCTATGCACTCAAATGTTGAAATGGATGTGAAAATCATGCTGTGAGACATCATACGCGTATGATGTCTTTTCTTGAAATGTTGGTCTTTTTGTGCAAAGAATGCTTTGTGCTAGTGCCCTAAGCCCTGCTAACTAGTTTTCAACTTAAAAAGTCATCAGTTTAGCTAAAAAGCCCCCTTATAGGCATTTCAGTCTCTGAAGTCGTCTTTTTGCCTTGGAGTTGAATTTCTTCAACTTTTCTTCTTGAGAGTTTCATTTCCAGCTCATTGGATATGTTGTGAAGCCACCTATTCGGTTGAACTTGACTTTGGCTCCCCGTTCTCCATCTTTATCCATTTGGTTGCTCGAAAGCGTCTTTTTCACCATCGGTAAGTGAATCAGCTTTCTTTTGGGTTTTGCTTGCAAACATAAGTCATCCATGTATAGTTGAAACTACTCGTGAAGTTTCATGTCATTTGGTCGTCAATTTTAGCCGTTATGCCAAAATGACGCTTTGTGTGTCCGCAGCCGAATCGGTTGTTCCGACCTACTTTTGGTGGTACAAACCTGGAGATACTCCATGGTTGCATTGCCCTCGATGTTGTTAAGCTTCCTGAGAAGTTTTGTGTCGTTCCGACAACTTTTTTATGTTTGCCTCTTGCAGGCTCTGTTGACCTAGGGTTTTTCCAGTCGTTCTTTCTCGAGCTTTGAGTGCTAGAAACTCATCTCCTATGTTAGGGTAACCCACCTCTAAGTTCTTGCAAAGTTTGGTTAGGCGGTTGTGCCCCTACCTAGCGTTCTTCCCCATTCCCCGTCTGCTCTTGTTTCTTGGTTTTGGTGAGTTTTCGCGACAAAAGTTAACGATAAGCATCAAAAGCTTATGGCAACGAGTCTACCTCTCATGTCTGGTGTCCTCTGAGCTCTCGTAGCAGTCGTAGAAGGCGGTAGAAGGCCGGATGCTCCTGTGTGCTCTTTGCTCTCTCCAAGAAGGTAATAGTGGAAATGAGCTTGATAGTGAAGTGAAAAATACTTAACTTCGGGCTTCCCAGATCACTTGTTACCAAATTTGACATGTGCTCCTATCTCGTCGTGAAATGCACTTTAGGATTTGAAATTCCTCAATTTGGACTCCATTTGACCTGTTTCTGAGAAATCTGTCCACTTTGCCAAAATTCTGTCATTTCGGGCTTTCCGCAACTTTTTCAGAATTGTATCCCATTTTTACCATGGGTTGCCCTTGTCATTAGGACCATCACCGTCTATTCTTTTCTTTTTTCCGATCTCATTTCACCTGCTTTTTTATTTTTCTTTTATTTTTATTAAGAAAATCATAAAAAATAAAGGAAAATAGCAAATTGAAGCCAAAAAATTCCAAACATACATGATAAATAGCTGGTAACCCTGTGTATATGAATATACACTTCTTTGTGATTTTTGGACTTGGATTACCACTTTTTCCTCTTTTTAGCTCCAAAAACACTCTTATTTAGTGATATTTACACATCTAGAGACCCAAATTCATCATTTGATCTCTTCTTGTTGCAAAACAAGGTATATAAGGGCATAAATATTATCAATAGCCGCAATCAAACATAAAAAATTGCAAAATCATGTAAGACACTGCCCTTGTAATATAATTTTTGTTTTTCTTTGTTTTTCCCGCTTGTAGCTGCTTTGTAGCTCCTGTATACCTCCCCCCCTCCTAGTCTGAGTCCTCCCGGACGACTATGAAGTGTCTGTGGGTGAAGCATTGTAGTTGTTTTGGTCATAAGTTCCCAATGTAATTGTAGAGCGATGATACAACATTCTTTCCAATACAGCTGCTCTTTGTTTGATTGAAGGATTAGTGGTCGGGTTTTGGGTTGGTTTTGGCACTTCTGTAGTAGAACCAGTAGATGGATTCTTCATTACCTTGTTGTCTTTTTTCACAATCCAAATCTGCTTCCGCTTTGCTTGTGCTTGCCACAAACTCTTTGCGACCCAAACTTGCTTTGTTCTGTGTGTTGATTTCCTCGCCTTGAAATACCTAGGAGTTTCCGTTGATTGTATTGAAGGGAGTTCCTGTTTACAAATCTTTGGGATCCAAATTTGCTTGCTGTAGCTTTGTGCCGTCATAAACTTCTTTGGAATCCAGATCTGTTTCACTGTCCTTGATTGTCGGGGATCACTCTGTTGTCTGGTATTGAAGACTCTGTTTGTGTTTTCTGGCACCACCTTTTTTGGTCTCCATACCAACTTTGACTCCGTTTTTTTCCAAGGTTGAGCTGTTATATTATTGCTTGTCTTCCTTATCCAATGTTGAGAGTTCCTCGTCGACGAGCAATCCAATTGTGTAGAAACTTTTGGTTGCCATTGCTTCTTCTTTTTCTCTGTTTGTTGTTTGCCCTTGTCCGTGGATTCTTCCTTTGGAGTTGGCTCTGCTCCTTTGGTGAACTTAACTGATTGACTTTCACCTTCGTGTTTGATAAGCACTGATTTAGAACTCCAGTCAATCATTGCATTGTATTGCTTCTGCCATGGTTGTCCTAGCAATAATGGATGTTGTGTAGCTTGGTCTTCAACCACGTAAAACATATGAGGATACACATATTGGTTAATCTGTATATGTAAAACTGTGCATCCGACAGTTTTGATTGCATTCTCAGAGTAACTCTTTAACTCTTGCTTGGCAGTTTGTAGTTTAGTGTCATTTGTCAATTGTCTATACAAACTGAGTGAAAGTAGGTTAGCTTGAGCTCCTGAATCCAATAGTGCTCTGGCTTTGATTTGGTTGGTTCCTACTTTGCATTCAATGATGGGTTCTTCTTTGTCATTATCCATTTCTGTTATACTAACTGCGTTTATTCGCATTGCTCCTTCATTGCGCTGTTTCTGACGCAGTAGTCTTCTTTTCTCCATTCTTTCCTTCGCCTCGGCTTGCGCTTCCTCCACAATCTTTTTCTTTTTCTGGACACGCAACTTTTCTTGATGTATTTTGAGAAGCATGTCTTGTGTTAGCGGCAACAGATACTTTTTCACTCTGCATCCACTAATCCAATTGGGCATTTCTTCTCCGTCTAATGTAGCAAGCTTGACGGCTCCACTTGGTGATAGATCTTTAATCACCAGAGGTCCCATCCCTCGCTTTTTAAGCTTCTTAGCATGCTGTTTCAGAGTGTAAACTAGGACATAGTCCCCAACTTTAAACTCTTTAGTCCGCACATGCTTATCAAAAAATTCCTTTTGTCGCCTTTTTTGAGCGTAGATAGAAGCTACTGCTTTTAGGCGAAGCTCATCTAGCTTTTCTAGGTCATCTATTCTATCAGAGAGCTCGTGCCCTGTCCACTCTAGATCCTTAGCCACCCTTAAGGTTGAAATCAAGAATTCTATTGGTAAGATAGCATTTAGCCCAAAAACCATGTTATATGGGGTCGTTCCTATGGATGTTTTATACGCCACCCTATATGCCCATAATGTTGAATGCAACTTTTGTCCCAGTCAGTTCTCGACTTAGATACAATCTTCGTGAGGACCGTGCATATGGTTTTGTTTGTTGCTTCAGCTTGTCCGTTTGCTTGTGGATGATACGGGCTGATTTCCTATGGATTACCATGAATTCATCTAGAAGGATCTCTATCTCTTCATTTATGAAATGTGTGCCTCGATCACTCACAATTTCTATTGGCAATCCATATCGTACAAAGACGTATTCATATAGAAATTGTGCCGTGGTCCTGGCATCTGCTTTTTGAGTTGCCTTTGCTTCGACCCACTTTGTTAGATAGTCTGTAGCCACAATGATGTATTGTGCATGAGTCTTATATGCAGGAGGTGAAATGGGTCTGACATAATCAATCCCCCATTTTGCAAAATCTCTTGCCCCCATCATTGGTCTAAGCGGCATATAATCTCTTTTAAGTGGTACTTGGTCCGCTGACAGTCATCACACCGTTTAACGTATTCCTCAGCGTCCATATGTAATGTTGGCCACCATATTCCTGCGGCTAAGACAAGTTTTGCTGTCTTATCACCTGAGAAATGGCCTCCACCTACTCCTCCATGAGCTTGCTCCAGGATTATCACATACTCAGACTCTGATGCGCAAATCCTAAGCTGGTTGTCTTTACCTCTCTTATAGAGTTGATCTCCTATTAAAGCGTAATCTCTAGCTTCTGTCTCTACAGATTTCTGACGAGCTTTTGACGTTCCTTCTGGGAAAGTTCTATTTGTGAGATATTCAACAATATACTGACTCCATTCTGGAGCGATCATTATCTGATATAATGTTGAATACTCGGCTGGCGGTTTCTGATGAACATACAATACATACTGTGACATATTCATGTACGCTTTCTTTCATTCCTGGCCAATAGACTCCCAATTGTAACAAATTCCTATATGTGTTCCTTCTTGAACAATGAAATGCACATTCCTGAACATGTGCTTCGCACAGATATATATTATATTCCTCAGGATTGATGCATAGTCGTAAAACATGATCATTTCCCAATTGATACAACCTTCCTGCAATCAATTGAAGATTCTTGGATTGCTGAATAGCAATATGTTTCAGGTTGTATTCTCTTCTATCGAACTCTCCTCCATAGGTTAATAGGTCAACGACATTTTGAGACCACTTAGGTATCATTTCTATGTTGAACAAGTACGCGTCTGGCATGTCGTCATCTACTCCTATAGGGTCTTCTCCATTCGTTAATCGCGAAAGATGATCAGCTCTAAGATGTGTTTTTCCTTTCTTTACTACTACCGTGAAGTCGAATTCCAGTAAGATAATGAACCATCTCACTATTCTCCCGGTATTGCATGGTTTATTCACTAGGTAGAGCAAGGCTTGGTGATCTGTAAAAAACACAAACTTGTTGGCTAGAAGATAATGCCGAAATTTCTTCACAGCATATATCATTCCTAATCCCTCTCGCTCTGTTGTGGTGTAATTCTTCTCTGCATGGTTGAGCTGTCGACTGGCGTAACAGATAGGAAAATCCATGTTTCCTTCTTCTGGCTGAGCCAGAATGCATCCTATTGCATATGCAGAAGCATCTATGTGCACATGGAATATCTTCTCCCAATCTGGTGATTTCAAGACTGGAGCAGTAATGAGTGCCTCTTTCAATTTCTTGAATGACTTCCTCACACTCCTCTGTCCATTCAAAGTTCACTTTTAGCCTGTAAAGTGGTTGGCCTATTATAGCGTACATGTAAATGAATCGTCTATAATATCCGCAATGTCCCATAAAGCTTTGTACTTGTTTCGCATTGGTTGGTCTAGGCATATCCACTATAACTTTTATCTTCTCTAAATCCGTGGATATTCCGTTTTGTGAGACAAATATGTCCCAGAATTCTGCCCTGTCGGACCATAAACACACATTTCTCAGGATTGAGACAAATGCGATATGTCCTACATTTTCTCAAATACTTTTCTTAGGTGTTCTAGATGCTCATCTCTCAGTAGAGAATGTACACATAAGTCATCCATGTATATTTCGAGAAACAGCCTTAAGCATTCTTTGAAAGCATGCGTCATCAGCCTCTGGAAGGTTGCGGGAGCATTGGTTAGACAAAAGGCATTACCCGATAAGCATAAATTCCCCACTCCGTTGCAAAAGCTGTTTTATGTTGATCTTCAATGCTATGGCTAGCTGGTTATATCCTGAAAAACCATCAAGAAAGGAGTATGCTGTTTTCCCGGATACACGCTCTAGAACATGATCAGTTATCGGCAGGGGATAATTGTCCCTGATTGTTGCAGCATTCACTTTCTTTAGGTTGACACACACTCGGAGTTTTCCGTTCTTCTTAGGTACTACCACAATCGGAGATACCCAATCAGTGTGTTCAATCTCGTATATGAATTCAGCTTCCATTAGCTTATCTATCTCCTCTTGATTTGCTTAGCAAAAGTATCATTATATGTGTATGGTCTCTGTCTGCTAGGCTTTGCGTCTTGTTTCAGTGGGATTGAGTGTTGGCATATCGATGGGTCAACTCCCTTTAAGTCCTTATAAGACCACATAAACACATCCCTATACTCTCTGAGAAGACTCAAAAGTCTCTCTTCCTCGCTTGGAGACAAATCTGTGGCTATGTACACCGGTCTAGGCGTCTCACCTGGAGCTGCTAAATCAACTTTTTTGCATCCTCCGGTCCGTCATAAGATTCGTTCTCCTTCCTCTCTCGAATAGGTGGGTTAATATCACCTTCCTATCCTCTATTGTGAATTTCCTATAGTGAGAGGGAACATCCATGTTTTCCTTGATTTTGACGTTTTCGTCCTCTCCACTCTCAATTTCAGTCGTCCAAACTTCCTTCAGAGTTTTCTTGAGCTCTTTGTACTTGTTTCTACGTTCTAACTTGGACTCCGTGTATTCTCTGTTGCGCTTGTTCTTTTCTGATTTTTCTGTTTCAGTTTTCGTTCCATTATTTTGAACTTGATTTCTTGAGCCTCTTTTGTCTTTTCGTAAGCTCTTTTGATCACTGCCTCTCATTCTTCCAGAAATCTTATCCTTAACACAATCTTCAGCTTTTACTAGCATTAGGAATTGATTTTTTCCTCTTATTCTAGGCATCGGATTGGTTCTAACCCCTTTTGTTTTTTTCTTTGCTCTATAGTGTTTCTGGCGTTGTTTAGTTTGGTTCGGAAAATCATAAAATCGAACATCCGTTATAGTTTCTTCGTTTCCGCTTGAATTGTCCGTTGACTCGTTGTCTGCTTCATTTTCCCACTCTGGATGATTGGGAATGTCGTGAAACACCTCTTCTTCATCTTCCTTTTCCAGTGTATCGTTCTTTTCAGTTTCTTTTTTGAGTACAGCTCTCAACATGAAATACGGAACCACGTCGTACCCGTCCTTGTCGCAAAATTTCGTTGTGGGACCATCCGGAATTGCACAAACATCTAGGGTTGCTAGAATTTGTGTCCACTCTAATGGTTCAAACGTATCCTCTGGAAAGGGTTCTCCTACATAAGTTTCGTCTTCGATAGCCCTTTCTAAAACACATTCTTCTCGTTTCAGACTTCCACATTTCGAAGCTCCACACATCCATAACTCCTTGGGTTTACCTAACCAAGCTGGAAATTCGGATCCCGCCAAAGTAGCTGAATCAAACTCCTCTACCGGTGTTCGGTTCACATCTTTGTAGCTATGGTCTTTCAGGTTCACACGTGTAGTGGTTTCCATATTTCTCAAGTATATGTGATCGTAGCCCCAATCTTGGACCATTTTCAACTGTCTCATGAATGGTCTTCCCAGTATGATATCATAGTTATTCTCCTTGCCAAAATCGACAATAGCGAAAGTATGTTCGTATTCAATGCCGCAAGAAGTCACTACAACTTCTCTAATAACCCCATAGGTTTCTCCATGTGTCCATCTGCTAATTGGAGTTTCAACCTAGTCTTCCTTATTGCTGGTTTCCCCCATTTTTTCCAGATTTCTTTTGTAGCAATGGCTACCCCAGCTCCGCTGTCTAGTATTGCCATTGTGTTCACTCCTTGAATTCAACTGGTAAGGCTGTATTCCCCTCTTCACCTTCGCAATACTCTCCGACCTTGTTTAAGGGTACAGGCTTAGCATTCTTTTGTGGCTTGCTCAGCTCCTCTATGCTCTCTTGCAATCTCGATGTTGGATCTTTTATCCCGAATTTCTCCAAGCATTTTCCTACAGTGGTCCACATATGTGGTCTTAGCCTCAAAAGCTCAGCTAGAGTGATAGTGCATGTCACTGGTGTTGACAAAATCTCTATCAATCCTTGCGAGTCCATGACTTTTTCTGATGAGATTTTCGTGAGGGAAGTGCTCTAATCTCGGATTTTGCTTCATACTCTCCTAAGTATGAAGGTAAAGTTTTCAGTGAATGAGGTTTGCTCTCCATTGTTCTAACAGAGCCCCCATCTCCCCAGTAAGATTGCAGATCCAAGTCCACTTGAGATCTTGCCTCAAATTCCACTATGGGAGGATTCCTGATGTCCTTTTCCCAATTTGTCTGATTAGCTTGGCAACTTAGCTCGTTTGCAAAGTTTGCCTCTCTCACTTGTTTCCAAAATTCATTGTAATCATCATCTCTTTCGTAACTCCTCTGTATGACTGATGAAAACTCTCTATCTCCTGATCGTTGTGTTCAATACTATGCGATCATCCTTTTGTGTATTTTCAGGCTTTTGTGCACTGGGAGTCTTTTCAGCTACCCGTGAAACGATAGTCTCTTGCTGAATTGGGTTTTCCTTTCCACAATTCATTGTTTCTTTGGTGGTTCTAATAAGGCTTGTGCAGTCTCGATCATTCTCTGGCACATTTCAAGTCTCTGCTTTTCCAATTCCGCGTTTGGGTATGTCATCCACCTCTGTTCTTGTGTTTGGTTGTTCTTTAACCTAGCTTCGTAAGCTCTCATCAGTGCGTCCAATGGTTCGTGTACTGTGTCGACTAGCACTGATCCCCCTGAGCTTAAGCTCGTTGTTTCTTTGATACTCTTTTGTTTCGTTCTTTCCGGGCTCATCTCTCGTTTCCGGTTTTGACTCTCAAGTTTTTCTAATCTATCTTTAGTTCGCTTTAGTTCCTCAGCTAGAATAGCGTCTTCACGTTCTTTTCTTAACTTCATGCGTGCTTTTCTAGCTTTCCATGTGTTTTTCTGACTCCGCGGTCCTTGACTAACCATTTCAGTCGCTAACTTTCCATTCTCAGGTTCTCTAGTGGTTTTCTTAGTTTGAGCTCTAGTAACAACTTGCGTTGGTATCAGAGTTTCGTTTTCAGACCCACTGCTTGTAGGAATAGTTTCTAGCATATTCAATGTCGTCTTTTGCACTTTGTTTGGATTCTTTGAACAATCCTCAATGAAGTGAGTAACCCCACACTCAGTGCAATAAGCGTTAATTCTAATGATTTCCGTATGTGGCAAACATTCATCAATGGTCACCTCCACACTTGTAACAAGTCCTAGTGTTGGTCTTGTCCCATTTGATTCGTCCTTTGTGGATATGATGGTCTCTGTCCTGCTAACCCTCCATGAGCTATGAACATCAAGGTTCTTGCATCCATATTGTATCTCTCTTCATCAGAAGCACTTGTAATTGTTGGTATTCCAACATTCCCCCATCATGCCCATGGTTCTGGTTGTTTTGGTTCTTCTGGTGGTAATACACTGACGGAGACATGTGTGCACCCGATTCTTCGTAATAAGCTTGAACAGGCACTAAGGTTTGTTCTTCCTGATTCTCTAAGGTTGGTGCATATCTAATGCCCACTGGTCTTGCTCCTGGTAAAGGTGGTTGTTGTCCCAATACCGGTTGAGGTCTTTCTATCCCCATAGGTCCTGGTACATTTCCCGTTGGGTATCGAGGTACTGGATGTATCTGAGGTGGTGCTAATTGAGCAGAGGTGCATACTGGCGCTCCCTTACATACCCTTGTTGTAATAGCACTCCTCTGTTGGATGATTTGTCCATTTTTGTTCAATAGCACACCATTTCAGTGTTTTCGGCAATGGTTTTTGGTATGGTGCCATCCTTTTTAGAGCATCTTCTATCATTTGCTCTACATTGGCATGGTTGTTGTTTGAACATTCTTTTTAGTGGTAGTCTCGCTCGCTACGGAGGAGGAGCTACTGGATGCAAAATCTGTATCCGCTGACACCTCTCCATAAACCGTACAGTTATCCACTAAGTACAATGCCTCTCTCGTTACTTGCTCGAAACTTGTACAAGCTTTCAAGTGCAAGTCCTTCTTGAGAGTGTCGTTCCTCAGTCCCTCAATAAAGAGAACAGATAGTCTGTCATCTTGTGGTCGTTCACGTACTGGACATCTCTCAATGTATTGTTTGAAGCGAAGTGAAGCTTCCTTCACTTTTTCGTGTTCTCTCTGTTTAAAAGCATATATTTGTGAGACCGTATTGTGCTTAATCCCTCGTTTTGAGAATTCCTCAGCAAACTCTCTTAGCAAATGGTCAATGTCATGGATCCCCCTATGTTCATTGGTTGAAACCATGTCAATGCATACCTTCTAGAGTAAGACCAAATCCCTCGTATTGTGTATGGAAATCTGTTATCTGCTCAGCTCTTAAGACTTGCTTAAAGAGTGACACATGTGCATACGGATCCCTGAACCACCATACTTCTTTGGCATACACTTGGCTACTTGAGATGGTCTCATACGTCTATGATCTGCTACCAATCTCGTTGCTCCTGTGTCTCGGCTAAAGCTTTCTCTAGCATCATGGACTTCATGGGTTACCCTTGTCGGTTCCTCTGCCCTGAATCTACTACTGGAGGTAAATGTGATGGTTCCGCTTCAAACCTTGGACCTGGCATGGTATAGGTGGGGATTGGAACTGCACTACCTCGATTCGTCTCCATTGACTCTCTGAATGTAATATCCCATTGTTCCGAGCTTCGAGTCCCAAGTTGACTGAAAGAGTCAGCAACCTGAGTTCTTTGTCCCTCCTTTGTCATTGAGTTTTCGCACTCCAATTTGTTGGTGCTGGTCTATGTGAGTTAGAAGTAACATAATACTGATGTAGTGGTCCCCCAAAGTATGTATATCCTTCTAATTCTTTCTTGCCCATTGTTGATTATTGCCCTGCCATACTTATCGTAAGCGGCATTTTTCACTTCCGATCCCTCTGTGAGGTAAAGACATAAAGTTCTTTTTGGTCGTCATCTCCGGTGTAGGGTTCTTCACATCTATAATAGAGATCTTGCTCCCCATTATTATATTTGTAGAGCCCCACATAGATGTTATCAGTGTTGATCCTTGTAGTTTCATTCTCTCTTCTTAACCTCGCATTAGGGAAGTTCATTATTGGTGCTTTCTCCTCGAGTTCTTCATCTATTTTGGCTTTGGTGCCCATCAATCCCCACTTGTCCACAATGTTAGGGTTTAGGACTACCAAGTACATGGTACCCTCGTCATCTAGATATCTATCTCCGCTATAGCTCACAGGCACTAAGTCCTTGAACTCACTAGGTCTATCTTCTATCTTTACACAATAGCGGTCCATTCCATCTTTGTAGATCTTGGCACCTTGCTCATTGTCGTACTGGTATTTTATGAACAATAGCTTCATGGTGGCGGAAGGGTTTGATGATCCTGCTGCCATATTTTCTCTGTTGTTCAGGTTCAAGTGTTCCAAGTTTTCGGTGAAAATCTCGTAAGATCTCTCCGAAGAAGTATCAGAAACACTTCCTTCAAAGATCGGCTCTAATGGTTGCACCCAACTTTGGTTTACACTTCCCTCGGTTGATATGACACTTGTGGTTCCCCTTGTTTTGGTTGATTATTCCGGAGATTCCTGCCCGATCTCAAATTCATCAATTCCCCTAAAGGACTGTAGCTTTTCCGTCTCGGCAATTTGTTTTCCCCAAGTTTTTGTGGTCAGAATTGATCCAAACTGATTGATACTTGGTCAATTGTTTAATCTTGTCAGTTGGACAACTTCTGTTTCATCAAGTGAGAATTTTGTTGCAGTTATGCTGAAAAAGACATTATACGCGTATGATGTCTTTTTTCACAGATTTTGACTATTTTGGTTATGCTCACTCTCAGTGGCCCCTTTATGCTCTGTTCACTCACAAAATTCAGTTTGAACTCTGTTTGAGCAAGTTATGGCTAGTTTAGGCTTTTCTTGGCAATTTTCCGCTTTTGACTTGTTTTTTGGGTCAATTGTGATCCAAATGGGATGAAACTTGAAATATAACCTCTAGACAGCTATTACAATGGATCTGTGTTAGCAAAGTATCAAAATATGTCCAAAATTAGGTCAAAGACATCATACGCGTATGATGTCTTTTTCATCAATTTGGGTCCAAACTTGATATTTATGCTTCCAACAGTGATTGTAACAATCTTGTCAGGTCAGATTTCAAAATAAGCAGTGGAAGTGCCAAAAGACATTATACGCGTATGATGTCTTTTTTCCAGATTTTGACTATTTTGGTTTTAAGCCTTCTCCAATGTTTATAATTGAGTTTCAAGTGTTTTTGTCAGGTTTGAATGTAAAAACAAGATTTGAATCCAAAATTTCCTATTCTTTGCGTTTCTTGGACTCCGACTTGTCGTTTTGGGTTTCTTTGAGTGTTAATGCTCTTGTTTTAAGTTGATCTTAGGGTAAAACCCCCCTTCTAAACACTCTGGCAATGTCAAATTTTCAATTTTAGGCTCTGTTTAGGTCCTAAGACATCATACGCGTATGATGTCTAAAGCTGCAGATTTCCAGCTTTTCAGCACAGAACTCTTCCAATAGCTCTTCTAAGTGCTCAGCAACAATCAGTTACACAGAAAATTTTTCTGAACTTTGTTTATTGCATATTTCACTACCAAAGAGACTTTTTCAGTGATCTAACATGCAATCAAACACATCAAGCAAATAGAACACCAATCGATAGCTCTAGATCAGGATCAAATCAGGCCCTACCTAAGCTACTTCTAATCATAAAATGGATTTTTTGCAATTGAAAATATAAAGAGATTTACTACCACACAAGGAGTAGCAAATGCTTTTTATGTCAACAACCACTTAAACACCATCAAAAACAATCTAATCTAAGCTAAACTAAAAATACTGTCAACACGGACGACCCAGGAATACCCCACTTCCTAGTATCTCTCGAGACCTTTGGAGTCCACCACTCCTAGATCTTTTCTAACTACAGTATACAAAGTAGTTTATACGACTCACCTCGTAGGATTAGTCTAAGGTCACCTACTTAGGGCTCTCGTCCCCGGCAGCGGCGCCAAATGTTAAGGCGGTTACGCCGCTAGCGGAAGCTAAATAGCGAGAACTCAACCAACAACAGAATTTGTCAGACGAGGACGAAGCTTGACCCGCAGGCGCATGGAAACAACTAGGTGGGTGTCAAATCACCTACTCAACCTTCTAATGACAATCACTACTAAGGAAATCAAATCTAAGTTCTTAAACACGCAAGTGACTAAAATCCGTACTACGAACGAATGCTATACGAAACAGGATCTAGAATCATCGAATCGATCTCAAACTCAAGGGGAAGTCTATACACTAGGTAAGAACAACACCCTAAATACTTGAACTGCAAAATCAACCTATAACCACTCTGTGCGGTAAACGCGTATGAAGACAGGCCGAAAAATACAGGTGACCGAAACTTGACCCCGATGGTACGAATGTGTAGCTCTACTCGTCGTGGTTCTATAGATATGCTGCACACTCTATTCCGACACACGAGTTGGAAGAAAACTCACACCGAAGCTCGTAGGAACTTACCACACGTAGAAGCCGATAGCGCGCACTCTTGGTATCTGTGCGTAGCTCTCACCGTTGCTAACACAATGGCGGTGTCGCTTCTCCAATGGCAGCCCCGTAGCTCGCTTAGCAAGGAGATAAGACTCTCTCTCTCTCCCTCTCTCTCAGACACAGTCACGACGCTCAAAAACTCACTTTGATTAATAATTGAATCTTTCTTAGGTTACAAAACTTTGGCTTATATACCTCAGCCTTGGAGGTGAAAACATCTCTAATTATTTACATCAGCAGGTGAAATTACGTCGGGATTACAAGCTGGAAACTCAATTGAGTCCCGTTACTTAATGAATGGCTCAAATCAAAATTAATGTCGGAAAGACATTTATTACAATCAATGGTTACATAATGATGGGTGTGAGCAAAAATGCGGGTGTGATCCTCTGCTGGCTCAACACATTGAAACATGGAGAGAAGGATGTTCCACCATTTGTCCAAGGTAGGCTCCATTGAAACATGAGGAGAAGCAAGGTGCACCATGTCTCCAAGATGCTAGGCTCCATCGAAAAACATTAAACCCACGATATGTCGTAGATGAGGGGTTTACATTCAAGGTCCAACACTTGTCCAAGCTATTAGTGCTAGTAGCATGAGTGGTTTTGTCTCAAGATTCACCACTTTTTCACTCTATGTCATTATATTAAGAATATTAGGGTGTTAAGGTCCACCACTTGTCCAACCTATAAGGCTATATCTTAAAGGTCATTCTTTCTCACCACTTGGAGTGACCATGATAGGTTTTACATGGCGGTTTGGTTCCAAGTTCCACCACTTGTCCAAGCTAACTCTATTGAAACATAGAGAGAAACAAAGGTCCACCACTTGTCTAAGCTAGGGTCCATTGAAACATGGAGAGAAGGATGCTCCACCATTTGTCCAAGGTAGGCTCCATTGAAACATGACGAGAAGCAAGCTGCACCATGTCTCCAAGATGTTAGGCTCCATCGAAATACATGAAACCCACGATATTTCGTAGATGAGGGGTTTACATTCAAGGTCCACCACTTGTCCAAGCTATTATTGGTTATAGCCTGAGTGGTTTGGTCTCAAGATTCACCACTTTTATTAAGAATATGTGGGTGTTAAGGTCCACCACATGTCCAACCTATAAGGCTACATCTTAAAGGTTATTCTTTCTTACTACTTGGAGTGATTATGATAGGTTTTACATGGGGGTTTGGTTCCAAGGTCCACCACTTGTCCAAGCTAACTCTAATGAAAGATAGAGAGAAGCAAAGGTCCACCCCTTGTCTAAGCTAGGGTCCATTGAAACATGGAGAGAAGGATGCTCCACCATTTGTCCAAGGTAGGCTCCATTGAAACATGACGAGAAGCAAGGTGCACCATGTCTCCAAGATGCTAGGCTCCATTGAAAAACATTAAACCCACGATATGTCGTAGATGAGGGGTTAACATTCAAGGTCCACCACTTGTCCAAGATATTATCACTAGTAGCATGAGTGGTTTCGTCTCAAGATTCACCATTTTTCCACTCTATGTCATTATATTAAGAATATGCGCATGTTAAGGTCCACCACTTGTCCAACCTATAAGGCTCATCTGAAAGGTTATTCTTTATTACCACTTGGAGTGACCATGATAGGTTTTACATGGGGCTTTGGTTCCAAGATCCACCACTTGTCCAAGCTAACTCTATTGAATCATAGAGAGAAGCAAAGGTCCACCACTTGTCTAAGCTAGGCTCCATTGAAACATGGAGAGAAGGATGCTCCACCATTTGTCAAAGCTAACTCTATTGAAACATGGGGTGTTTGCGTTCAAGGTCCACCACTTGTCCAACCAATAAGGCTATATCTTAAAGGTTATTCTTTCTCACCACTTGAAATGACCATGATAGGTTTTACATGGGGGTTTGGTTCCAAGGTCCACCACTTGTCCAAGCTAACTCTATTGAATAATAGAGAGAAGCAAAGCTCCACCACTTGTCCAAGCTAGGGTCCATTGAAACATGGAGAGAAGGATGCTCCACCATTTGTCCAAGATAGGCTCCATTGAAACATGAAGAGAAGCAAGATGCACGATGTCTCCAAGATGCTAGGCTCCATCAAAATACCTTAAACCCACGATATTTCGTAGATGGGGGGTTTACTTTCAAGGTCCACCACTTGTCCAAGCTATTATCGCTAGTAGCATGGTTTGGTCTCAAGATTAGCCACTTTTATTAAGAATATGTGGGTGTTAAGGTCCACCACTTGTCCAACCTATAAGGCTACATCTTAAAGGTTATTCTTTCTTACTACTTGGAGTGACCATGATAGGTTTTACATGCGGGTTTGGTTCCAAGGTCCACCACTTGTCCAAGCTAACTCTATTGAAACATAGAGAGAAGCAAAGGTCCACCCCTTGTCTAAGCTAGGGTCCATTGAAACATGGAGAGAAGGATGCTCCACCATTTGTCCAAGGTAGGCTCCATTGAAACATGAGGAGAAGCAAGGTGCACCATGTCTCCAAGATGCTAGGCGCCATCGAAAAACATTAAACCCACGATATGTCATAGATGAGGGGTTTACATTCAAGGTCCAACACTTTTCCAAGCTATTAGTGCTAGTAGCATGAGTGGTTTTGTCTCAAGATTCACCACTTTTTCACTCTCTGTCATTATATTAAGAATATTAGGGTGTTAAGGTCCACCACTTGTCCAACCTATAAGGCTAGATCTTAAAGGTCACTCTTTCTCACCACTTGGAGTGACCATGATAGGTTTTACATGGGTATTAAGGTCCACCACTTGTCCAACCTATAAGGCTATATCTTAAAGGGCATTCTTTCTCACCACTTGGAGTGACCATGATAGGTTTTACATGGGGGTTTGGTTCCAAGGTCCACCACTTGTCCAAGCTAACTCTATTGAAACATAGAGAGAAACAAACGTCCACCACTTGTCCAAGCTAGGGTCCATTGAAACATGGAGAGAAGGATGCTCCACCATTTGTCCAAGATAGGCTCCATTGAAACATGACGAGAAGCAAGCTGCACCATGTCTCCAAGATGCTAGGCTCCATCGAAATACATTAAACCCACGATATTTCGTAGATGAGGGGTTTACATTCAAGGTTCACCACTTGTCCAAGCTATTATTGCTAGTAGCCTGAGTGGTTTGGTCTCAAGATTCACCACTTTTATTAAGAATATGTGAGTGTTAAGATCCACCACTTGTCCAACCTATAAGGCTACATCTTAAAGGTTATTCTTTCTTACTACTTGGAGTGATTATGATAGGTTTTACATGGGGGTTTGGTTCCAAGGTCCACCACTTGTCCAAGCTAACTCTAATGAAAGATAGAGAGAAGCAAAGGTCAACCCCTTGTCTAATCTAGGGTCCATTGAAACATGGAGAGAAGGATGCTCCACCATTTGTCCAAGGTAGGCTCCATTCAAACATGAGGAGAAGCAAGGTGCACCATGTCTCCAAGATGCTAGGCTCCATTGAAAAACATTAAACCCACGATATGTCGTAGATGAGGGGTTTACATTCAAGGTCCACCGCTTGTCCAAGCTATTATCACTAGTAGCATGAGTGGTTTTGTCTCAAGATTCACCATTTTTCCACTCTATGTCATTATATTAAGAATATGCGCGTGTTAAGGTCCACCACTTGTCCAACCTATAAGGCTACATCTTAAAGGTTATTCTTTATTACCACTTGGAGTGACCATGATAGGTTTTACATGGGGCTTTGGTTCCAAGATCCACCACTTGTCCAAGCTAACTCTATTGAATCATAGAGAGAAGCAAAGGTCCACCACTTGTCTAAGCTAGGCTCCATTGAAACATGGTGAGAAGGATGCTCCACCATTTGTCGAAGCTAACTCTATTGAAACATGGGGGGTTTACGTTCAAGGTCCACCACTTGTCCAAGCTATTAGTGCTAGTAGCATGAGTGGTTTTGTCTCAAGATTCACTGCTTTTTCGCTCTATGTCATTATATTAAGAATATTAGGGTGTTAAGGTCCACCACTTGTCCAACCTATAAGGCTATATCTTAAAGGTTATTCTCTCTCACCACTTGGAGTGACCATGATAGGTTTTACATGGCGGTTTGGTTCCAAGGTCCACCACTTGTCCAAGCTAACTCTATTGAATAATAGAGAGAAGCAAAGGTCCACCACTTGTCCAAGCTAGGGTCCATTGAAACATGGAGAGAAGGATGCTCCACCATTTGTCCAAGATAGGCTCCATTGAAACATGAAGAGAAGCAAGATGCACGATGTCTCCAAGATGATAGGCTCCATCGAAATACCTTAAACCCACTATATTTCGTAGATGGGGGGTTTACTTTCAAGGTCCACCACTTGTCCAAGCTATTATCGCTAGTAGCATGGTTTGGTCTCAAGATTCACCAGTTTTCCACTCTATGTCATTATATGAAGAATATCTGGGTGTTAAGGTCCACCACTTGTCCAACCTATAAGGCTATATCTTAAATGATATTGTTTTTTACCACTTGGAATGTGCATGATATGTTTTACATGGGGTTTTGTTCCAAGGTCCACCACTTATCCAAGCTAGATCTATTACATATATATTATACGTACAATATTCAACTAGATTCCCTACCTATCATGTCCAGTAGCATGGATGCTCTAGCTTGAAGGTCCACCACTTGTCCAACCTATACTCTCTTATGTAAGGGAGATCTCGCTATAAATTCAAAACCTTCCCGCCTAAATATAAAATATTCCTCCCAAATCTTAAATATCCCGCCTAAATTTTAAAATATCCCGCCCAAATTTTAAAATTCAAACTTTTTTATAAAAATTTAAATTTTACTACTTAAATTTAAAATATTCCACGCGAAATTGATTTTAAATTCAAGTTTACCACAAAAAGATATCATTATACCACCTAAATTCAAATATGCAAACCTCAAAACATTATATTGTACATAAATTCAAACAAATTCAAATTAACAAGCTCAAACTGATATTAGTTTGCATAGATATGAATTTATCACACCTAAATTATGTCACCATGTTAGAGAGAGTGGTTAGAGAATTTGAACAAGGTCCACCACTTGTCCAACCTAGATACCAAGAAGGATTGAGTGTACAAGGTATTGTTTGGAGGTCCTTATAGTCCACTGGTCTCAAGGTCCACCACTTGTGGTAAGGGTCACCAAAAAGTGTATATATTCATCCAAAGAAATACATGTATTTTTGGTCTACATGTCCTAGTTTAAACCATTTATGTCCATTAGGTGTATCACTAAACAACACTACTATTTTTGAGAAACAGAAGTTACAATCATATCTACAAATGGATTAGAGGAAAATCAACTCAGCATACATCCAGAACTCCTCGCTACAAGAATCGACTTTAACAGATCACGCAAGTAAGTCTTCCATTCAATTTTACTAGTATTACAATGTGTTAGTTATTTGTGATATTTCTGTATGTATATATACTATGTATGCATATCGTAATTAAGTGTAATTGTGTATCTGCATTATGTATGAGTATTACAATGAAATAACACAAATATACATACATACACATAGATAACACAGACGCACACATACATGAGCATGTATTTTCAAGAGAGAGATAGCAAGATACAGAGATAGATAGATAGAGAGAGAGAGAGAAAGAGATAAATACCTGTTTTTTAGAGAGAGGAGAGAGAAAGATAACAGATTTCACTGTGTTTATGTATGTGGAAGAGAGGAAGACGATGTATGGGAATATGTGCACGTATTTTCAAGAGAGAGACAACAAGATAACAGATTTCGTTGTGGTTATGTATGTGGAAGTGAGGAAGACGATGTGTGGGAATATGTGCATGTATTTTCAAGAGAGAGACAGCAAGATAACAGATTTCACTGTGGTTATGTATGTGGAAGAGAGGAAGACGATGTGTGGGAATATTTGTATGTGTGCGGGGATACTTTTAAACTATGTATCTCTGTCTTTTGATGAGAGAGTGTGTGTGCAAGAAGAGTTACAGAGAACCATCTTCTCTATATGGAGAAAGACAGAGAGTGAGAGAGAGAGAAATACCTGTTTTTTCTCTATTCGTGAGGTGTGCAATGTCTCCCGAGAAGACTGCCCGATCCTGCCCTTCTGGAAAGCGTTGTGTACGCTGCTGTTTCTTTATCTTGTGCGCGAACTTCCAATCCTGTGCACTCCACCTGTGTGTTGTGTACGATGCCGAGCTTGCTCCTCTACGCGCGCGTATACTCCAACTGTGTGCGATCCGTGTGCGCTTTCTGTGTGTTTGCTGCTCGCCTGCTTTCTCTGTGTGCGTTGCTCGTGCGCTCTCTGTGTGCCTAATCTTGATAGGGTTTATTAGAATGCCACGTATGCTACAAGTCCATGTTTTATCATAGGATTAAAAAAAACAAAAGCAATATAAAAAATTAACCAATTTACACGGCCAAAATTAAAGAAATCATGGCCGCCCCTTGACCCCGCCCGGGGCGATGCCCCGGACCCCGCCCAGAACAATATCCCAAAATCAACCTCCCAAGCCCCGCCATCGAGAGCGCTATATTCCACATCCCCATCAAGAGCGCTATCCCCAAACCTCACGTGGAAGGGCTGCCTTGTCACCCCATTGTGGCATTGCCCTAAGACCCCGCATCTGGAGTGCTAAATGGGAACATTCTTCATTAGTGAAATTTTGAACATAAATTATATTAGCATATACTTAAATATAATACAAATATTAACATATTAGCTATAATACTAATTTACTGTAGCAGTTCTAGATTATGTCCCATACTATATTTAAGGTGCCAAAGGTTTGGCCTTATGGTCCTAGATTTAGCCAAGTGGTCAACACATATAGGACCAAGTGCACACTGTGCCACAAAACTTGGCCACCACTTCACTTGCCAAAGTTTAGGCCACATGGTCAATCCTAAGTTTCCAATGTTCTTATTATGTCACCTTTTGCCTCGTGGAAAACCTAGGCTTGTTTTCACATACTCAGGCACTTCAAGCCACAATAAATTGTCATTACTCTTCGGCAACCCTTTTGTTCAAGTCTTTGAAAAAACATTGTTTAAGGCCACCCTAAACCATTTTCATTTAGGGGTGTCTAAAACTAGCTTTTTGGCAATTCGAGAAGAAAATGGTCAAAGTTTTATACTTAGTTTTAACCACTTGACCAATTCAAATATTGGAAAGCAAGGTCTTGTAATACTTTTCTTTGGACATCACACATTAAAACTAGGTCCCTCACTTGTCCAAGCTATGCTCTAATACAATAAAGGGCTTTTGGTTTCAAGATGCACCACTTTCCCAACCTTGATTCCATTAAAGAAGCTAGCTCTACTTAGACATTTAATAGCAAGGTCCTGCAGCAGTTCAGATTGAACATTTTCCATGGCAGCTAGGTCCACCACTTATCTAAGCTATGCTCTAATAGAGTAAGGGGGTTTTGGTTTCAAGATCCACCACTTGTCCAAACTTGATTTGGGAAGCAAGGTCCTATAATAGTTTGCTTTGGACATTCACCATTACAACTAAGTCCACCACTTCTCCAAGCTATGTTCTAATACACTAAGGAGGTTTTGGTTTCAAGGAGAACCACTTGTACGACTTTGTTTTTGGAAGTAAGGTCTTTACATAGTTCACCTTGGACCTTGGACATTGGATACTACAACTAAGCCCACCACTTGTCCAAGATATCCTCTATATATAGCCAAAGGGTTTGGGTTTCAAGATTCACCACTTTTCCAACCTTTCTTCCATTAAAGAAAGGAGGGGCATTATAACTAGGCCCACCACTTGTCCAAGCTATGCTCTGATATGGAAAGGGGATTTTGGTTTTAAGGTCCACCACGTGTTCAACCTTGCAAGACTCAAGGGATACTTGGACATTGGAAAGCATAGTCCTATAGTAGTTGATAGGTGGCAGTGGGTATTACAACTAGTTCCAACCTATGCTCTCATATAGCAAAGAGGCTTTGCTTTCAAGGTCCACCACTTGTCCAACCTTGCTTCCATTAAAGAAATGAGGGGCTACGTAAACATTGGCAAGCAAGGTAGCAAGGTCCTAAGGTGTTTCACCTTGGATATTGGGCATTATAACTAGGTCCACCACTTGTCCAAGCTATGCTCTGATAAAGAAAGGGGATTTTCGTTTCAAGGTCCACCATGTGTTCAACCTTTCTAATATAGAAAGGGGATTTTTGTTTCAAGGTCCACCACGTGTTCAACCTTGAAAGACTCAAGGGATACTTGGACATTGGAAAGCATAGTCCTATAGTAGTTGATAGGTGGCAGTGGGTATTAAAACTAGGTCCAACCTATGCTCTAATATAGCAAAGAGGCTTTGGTTTCAAGGTCCACCACTTGTCCAACCTTACTTCCATTAAAGAAATGAGGGGCTACGTAAACATTGGCAAGCAAGGTAGCAAAGTCCTAAGGTATTTCACCTTGGATATTGGGCATTATAACTAGGTCCACCACTTGTCCAAGCTATGCTCTGATAAAGAAAGGGGATTTTCGTTTCAAGGTCCACCATGTGTTCAACCTTTCTAATATAGAAAGGGGATTTTCGTTTCAAGGTCCACCACGTGTTCAACCTTGAAAGACTCAAGGGATACTTGGACATTGGAAAGCATAGTCCTATAGTAGTTGATAGGTGGCAGTGGGTATTAAAACTAGGTCCAACCTATGCTCTAATATAGCAAAGAGGCTTTGGTTTCAAGGTCCACCACTTGTCCAACCTTACTTCCATTAAAGAAATGAGGGGCTACGTAAACATTGGCAAGCAAGGTAGCAAAGTCCTAAGGTATTTCACCTTGGATATTGGGCATTATAACTAGGTCCACCACTTGTCCAAGCTATGCTCTGATAAAGAAAGGGGATTTTTGTTTCAAGGTCCACCATGTGTTCAACCTTTCTAATATAGAAAGGGGATTTTCGTTTCAAGGTCCACCACGTGTTCAACCTTGAAAGACTCAAGGGATACTTGGACATTGGAAAGCATAGTCCTATAGTAGTTGATAGGTGGCAGTGGGTATTAAAACTAGGTCCAACCTATGCTCTAATATAGCAAAGAGGCTTTGGTTTCAAGGTCCACCACTTGTCCAACCTTACTTCCATTAAAGAAATGAGGGGCTACGTAAACATTGGCAAGCAAGGTAGCAAAGTCCTAAGGTATTTCACCTTGGATATTGGGCATTATAACTAGGTCCACCACTTGTCCAAGCTATGCTCTGATATAGAAAGGGGATTTTTGTTTCAAGGTCCACCACGTGTTCAACCTTGAAAGACTCAAGGGATACTTGGACATTGGAAAGCATAGTCCTATAGTAGTTGATAGGTGGCAGTGGGTATTACAACTAGGTCCACCACTTGTCCAACCTATGCTCTCATATAGCAAAGAGGCTTTGGTTTCAAGGTCCACCACTTGTCCAACCTTGCTTCCATTAATATAGCAAGGAGGATTTGGTCTCAAGGTTCACCACTTGTCCAACCTATGCAAACCTTTTTCATGTTGTAGCATGATTTTTTGTTTGAAGAGTATTTTTCTATAACTATGGATTTAACAATGTAATCTTTTTACTTACAAGATGGACTTCGAATCTGGGGAGAAAGTACATATGATACTTGACAATGAAATCGTTGGTATTGGTTGTGTGTGTAGAACAGATCCAGATTCCACTTGTGGTGGTACAAAGATAGGGCTGGGAAATGTCTCCATACTAGTGGAGGAATGCTTGAAGGATGTGGTCCTACCTTTTTCTACAATGGATACTTCATCTCTCCAAGGCTCATTATGGAGTGTTGTTCGATGGTCAAAGCTTCTTTTACAATCTTTTGTATTAAATGGGAACTTAATTGATCCACACGAAAGCTACAATGGTGATGAAGAACATGATCATTCTGATCCTCTAGTTACAGATGCAATACCTATGACAAGCCCAGAATTTGAAGCAATGATTCGAGAGTCTTGGAGAAATCAGAGGGTCCTTTTAAAAGATGACACAATGATGCAAACCATGAATGAAGGGACCATCTTATATGTATTTCCACATGATTATGTCAACTTTCAGGAACTTGGTCCTGATTGTGTGGGTGTGGGTATTGAAAGAGAAAATGCAAGCATTCATGATGTGGTTGAAGTGGGTAGCATCACTTTGCTAAAGTGGCCCATCAAGCAGACAACAATGTTGAATGGGAGCCCATTACAACGCTTTGTTCCTGTTGATGGCATGCATGCTACATATGAGGATGTATCCAACGATGGCAATGTTGGAAAAAAACTTGATGGGAGTAATGTTGTCCAGTTGTCAAGGAAGAGACGATACACTTTCATGAACAGGACTCAAAAATCAAAAGCAGCACTAGCTTCGACTTTTTACCTTTCAAACAAATCAATTCAAAGGGTATCATGCATTGATTGTTGTGCACAAAAATGCTGCCAATTTGCAGATCGTGATATGGTGACAAGGTTACGACAACAATTTTGGGGAGAGTCTCAAAAATCACGCACTAATTATGTTTATGATGTTCTTTCTATATGTTATCAGAAAGATGAGAAGTCACGATACCAATTCAGGCTAAATGGCTCTATTGTTTGTTGTAGAGCATGGTATGAGCTACATGGAATACCAAAGACATCATTTTATCGATACAAGGAGAACTTTGAAAATGGTGTGCGCCAATATGTACATGGGAACACATGTACATTGAGAAGGGGACTTCAACATACTAGTTTAGCAAGAGCACTACTAAATGAGTTTGTGGAAAACAACTCTGAGAAGATGCCACATAGAAGTAGAACACTGCTAGATGGCTCAAGAGAGACTCAATTGGTGATTCCATCAACATACAAACAAGTGGATATTTTATGTGAAATCAACACGACACTTGACCAAATGGGCTATGAGAAGAAGCTATCCCAATCTTCTTTTGGTAGAATTTGGAACAAAGAGTACCCACATGTCACTTTAACAAAGACGAGTGAGTTCTCTAAGTGCAATATTTGTAGCTCAATCAAGGCAAGGTTAGAAGCTAAACCTTCTCTTGAAGAGAGAGCTCTTCTCTTGAGGGAGAGAGAAGTTCACATGGCACAACAAAAGAGTTGAAGAAGCCTATATTATGCATGGCGCACGTATTCAGAAACTCAACCACAAAAATATGTATGCATAATCCATGATAAGATGGATCAAAAGAAGACTGCCATTCCTAGATTACGCATTGTTCCCAAGGGTGTGGATTCAGGATATAATCTGCAGGTGGCATTGATTGGCATGATCACTCATGGACATGGAGAAGGTCATTACGGACACTTTGTCTTGAATGGTTTGTGGCCAGCTGATCCAAATCTTACAATTGGCTCAATTGCTAATTGTTTACATAACCTCGAGAGGATAGATAAGCATCCTCTTGGTGATCTAGTAACAAATGGACTTCCAAGGAGCAATATTTCACTACTACATGCTTTGAACTCAAGGGATGCTTTGGACTACCATAACTTGAGTGATGGAAAAGAGCCCATTGTGCAGTCGTCAGAAATTGCAGAAGAGGAATTGGGGTCAACATTTCGCAGATTGCCAGAGAACTTGTTGCTACAATTGGATAATTGTGCAGGGGAAAACAAAAATCGATACTTATTTGCCTATTTGTCAATGCTTGTTGCAAGGGGTGTTTTCAAAACCATCCAGCTGGGATTTTTAATGGTTGAGCATACACATGAGGACATAGACGCCATGTTTAGTAGGTTTTCAGAGAAGTTGAGAGTTACACAAACCTATACTTTGCCACATTTGATGGATACATTACGAAACAGCTCATCTTCATCTCCAGCTCCATTTTTTCTCACAAAGATCCCCGATTTCAAGCAATATTGTGATGGCTATCTTTGTGATGGACAAGACATACTTGTTGGACATTCCAAACCGCTTCAGCTCAGGTTCTTTATGCAGGATGAGACACCAATGATGCAATATAAGGCACATGTAGGTGTATCAAGTTGGAGTGGAAGTATTCGCCTTTGGAAAACAGACACAGAAGGCAAGCCAATGTTACCACATGGAGATCCACCTCTAGTACAAATGGCGGAGTATGTCAAGGCCCACGAAGAAGTCATTTTGGGGCTAAAGAACTATATAAAATTTTGGAAAAATTTAGGGAATGGTTCAAGTATTCCGCGATATTATAGACCCGTGATAGATTATTGGAGTAAGGTAATTGAAGAGATTGGAAAAGCAATCATATCAGAGGGAGTCTTGTATGAAATGTTTTGGCCAAAAACTCAAGAATATTCTCATCTACAAAGCACTACAATGAATTTGCAACAAGGAGCAGAAAGATTCCTAGGCCTTGAAGAGTTGAACGATCATTTTTGTGGGCCTCAACGAGATAGGCCAAGGGAAGAGTTTGACCCTATGTCTGATGTGCACCAAGGTGACTTTCTTATGCTTGTTCCGAGTGACATAGAAATCTATCCAGTGTGTCTTGCAATGGCTTTATCTGACATTGATAATGAGCCTACATTACCAAACTACAGAAAACTCTTGATTCAATATTGGGCACCTTGCGCGAGAAAAAGTGGGATGACAGATACTCAAGCTTACAGTAATTGTTGGAAGGGTTATTGGGCTGTCAACTATAAGGACCCACAAGTGTGGGAAACTATAGATGCAATTGTTTGGTCCTGGAGACCCAACAAAGAAGGACCATTTTCTAGAATAAAGATTCCAGAAAGACATGCTCTAAAAGCCAAAGAAGGCCTCACTCGTGCACATCAGCCACACTTGGATCAAAGTTCAGATATGGTATCAAATGTGGAGTAGAATTATGTGGAGCTTCTATTGTGACTATACTAGTCAATTTGTAAACAAAATCTTTTTTGTATCTTCCTTTGTTTTATGTAATTTATAGTTATTATTCAAATCCATGTGTTGTACATCCTCTTGACTTTTGGTGTTTATCAACACCACAATCCTATGAGATTTTCACTTTATTTACTAGCCACACACCTCAATTTTTCCCACTTTAAGTGGAAAATTCCCAAATTACATGAATTCGGTCGATTTGGAGATTCCCATAATGTGAGATTTTTACCAAAATACCTAATATGGTCTTCTAAAGTTTGATTTTAGAACCTTTCATACCTTCATCTTTGAGTGCAAGTGGCTTGCAAATGTGTCTAGACGACATGATAATGGCCTCTACATGGTGGATCTAGTGTGCATCACAGAAGGAGGTATGACAATTTAATTTTACTGTGCAATTGTGAGCAGGTGACTTTCTAGTTTTTCTATTCTTATTTACTTGTAGCATTAATTATACAATTGTTACTCACTTTGAGCTTCTCTTCTAGAGGTCATCTATACTCCAACAATCCACCACCAAAGCTTTGGTTCTTAATTCTCGTAACACCTTAGGGGAGAACCATTTTTCCCACCAATGAAGTGGAGACCATCTTCGACCCTCTTCTACCTTCTATTTTGGATGAGGTGGAGACAGAGGAGAGGGAGGTTGATGAATCAATTTCGGAGGCAGCGTCTTAGCGAGGATGATTGTCATGATGATGAGATGGAGGAGGATGAAATCGAAGATGAAGAAGCCAAAGCATCCACAAATGACAATTTCATTTCTCTCTTTATTGATTTAGGAGCCATGGGCTTAGAATTGGATGATGCATCTTGTAGGGATCTTGTGGAAGATGATTCTTAAACGTTTTTCATACTTTAAGTTATGAATTTTTTTTTTCGTGTAATCCATTCATCTCTCTCTCCCCTCTCTTCCTTTCTCTAATTTTGTGAACATGCTCAATTATGTTAATTTAGTGACAGTGCTTAGTTTAGTTGTAACCAAGTATAATCCTAAATAGCTAACTATTGTTTCATGTTTTCATATCTTTTTTCATTTTTTTGAAAATTTCATATATTATTCTTCAAATTTTTATCGGGAGGAGAGAAACACCAAGATTTGAAAAGAGGGGGAGGGAGGTTTAAGACAGAAATTTGAAAGTTTAGACACTAAATTTCCGCATGAAAATAAACGCGATAATAGTGGCGGCAATAACTGAGGTAAATACCGCGGTAATAATTGAAAAAGTAATCGCAATAATAATTTAACTACCCCTCCGCCATCCTCTCTCTTTCCTCTCCAGCTGAATTTGGATCTTCTCTCTACAAAACGCGGTAAACAATTAGAGATTTTCATAGTGACTGCGACAAAAGGAGGCATGGAAGACCCTACAAAATAGCAAAAACAAGATGCTACAATCCATAAAATAGACAAATATGCAATACCTGGCAAATCTCGTAGCAACATAATCGAAGCTATACATGAACAAAGAGAGATAGAGAGTGAGATAGAGCGAGAGAGCACGTGCAAGTGCACCTCCTAGAGTAGAGTGCTACACTGGCATGGCGAGAGAGAAGAGAGGAAAGGAGAGAGGAATAGATACACGCACTAGGTGCAATCTACTCCCATGCAAGAGTGAACATTTTTCTCTTGCACCTATTGTTTATAGATTTCTTGAATGCTCAAATTGAGTACAAACTGGCCAACCGGGCATAAATAGCCATAACTCATAAAGAGCACTTAAATAACAAAACATACATAAATGGGATGTTCTTTCACATAGCCTTTAGCACCCACCTATCACATGCATTTTCCTTTCTCATTACATTTTGACATACTCGGACATATCTTCAGGTAGTCCCGCACAAAATTGATGCTTTTGTTTCACAAATTCTATCTTTTGGTAGACTGTAGCTTTGAGATGTAAAACCCAAAATTTGTCTGCATACTTGTGGATAGAGTGATTGGGAGATAGCTTCAAACTTTTCCATTTAGTAAGTACTTTGCCTTTGACAGTGCTTGTAAGAAACCGCTTCATTTTAGAAACTCCTTGAGTTTTCCATGTTGTTGGAGCTTCACCATAACCTCATAGACCAGCCCAGCATTGTCTAGCAGACTTTTTAAAATGCATAGCTACATGGCCTAGCTTAGAGGACCCCATGAAGCCCTCATATCCAAAGACCGCATCAAATTATTCAATGAAGGTAAAAACTTTGTACGTAACACCAAAGTGCCATCATAGGTGAGAAAATAGATGCTCTTTCCTCCCTCATTGAACTTCTTAAGCTTGTAGGACCTTTTCCAAGCAGCATAGGATTTACGATGTCCTCTCCTCTTGTACTCTCTAGGAGAAAAACCGCTACTTTCATCGGAAGAGGAGGAAGATGATGAAGATGGAGAAGAGGGTGACCTCTTTCTTGCCTTTTTCTTCTTTTGATTCCTCTTTTTCTTTAGAGAATGACAAGGGGAAGGACTATATGACAATCTTTTTCTCTTGGGATTAGTTAGGGATCGTCTTGACCGCCGTCTTCGTGGAGCCACATCTTCCAAAAAACTTGGAGATTCGCTTCGTTCTCTTTCATAGGATTCCTCCTCTTCCCTCATTGGAGAGATTATTCTTTTGGAAGTCTTGCTTGTTAATCTCTCTCTCTTCTCCGAGAGTTTGGAGAATCCCATGGGTGCAAAGTTGTTGGGCAACTTCAACTTGTAAAGCAGGTTTGCACATGGCTTGTTGCAACCTAGTAACAAGATAGTTCACAAACACGGGAGCATCATTAGTAGCACCTTCATGTGCAAAATCAAAGTCTTCAATATTCATTCTACCCTCTTTATTATTGTAAGCCATGCTAACTAAATTTATATATATGCTACTTTGTGCTTTGGTAACCTCAAAAATTTAGTTGCTACTCTTTTTAAATTTTAAAAATTAGCTCTCAAGCAGTCACACCCATGGTTTAGAGTCTGTTGATTGCAAAAAGTAGTGGAGAGGGTCTAACAATGCTTGATTGATTATGGTTCCTGTTCAGTTTGCTAGTAGGTCAATAATGGTTAAGCCATCATGCCCCGAAAGAGTCCAATATTAAGTCTATAGTTCCTAACGGTGTAGCTCGAACTTAGTTCATTCCAACCGGGATAATAAATCCATGTCCCACTTACCCTCTTGCAATGAACAACTCCAACATTTCATCGAAAACTTAAGGAACTCTCTTCTTAAGCAAGAAAAGATAAACCGCATTAGGAAGAGAATGGGGTCTAGGTGGGCCTCTTTATTTGGCAGTTCAAGGGAGTCAAACCTCTAGTATTAAGAAAGAAATCAAAGGATAGCTTTTGAATTCAAAGAGACAAAACAACTAGTTTATTTGAATTCAAAAAATTTCCTCCAAAATGAAATTTAAAATCAAGCGGGCAAAATCATATCATGTAACATGTCTACCAAAAGAGCTCGGCGTGTAGAATATAGATCTATAATCTCCGCTCAAATCGAAGATCACGTGTAAAAGTTATGGAAGTCCAAAAATCATAAAGTTGTCCATCCCCATTTTTGGGGGGGAAAGTGCATCCTTTGACCACTCTTACACCTCTCTTCCACACCCAACATTCTTGCACACATGGCATCCATCTATTTGTCAAAATGTTAATCACCTCCATAATCTCATGGAAAATAAAGAGGCCCTCCTAGACCTCTTCTCTTCCTAATGATAGATCTAATACCAATGTAATGTAATATGACTAATAACATTGATTGTAGTGGAATTAAAGTAACAATAGTGAGAATTTCCTTAAGAGGATTCTTAATGAACATAAGGAGAGTACTTGATTAAAGGCAATAAAATAAACATTATACCTAGTTAGCTTGGCATGAATAATACTTGCAAAACAGAGAGAGAATAAATTAAATTGACAATAGTTGAGGCCGGATTTACTCGAAGCCAGCAGTCCGCCCTCCAAAATACGTTTGTATTATAGATTCTCCCTCGAAGAGAGACATGGTATAATACATGCTTTGTGTTCCTTGCGACCTTGTTGATGCCATGAAAATGGTAAGATTCATGCACCAATAATATGCTCGTAACTAACTTGAAAAAGCATTAACTTATCTCCGGCCTCAATCCCAAGATCTCAAACACATTCAAAGGTGGAGAGAGCTAGCACCAAGTGAGGAAGATGAAGATAAGAAGATGTATCCCTACAAGGAAGAAGTAGTCTCCTCACATATAATCACTCTTAGAGCATAGCTTAGCATAGTGATAATGAAGATGGAGAGATTGATAAGCATTTCTTTGAGCATAACTCTTGGTTGGATTTGAATTCCATAGCCAAGGGGTGTTGGTGTAGGTTCTCCACTTCTCAAGATTGGATAAGGAGATGACTTGTGTGCACAACACAGAATGGGGGAGTGTGTGTGTGGCTTGTGGAGTATGAGAGAGAGAGAGAGAGAGAGAGAGAGAGAGAGATTTCAATTTTTCTACTTTACTCTTGCTACAATCCTATTGTCTCAAGCTTTGGGCTAGCCAATGAATGACTTTAGTCATACAAGCAAGGTCTGTAGCATTTGGACAAGTGTCCTCATTTCCCCCTTAGAGAGAAAGATCTTAATTATATAATTGTAGCATATGGGCAAGTGTCCTTCTTTCCCCCTTTAAGAGAGATATCTTAATTATTTAATTGTAGCATTTGGAAAAATTTCCCCCTTTACCCCTTTAAGAGAAAGATCTTCATTAATTTATTGAATTTAAATTCTCATTAGACCTTCCTATAGGTCACTCAATAGGATTCAGTTACATTATGAGGGCAATATTGCTAGGGGCCTGACATCTAGCCTTCATGCCTTTTGAGTCTTGGGCTTGCCTTGAGTGTGTGTGCATGCGTGAGTGTTCTCTCTCATGTCCCTACCTTTAGGGCCCATCTTTGACTTGAACACCTCAAGCACGTTAGTCATTAAGTATGACCAGCACCTCAAGCACCTTAGTCATTAAGCACGACAAGCACTTCAAGCACATGCCTAGCTTGCCTAAGGTCTAAAGTACCTAAAGGTCCTAGGTTTAAGGACTTTTAACACTAACCTTTGCAGGTCTTTAATGAAGCTAACCCTAAGGTCTTTTAAGCTCCATTATCTGCTGCTCATTGCTCTTTGGTAGACCATCTCCTTTTTGGACCTTCAATGAGATGTAGCTTTTTCTCCCTTTGGCCTCATGTTGAGATAAGTCTAAAAGCACATATCTATATTATAACTCTTGTTCCCATTCCTTTTTCCACATTAAATGATAAGTTCAATATGAGAAAATCATTTGGGATAGGTAGATATTAGATTTTATGACATATTTTTAGAGAAGCATGGCTTCGATATGCATGAGCCAGGCCAACAGGAGTAGTGCACCACGTACATGCTGACTAGTATGTATGAGAGTGAGAGAGAGAGAGAGAGAGAGAGAGAGAGAGAGAGAGAGAGAGAGAGAGAGAGAGCGCATGTGTAGTATTTCCTGTTTACAACACAACGTGACTTGTTTGGTTGGAGGAGACAGAGTGTGAAAGAATGCTTCATGCATGTGAAGAAGCGTTAATTACACTAAGCATGGTAGAGAGAGAGATCTTCTCCGACATTTCGTGCTCCTCTCCTTTCTCCTTCTTTTTTATTAAATTGAACCCTCCTTCAAATAGGTGGGTAAAGTATGACTTGTTTGGTCACAATAGAAAGAGTGAAAAAGAATGCATGTGTGTATAACGAATGAGTCTTACAATCTAATCTCCTCTCTTTCTCTCTCCTCGTGTCCTTGAAATGTTTCACTCGGCTAGACCTATTCACGTTGATGATGATTGGCCTCGTGATTTCATCACTTGTTTTAGTATTTTAAAGCCTTTTGACTTTTTACTCTACATAGAATAAATGTACCATGTTAAATGCACAAAACAAAAAGGGATAAATTTAGTGGTAATTTTATTATTTAATAAAAAATTAATTTTCCAAGATATATCTGATTTTTTCTTTTCAAGGGGTTTTTTTATAGACTAGTATGATATATTTTTTTGAAACAATTGTAATTCTTTTAAGAGATTGAAACAAGCTGAAGTCTTCACGGGGGCCTTCAAAAAGCA
The DNA here is from genome assembly GCF_014529385.1 of Adiantum capillus-veneris. Taxonomy (NCBI): domain Eukaryota; kingdom Viridiplantae; phylum Streptophyta; class Polypodiopsida; order Polypodiales; family Pteridaceae; genus Adiantum; species Adiantum capillus-veneris. The sequence continues at coordinate 4,988,222 of NC_140938.1, forward strand.
AAAAAGTGACTATTCAGGGATAATGAGAGTTAAAAATCTATTTTAAAAAGGTAAAAACTCATCCTCTCACTTGCAATTGAAAGCCAAGCATTGCTAATATGTATCAAATTTTGCTATTTTTAGCACCTGTGGAAAGCCAAGAACTCTAGGATTTTTGAGACTGACTCCATGACAGCTAGCTTCAAGGACATTATTCACGAAAGTAGTGAACAGATTATTTGTTATGGGCAAAAAGGAGATTTCGGAGAAGTGGAGCCACGCATCTCTAGAGCGGTCATGACCTCTTGCAACAATGAGTAAGGATGCGTGGGTGATGGTTCATCGTTACTTGGTGATGTGTAAGCCTCTGATGTCTCAAATGACCCTTCAAGGCTCGATATGAGCCTGAGGCTATCGTACACTCTTTGATGTTTAATACAATACATCTACTCACAATTGCGAGTTTGGCCAAAAAAAAGATACTCTATAATTTTTTGACAGTCTTTCCAATAAATTTCTTTTTAAAAAAACATTTTAAAATTTTTTAATTGAAAATTTTGAAATCCTGAAATGAAAGGACCCTTTCTCATTATCTCATATAATGGAATCAAACTCTTACTATTATTTATTCATTTGTTCTCTAAAAGCCTTTGTCAAGCATGCCAAAAATTGAATTTCTCATTATCTCATATAATGGAATCAAACTCTTAATATTATTAATCCATTTGTTCTCTAAAAGCCTTTGTCAAGCATGCCAAAAATTGAATCCACCTTTGGACTTTTGTAGAATATCATTTAAAACGGTAGGATCTCTCTCCATTCATTCACAATAGTTTCAAGGTCCATTGGGACACTTGTCAAACAAGCAAATTAGAACACCTTGGCCCTTTGAGTGCTCCAAGCCTTTAGAGGCCAAAAAAGACAAAAGCTTGTGTGGTTTCAACTTGGGGTTAACTCGTTTTGTGAAAATGCATGCAAACAAAGGGATCATTATCCATGTTACTGACCATGTGAGAGAGAAGGGCGGGGGGGGGGAGAGAAACCATCACATTGTCTATGTGTGTGTGTGTGTGTGTGTGTGTGTGTGTGTGTGAGAGAGAGAGAGAGAGAGAGAGAGAGAGAGAGAGAGATCATTGCATTGCCTGTTTATGTGCATGTTCATGCACATGCTGGGGGGGGGGGGGGGGGGGGGGGGGGGGGGGAGAGGAGAGAGATCTCACCAAGGGTACCCTTCAAGCCCTATAAATTTTGAAGATATTATGCTTTTCTTGGAATTATATAGTATTTTCAAAAGGGTTGCTAACATTTTCAATTATAGAAAATAGAGAAAATGCCCAACAAAAACCAACCCTCACAATATTAGCACCCCAAATGGGGAGAGAGATTGCTCAGTTGACGAAACTTGTACCGGTTCTAGAATATTGTCTTTTGTACTTTTAAGAGTTTAATTGTGGGCCATGCTTAAAAATCTATAAATTCTCTAAATTTTAATAGTTGCCTATCAAAAATCAACGAGGGCGAGAGAGAGAGAGAATAATTTTTTTAGCACCCAACAAATGATGCGGCAAGGAGAAGGGAGGAGAGAGAAAGAGAGAACAAAATGTTTAAGGACGTAAGAAAAATTTAAAGAGACGTTGAAGTTACACATCAAATTTTCAACAATTGAATATCTAGAGAGAGAGAGAGAGAGAGAGAGAGAGAGAGAGAGAGATCTCTTTTGCAAGTATTGCTCGTGCCAAGCTAACTAGGTATAATGTTTATTTTTCTACCTCAATCAAGTACTCTCCTTATGTTCATTAAGAACCCTCTTAAAGAAATTCTCACTATTGTTACTTTAATTCCGTTACAATCCATGTTATTAGCCATAGTCTGCTATAAAATACCATGGAAGTCCCTCTCTCACATCTCCCTCTCCCTCTCTCTCTTTCGCTAGCAACCTGGCTCACAAAACAAATTCCAAATGTCAATCCACTAATTGCTGATCCAAGAGCATTTCAATTGGAGTTCACATCACAACAATTTGAGTTGGCATGACTAGCAAAGTTTAGAGTCAAGATTCGTGCTCAAGCCTTTTCCCCCCACAACGAGCAAGAAATTGATCAAGATGTATTCAAAAGGATTTACCATTCCGAGAAGACTTAACCAAGACCAGCTCTTGCACAAGCAAGATCATTAACCTATCTAACCAATTTTCATAATAGTGGGAGAGGAACTTGCTCTAGAGTTTTCAGATACATGGACATTATGTTCTTCCATTTCTTGGGTAAAATGAAGCTACACCAACTACAACAGCATGCATGTTGGCACAAAACTTTTTCTTGCTTTTGTGAAAGCCGGCCAACTTTGACGACTGATCAAGTGCAACCCTTGATGTAGAGAAAGGTGGAGCCACAAAAACTCTATATCTACTTCTTCCAATCCTTCTTCATGAGGTCTTTGGGGATGGGATGTTGCTTCCTCTCGAAGAAATTATTCCCAAGAAGCTTCAGTAGAGAAGGCATGACACTCTTGTTGGCAAGGAAGAGATCGTAAGAGCCGCAGAGCTTGCCTTTAGCCTCATGAGATTTGTAATCGGTTCAAAGTTTTGAGAGAGGAATGATCTTCAACATGGAGTTGAAGCTTCTGCTTGGCCTCTTTTTGCTTAAAGCTCTTGCGGTCGTGAATGAACATCCAGGTTTCCTGAGTAGCACCATCTCCAAGGACAGAGATAGGATGGGGCAAGGGAATTTGGTAAGGGTCGACTCAGCTCTGGTCAGGGGCAGCGTTTTTGATAGAGAAGAGCTTGTCGTCCTCAAGCAGAAGGGTTCTATCTCTGCTTTGTTTTCGTGAAGATTCCCACGTGAAAAAAGACTGAACATCCTCTGCAACCAAGCCTGCAAAGACTTGAGCTTCCTCCATCGCAGGGGAGAAAATGGAACCCTAGTAACGCGGTTTACTAAGGTTCTCTGTCTCCTCTCTCCCTCCCTTTCTCTTCCTCAGTCTCTCTCTCTAGCAGCATTGTAGCTAGCTCTACTCTCATCAAAAGCATTGGACACACAATAGAACTCTCCATGTCTCCTTTGTTTAGCTTTGGATACAAAAGGCGATCTCTCTCTCTCTCTCTCTCTCTCACTTAGTGAACGTGCTCACTCTCTCTGCAACTCAGCAGCTTCCAGCGTTTTTGATTGAGCATGGCTTCAGCTTGAAGCAACAAGTGAAGAGCCCTCACTGTCTGTGCTGAATCAAATGGGTTTTGTAAAAGAGGTAGATGATGGGCATGCGTCTCATTTTGCGTACATATATATGTAGAAGGCAAACACCCTGTGGAGAGAGGAGTTTCACATGTCTCGAGGCTTCTGCACCAATATGTCATCTCCAATGCCCTACGTCTCTTGTGCGCTCCCTAGCTCCATCGCCTTCGTGGCTTGACATAGCTCTTTGGGTCATTTTCAACATCACACAGTTCCCCATATCCACGGCGGCTCATGTATCTCCTACTTGTGCCATTGATCCCACCTCCCTCTGGAGGTGTCATTTAGTGACGAGGCTCCCCCCCCCCCCCCCCCCCCCCCCCCCCCCCCCCCCTCCCGGCGTCGTGTATCACTACCTAAGGGTTGCCCACCCTCAACACTAAAGGGCACGGGCATTAAATGAAGCTCGGGAGGTGGGATCGACGGCTGAAAAGCTCGGGCCCGAATCTCAAGGAGATTTGAGGGCTCAAAAAAATGAGGCGTGGGGTGTTGCACGCGGGTTTGAACCCTGTGGGTGCTAGGCAAGGCGCATGACTTATCCAACCCCCCTATACACATACATTGACCGTGGTGGGCAACAAATACATCATAAGTAAACGTCGACAGGGTGTGACTATGTCCAAGTTTATTTTTCGACGTCCTAGTTTACTTCTGGGCATCCTACGGCCTTACGCGCCTCTGCTTTTGTGTCCGAGCTTCTCAACCGTAGATCCCACCTCTTGAGCTTTCTTTAATGCCCCGTGCCCTTTAGTGCTTAGGGTTGCCCACCAACTTCATTTTCCTTTTCCTTGGGATATCGTCTTTTTTGATATCCCCAATGAAGGCCCATTACCCCCACTTCCAATCTTAAAGGCTTACATTCAATGCACACCAGTTTAAGAAAAAAAGCAGACTGTGTTATTTTCTATCATTTCTATAACCACTGACCTCACACTCTCATAAATGAGTACCTTACTATCCAATAGCATTTTTTCTTTAGTTTTTAAAATATCAAAAATCACTTCTCGTTTTTAGCCAGCAAAAAGAAGAACTCATCTCTGTGACCTTTGCCCTTGGACATACCAAAAAAAAGAAAGTGCTTTGACTTTACACTCTAAAATGAAAAGCTTGGCATTTCTTTCAGCCTTACACTTCACTTTTGTATTTCAAATGTTCCTTTTCTTTTTGCAATTTATATCAGGTTTTTTGTAAGCTCTTTTTTAAAAAAAGTGAACCAATGAGTGACACAGGAAAGCCCTCTCCTTTATCTCCACCCTCTCCATTATTTGCTCTCATGCGACAAATTTTCCGTTTTCATTTGCTAGCCAATTATTTTGCAACACCTCTTCTTTTGCCACGTGGTAGGTCGGAATCTTTGTCCGCTTAATAGATAGTATACAACCTCACATTTCACCTTTGAATTCAAATCTTCCTTATCTTTTTTCAGTTTAGATTATATGTTTTGTAAGGTCTTTTTTCTTTTTTGAAGTGAACCAATGAGAGGCCCTCTACATTATCTCCACCCTCTCCATTATTTGGTACGACGCAACAAATTTCCCGTTTTCATTTGCCAGCCAAGTCCTTTGGAGCACCTCTTCTTTGCCACGTGGTAGGTTGCCACGTGGTAGGCCGGAATCCTGGTCGGCTTAATATAAGGTAGTATAGATAGATCATAGTAGATAGATACATGGAGGACTCTGGCTTTTGTGTAAGAAGGCACCTTGCCTTTGACAGTTTGGCTCTTGTAAAAATAATAAAGTGTGAGATGGGAAGTGAATAGAAGCTAATAATTATTGCCGTTAGGATTGCCGTGACGTCTCGACTCTGCAGGGCGCACGCTTTTGACGTTGTTCTAGTTCTAGGCTATACAAAGTCTGATGAAACTGTCTGTGTGTGAGAGAGAGATATGAAGGCCCCCGCTTTGTCGCTGCTTTGGGGTTGGCAGCTAATTGGCATGTGTGTAAACTACACTAGAGTGCTTTTAGGCCTCGTGTGATCTGCGCGTATGTACCAGAGAGACTCTGAGAGAGAGAGAGAGAGAGAGCGCTTAGCGTGGGCTGGCTGTATGTGTTTGTGAAACCGTATGCAGGCGCCCTTATGGGCATCCGGACACCCTCACAGATACGGCATCCGATCATCTGATGTGCCCAAGCGCCCCCTGCTGCTGGCCTGCTAATTTGTGGTCTCCCCTCTTCTGCTCATGAGATACATTGGTCCAAGCTGGGCATCCCCTTTAATCCGCCCCCCTCTCTGTTGCTCCTGCCATGGCCTCCTCCGATCAGAGGCTCGAACACACTGTCTTCGCCCGCCGATGGGTCGGCTTTGTGTTGGCCATCTGGCTCATGGCATTGTCTGGCTCCTATGGGTTCGCCAACTATTCAACAGCTCTCAAGGATGTGCTTGGGCTTAATCAGAAGCAGCTGAATCGCCTCAGCGTAGCTAAGGACCTGGGTGACTCCAGCGGCATCCTGGCTGGCATCCTCTGTAACTATGTCTCGGCGTCTACCCTCCTCTGCATCGGTGCAACTGTTAGCCTCGTCGGCAATGGCACTCAATGGCTCGTGGTCTCCCAAATAATCAGTCCTCCACCATACTGGATTGTAAGCTTCATCTTTCATATGCCATCATCAGAACTGTGTAGTGTAATCCTATATGCAATCGCGCGTATCAACTTAAGCTGCAAATTTTACTAGGTGTTTGCTGCTTCAATTTTCTATGCTCTTTCTTTCAAATTCTTGCTACTGCGACATATGAATTTGTTCTTAATGACTCTTGGGCATGTGCCCTGCAGATGTTTATAATGGCAGCAGTAGCAGGCAATACATTGTCGTGGATGAATACATCTGTCTTTACTTTGTCAGTGCGCAATTTCCCTCGCAACCGTGGACCAGTGGCGGGACTCTTCAAGGCTTACATGGGATTATCAGCTGCAATATATTCTCATTTTTGCGATTATTTCTTTTCCAGCTCGGCCTCGAAGTACTTGCTAATGTTGTCGACAGCTCCCCCCACATTCTGCCTTATCACAGCCGTCTTCTTCCGGCAAGTACCAGCTGCAGTAACCGCTGAGGATGACAAGGTGGAGCAGCAGAGCCTTTTTATGTTCACCGTAATGTCAATTGCCTTAGCGCTGTTGCTTGTCGTGAAAAGCCTTGTGCCCGGTCTTCAAGAAGGAATAGCCCAGTCGGTGGTCACGGCCCTCCTCTTTGTTTTGCTGGCGGCACCAGCTCTTGTCCCAATAGTGCTGTTTTTTAAGGTTAAAAAGAAGCTGGCTGTGGGTGTGTCATATCTGGATGACGGTGTAAAGCCAATTGCAGAGGATGAATTGACAAAACCTTTACTGGATCAATCAGAAATTGATGTTGAGGGAGACAAGAGCAGCCCCGCTGGCCAGGAGAGTGGATGGCTATCGCGGCCTGTGCCTCGTCTCGGGGAGGATTGGTTCACTCTCTCGCTTTTCAAGACCTGGCATTCTTATGTTCTCTATGCCACGCTGTTCTTCGGTACAGGCGCAGGCATGTCCTTTGCTAACAATCTTGGGCAAGTGGGGCAGTCGTTCGGCTTCAGTACAGTTACTCTCTTCACCTCCCTCTTCAGTCTCGGAAATTTCTTTGGCAGGATCACATCTGGCAATGTCTCTGAGTATTTTCTGAAGTAAGTATCCCATTAATTTGCTAGCTTCTAAATAAAAAGAAAAATCACGGCTTCGCAATTGATTGATCATCTACTTAATCACAAGGAAATTTTGGAAATTTTCTCATGTAGGAAAACCGAGTCTTTCTTAGTGTTTTTCATACAATGCATAACATCATGAGCTTATGCTCGATAGCACCGCATACCTAGCTAGGTACAACTGGGGGCAAGGGACCACCGGCCCCCCCACCGGGTCGGCGGTCCCTTGCCCGCAATCTTACCCAGCTAGGTATATTGCGACGCCTCCCTCACAGAAGCTCATGATGTTGAGGTAAGTCACAATGTGGGAAATATTATGAGAATTTGTCCAAAACTTCTTGTGAATGAATGTAGGACACTGAGCACACCAAGGCCAGCATGGATAGGGGTGGTAAAGCTCCCCATGATTGTGCTCTTCACATGGCTCTCTTTTGGATCAGGAGCATCCTTATACGCAGGCTCGTTGATCGTGGGCTTCTCGCATGGCTCCCTCATCACTCTCACGATTCCCACCATCTCGGAGTTCTATGGGCTCAAGTACTTTGGCACCAACTATATGGTTCTAAATACACATATTCTTGCAGGTTCCATCGTTTTCTCGGGCATTATAGCTGGTTATTTATATGATCTACATGCCACCTATGAAGATGGAGAGAGCTCACTAACCTGCTATGGGGCATCTTGCTATGGGACCACCTTCCGCATTTATGCGGGCTGCCTTGCCGTTGCCCTACTCCTTGATGTGCTTCTCACTTTTTCCAGTAGGCATCTATATAGACGCTTCAAGGACATCAACACACATGTCAAAGACAGTGCAGTGCACAAGTCCATCGAGAAATAAAAAATTTTGGGGCTAGGAAGGACAGCTCCAATTTATTCTTTGGTTTTTAAGATCTACAAAATTTCTACCGGGGTTTGGTTTTGTTGTCTTTGACAGACGACAGAGTGAAGTACCTGGTTACTGGTTACTGTTGCTCAAAATCATCAGTGGATGCATATTGATTGATTGGTGTGGGTAAGAGTGGACATGTATAGTAATCATTGGGATTGGATATATGTTATAACTTATTTTGGTGCTCTTATGTAATTTCTGCTCTAGTTCTCAAACCCTTATTTTTCTTTTGGCAACCGAACCGACAAAAGTGTCCTTTAAGGGTTTTGGAAATAAATCAAATACTCCTATCATATTATCATATGCATGTGTTTATAGAGGCCTTACTTTAGCTCAAAGCTAATACCACATTTTACGCAGGAAAAATAAGGAACACTCGCTCGCAACTTTCAGTTGTATGGTCATGAGGATCTTTCAAAGCCAAAGAAGTGCTCATTTTGATTAAAAAAACAACATATTTGCTAATTGAACCTCATTCTACACAAGGTACAAAAATCTCTAAATAGCGACCTTAATTTTTCTGAAACATCAACCAGTTCTGGACCAACGTCTGCTTTTAAAATTTTTCTTTTGAACATAGAATTAAATTTTTAAAAAGTGTATTTTTTACATTTTGTTGACCTATCATTGGTGTCTATGTCTATGCCTACTTTATAAGTGCTTCACTTTTCATACTCCTATTTTTAACTTTCATGTTTAAGCACTAAAGCATTAAAACCTCGGGGGGTGCACTATATAATCATGTTAATGTATAACGTGAGTTCGAAAAGAGGGGTTTTAAAACACACAAAATTTAGGCAATTTAACAAAGATACATTAAAATAAAGGGTTTTTATATTCAATTTTGAAAAAAAAAATTAAAATAAGGAGTCATTGTATTCATTAAAACATGTTAAAAGAGGGATTTTTTAAATACCTTGCGAACGCACGTTATATAAGAGGGTATTGAATGGTGAACCTCGCGAGATTAAAACATGTTTCTTTAAGACAATTTTAAAAAAGTGCATTTTTTACATTTTGTTGACCTATCATTGGTGTCTATGTCTATGCCTACTTTATAAGTGCTTCACTTTTCATACTCCTATTTTTAACTTTCATGTTTAAGCACTAAAGCATTAAAACCTGGGGGGGTGCACTATGTAATCATGTTAATGTATAACGTGAGTTCAAAAGGAGGGGTTTTAAAACACACAAAATTTAAGCAATTTAACAGAGATACATTAAAATAAGGGGTTTCTATATTCAATTTTGAAAAAAATTTCTAAAATAAGGAGTCATTGTCTTCATTAAGACATGTTAAAAGAGGGATTTTTTTAATACCTTACGAACGCACGTTATATAGGAGAGTATTGAATGGTGAACCCCCCGAGATTAAAACATGTCTCTTTAAGACAATTTCGAACCTATCAAGTTGCACCAAGTTAAAATTGTACGTTTATGTTTGAATCTAAGTTGGAAAGGAACCATGTTCATTGAGTGAAATTGAGCAATTTTAAGACAACGTAGTATTAACTTAAAATGAGTCCGATTTTGGTAAAATGGAAAATTATTGATGCATTTGGGTATTTAGGATATCAAGTGTTCCCAAAATCAAGGAGGAAGAACGATAGTGGGAACTCTATAAACACACTCAAAATTGCCCTTTGTCTTTTGATTATGAAGATACTTTCAAAATATTCATCAAAATGAATTTTATTAGCAAAATCAATACTGAAATTTTTTCCTAAATAAGCCGGATCTTCTACCACCTATTTATTAGAAGCATAACAACACCTTCAGAACTACCTATGTTAGCTATGTAACACTGTAGAAGTCACTAAGCTATGTTTTAGGATAATCTAATCTCAATTTCATGAAAATTGGTAAAAAACGACACATTTGTTTTACTCTAGAATCTCATGAAATGCTCTCTTGAGACTCCCTCTCTCTTAGGACGAGATACTCTCTTGAACCCGAGGCCAAAATTTTCAACCAAGGGTAGCCGGACGTGATTGCGAGGTGTTCTAAATAAACCAACCAAGCAATGCTGCTGCATTGTAAGTGGAATGCTAACTGCCTGGGACGACCTGCTTGCATTGTGCATTGCCTGCCTTCCACATGCTCTGTTGGCCTCTGCATGTCGCTCGTCCGCACCTATAGATACTCTCCTACTATGTCCGCTGCACCGCGCAACACCTGATTTCCCCCCTCCAATTTTCACGGGTCTCACTAGATTCACAACGTTTTTTGAATTTGAAACGGTCGGTACACCCTACGAGTTAGGTTTAAAAATGTTATTCACACCCAACTTTGAAGGTGGAATCACTAGCCCAAAAAACTTCCAAGTTCTTTTCAGGTCATAAGTTAGTTTTGTGGATATAGAGCATTTTAGGACTTCCATGGCATCTAAGATAATTTAAGGAAATGGGTGGATCAAGTTGACGGATCAGCATATTACCATCATTAACATCTATGGACCATGCTCGGCGAAAGAAAGAGAAAAGCTACTGAAACCAGTAGAAGAGATCCAAATCGAAGCGGAATGGATTCTTGTGGGAGATTTTAATATGGTAGAGAAGAGAAAGGACATAACATGCTCATCGACTATGCTAGCTGGATCGAAAAGATCCAAATGGTTAATCCTATGTGAGAAGTTCTCTCATCGAATATGTGGGAGGTAGGGCCTTGGAATAGCATGCCAGGGTTCACGTACACTAGTTTACAATACGTCGGTACAACTTCTCGGCTAGATCGTTCCTACTGCTCACATCAAGCCGATTGGTTGCCATTATCATTTAAGTTGACGGTAATATCCTCATAGTGCTTTTCGGATCACTCGCATATAAACATTAATCCTAAAACAACCAAAGGAGAAGATCATTGTCCACAAGGGTCTAAGAAGCTACTCATCATGACTGGGACGCATCTACTCCAAGATCCCCTTTTCAAAAGCCTAGCATCGAAAGCTATGAGCAAGCTTCAAAAAGATGTAGGTGCGGCTAGCCCTAGGGCCTGTGATATCTTCACAGAGAATATTTAGAAAGCGATTGAAACTGCAGGCCCTAAATGGAAGAAGCACTAGGAGGCGCGCCAAAAGTAACTCACTGACGAGTTTGAGCTGTTTATTAGGAAGAGGATGAGGTCTAGGAGGTCCTCTTTATTTGCCATGAGATTATGGAGGTGATTAACATTTTGACGAATAGGTGCATGCCATGTGTGCAAAAATGGTGGGTGTGTAAGAGAGATGTAAGAATGGCCAAAGTATGCACTTTTTCCCTCAAAAAAGGCGGGGGACAACTTTATGATTTTCGGCCTTTCATAACTCCTACATATGATCTCCGATTTGAGCGAAGATTATAGATCTATAATCTACATGATGAGCTCTTTCCGTAGATATGTTACTTGATATAGTTTTGCCTGAGAGATTTTAAATTTTATTTTGGGGGGGCAATTTGAATATCAACCACAAAAGGATTGAAGAAAGTGTGCACCATGAAATGTGCTTTTAGGTACTTTCAAACTGAATCAAAACTAAGGTGTTTGTATATAGTTGAGTGATATCCCTTTCCTTGCAATAAGTTACTGAGAATCATGAATTTCTCCCTTATAGGCTTCTTTGTGCTTCTAGAGCCTACAGATGGATGCCCCTAAGATGGGCACTCTCTCCAAATTTGTAGTCAGAGGGCTAAAAAATGTCATACTTGGTAATCCAGTGCCGTGAGCAAGTGACGTACCGACAAGGAGAGCAGCCACATGATAGAAAATCTCATGGCGGCAGTGGCTCTCTAGCTTGAATGCAAGCCACAAATGTGAAGGTGCAATTGGGAGGTGAAGTGATGATGGGATCGAACCATGAGAGTCGTGGCTTTCAACTTGGATCTCTCTCTCTCTCTCTCTCTCTGTCTCTCTCTCTAACATGCCAAGTGCATATTACCTTACAAGGCTCTCTTTTTCTATCTCTATTGAACAAGATATAGAGCTCTCTATCCCTCCCTACCTATCTTGGAAACTACTCTAAAACTTTTGGTTATGAAACATAAGCTACACCATGGAATTCATCTACCTCTCCTACCTATTCCAATGCTAAAGTCTACATGTTGATATCAATGTATTTCTTGCAAAAATCTAAAAGTGATGGCAATGATGGGAAAGGATGAGAAAATCGTGTGCATACTTAGGGAGGTGAGGGGTATCATACCCTCCTTTCTTGGGATATACCTATGGGTGATCTTGGAAAATGCATTAAAGATACCATGCATTGGGCGAGAAGGGTGAAATGGTGCATACTTAACAAAAGTGACTTGATATATGCTCTTTTGATAGGATGTGTGTCACCCATGTTGCCACAATTCATAGTAGAATTTAGCAAGAGAAATAAATTACTGGTACATTCGTAAGAAAATTTAAAATGCTACCCAAGCCTGTGTGTGTGTTTGTGTGTGTGTGTGTGTGGAGGCCACAAAGAGAGAGAGAGAGAGAAAGAGAGAGAGAGAGAGAGAGAGAGAGAGAGTGGTGAGGGAGGCCAACAAGGGAGAGATAGAGAGAATGTGTTGTGTGTCCTATGGGTGTATATTAGGATACACACAGATGCACACAAACACACACATATATTTGTATACACACATAGGTACGTACACACATACTCACATGTTTGAGCTTGATTTGTTTTTTGGGAATGACCCTTGGTAAGGGCGAACAAGAACCACAAGGCGGGTCACGTGAGTTCATGATGGACAATGACAAACTACGCTCGTCAGTGGAAAGGGATGGAGATGCATGACAAGTTGCTTGCCCCGCGGTGGTCTAACCTAAAACTTGGAGGAATAACGAGCGAGCTAGTCATTAGGAGAAAGTTGGACTCACTTTTGGGCCTTTCAGTTCTAGAGAGAGAGTGGCGCTCGACCAATGAGGAAGAGGCTAACGTTACGTTGAAAATCGACATTTTGGAGTCAAGCTCTTTTAAAAAAAGGGAGGAAATTTTATTTTGGTTCATCAAATTGCACAATTTCACGCTTTCAAGGCATAAATGCCGTAAGTCGTACTAACTATGTACCGAGGAATTTCAGAACTTTCATTGAAGACTCTATCTAGTACTTTGTTCCCGCCCAAATATGACTTTGAGTAGCTCTACTTCCCTCTCAAAACTTCTTCCCTTTTTTATATTTGCGCTAACCTTTCAGTGTATTCATTCTACTGCAAACCATGTCTACTTCTCGAAGGCCTAGCACTACCATTGACTCTGTTAGCATTTTTAATAGTTATACTACAGACGATCAAGCATGGATTCCATCTCGTATAACTATCGGAAGTTGGGTTCTACTGCAAACTAGGAGGAGGAAGAGGAGGCAACGCAATGATTTCGTGGAGGCTTTCAAGGGTCAAGTTAAAGAGTTTAAAGTGTGTACACAAAGCAAGCGGGTGAAAGAGGTCCTCATACAACATGCTTTCCAGCATGCAAACTTAAGGTTGCAAACATCTCCTCCAAGTTTTCCAAGGCATCGACCCAGCTGTAAGTTATTTCAGCATCTCGCTTAGTGCATGATTATATTCGAATATTAAGTGGTGGATATCATCTTTGGTATGTTTCAGATATTTATCCATCGAATAGGACAGATTGGCAACCAGTTGAGAGTATAGTTGGGATTTTTGATACTTTCCATGCATTTATTGGTGAGCAAATGTACCGAGGAAGACAGCACAAGGAACTTGCAGATAATGGAATTTTCTTTTATGATATGTCATATGTGGAACCGAGAACTTCCATTGGTTGGGGTCGTGTAGCTCCTTTGTCACTTCCATCCTTTGACAACAAGGATTGGTCCCTGCCTACTTCGCAAACTAGTGAAAGCTTCAGGAATAAGTTGTTTCAGGATATACAAAAGTCCCTCAAGTATTCAATTGCCACAAAAATAGTTCGGCTCGCACTATTTATGCCTCTTGAAGTGTTTGCAGATTTTTTCTTCGATGAGCAAATAAGAACTACCGCAACAATGTTCATTTGCAAGTCTGAGAGCTGTTTGGACTTTTTAGATGATAACTGGGATTGGAAACAATCACAGAACAAAATCTGTATTTTGCAAAAGAAGTCCATAATTTGCAAGTTCATTATAAGCTCTCAAAATTTCTTAGTATCGTTTTACTATATTAGATATCATCTTCTTAGTGGGCAGCTTATTCCACTCGACCAAGATACAGAGAACAGCCTCGAGAACAAACCTTTATCAATGGAGCTCTACTTTCGAGACAACCTACTTACTGTGATGGAGACAATGTCAAGCACAACTCTGGCACAGCTCAGGATAGATCTTACATGTGAAGAACTTCCACTTTTGCCAGAATTGTATGCATTCAGTCTCAACAATAGAAAGGTGCTTACTAAATCGATAAATTTTGATTGTCTTTAATACACTATGACTGAATCTAACTTTTTCTTCTTTTCAGATTCCAAGGCGCAAGGAGAAAACAACATTGTGCAAGGAGTCCATAACAAATACACTTCACTTAATTGCTTCCACCGAAAGCTAGGTCATATACCTTGTGCACGCAAAGAGCTTTGATGCCAGGCAAACCATGATGGACTCTTCAAAATAACTAATGCAGAGATATTTTCAATGTTTCAAAAATGTACATTTTCAATGTTTCAAAACTTTACAGATTGTGTTGTATCTGTCAAGAGTAATTTGCTCCCTTTCCCAACTATTGTCCTCTCCCTCGGTTTGTGCCACTCGTCCCCTGTTCTCTCCCCCGGTTTGTGCCACTCGTCCCCTGTCCTCTCCCCCGGTTTGTGCCACTCGTCCCTTGCCCTCTGCTCCGGTTGCTGCTACCTCTGCCTCTGGGGACGCTGGTCTCGGGCATACTTTCACGTCGCTCAAAATCATGGGCCTCTTCCATGGCTTCCCATGGTTCTTGCACGTGTGAAGCTTCCCGCTGTTCTTGCTCTTGCCGTCGACGTGCAGCCCATTCCTCTACTTATGCGGCGTCCACATAATATTGGTTTATTGCTTCTTGCATATTTTGAACTTCTTCTTGAGTCTGATTGTGGCGTTGGGTCATTTCGTTAATGCGAGCCTCTTCGAACTCGTCAGCTCTCGTCGCTTCCTCTCTTGTGCGTCTGTTTACCGAGATTATAATATGCTGGATGGCCATTACAGAAAAATGTCGCACATCGTTGTTGGTGTAGTTATGTAATCGAAGTTCCTGTAGAAGCGTGATACAGACATCTGTTGCTTCATACATACGTTGCAGCAAACAATAAAACAGCAGATTACTTATGTTCGGTATATCCATAATCTGACTGATGAGCAACACGAAATTTAAACAGGTTCGCCAGCCACAGCTATAGTCATCAGTTTGCGTGGGCACGGTTACCCGTTCGTGCTTGACTACATTTCCTAGATCATGTTCTAACAAAAGATGTTCTACACAACATACAAGTTTTTTCACGGTAGTACATACATAACCACTTGAGTCAGCAACACATTCAAAGAGACACTACACTGTTTTCCAAATGTACCCAAATGGACCTTACGTTTTAACACGACCGTGATACGCCCTGCTTTGCTCGGAGTTTGCGTAGTAAACAATCTTAGCTTCCATGTCAAATAACATCAGACTCCAATGATCACTACAAAGACACCATCAAAGATGAGGAGAGATTCGCAATGCAAGATTTTTTTTACAAGGCAAGAAAATACTCACGATTGATTGTACGTAGTGACCAGAAAGCGCGCTAGATCAAAGTTGACTCTGCTAAACCAGTTCATCAGACTCAAAAAGGAATATGACTTGTTCTGCAGATAAGGCGATATCAGCGGATCTATTACGTATACTTTCTCTTGAACCTCAGGGGGTAGAAGCGAGACAACGTGGCTAACATGAACAAAAGTCAAAAATTAGACTTGAACACCAAGTGAGTCAATACCAAGAGAGTGGGGCAGCTATCGAATTCCATACGCCACTGATTCGCTTGGTATTGACCATTGTCTTGGCTGAAATAAAGAACTTGACGACAACCTTAAAGACATGGTTCAATACCGAGCAAGTCAGCGGCGGATTCCAATTCCATAAGCAAAGACCATATTAGGTAAAGTGGGAAAATCCCAATTCCCAGGTTGGACAACTTTCAATATATCATGTATAAAATATAGAGATTTTGTCAAAAATTTGAGTTTTCTTAAGGTCTCATTCCACTTTATGCACATACAATACACAATGAAAACAACTAAAATATCATGGTTTCAATCAATTGGATTATTAGGAGAGGAGTATATTGCATCCATTATCGTTGTCTATGTTCTACTGTACTACCTACAACTTATCTCAACATGGAGAGCTTGGTCTCTAGGTCCACCACTTGTCCAAGTTAATGTAAAAGTGACTCAAGGTTCACAGCTTGTGAAAGCAAGGATCCATTGAGGAATACAATCCACTTGGCTATTTTTCCTTAATTTATTGCATGTGACATTTAAGCAAGGTCCACTTCTAATCTATAACTTCTTAATTTGAGGCATGGGGCATACATAAAATATGTAGCATATGCTCTATTGCCTCATAGGAAGGTTGGTTTCAAGGTGCACTTATCCATGCTAGCCTATCTTGGAGAAATGATGGAGCTTGCTTCTCTCCTTGTTTCAATGGAGACTAGCTTGGACAAGTGGTGGACCTTTGCTTCTCTCTATGTTTCAATAGAGTTAGCTTGGACAAGTGGTGATCTTGGAACAAAACCCCCATGTAAAACATATCATGGGTATTCCAAGTGATTAGAAAGATTACCATTTAAGATATAACCTTATAGGTTGGACAACTAGATCTTGGCTTGGAGAAATGGTGGACCTTTGATTCTCTCCATGTTTCAATGGAGTCTATCTTGGAGAAATGGTGGAGCTTGCTTCTGTCCATGTTTCAATGGAGCCTAGCTTGAACAGTTGGTGGACCTTTGCTTCTCTCTATGTTTCAATAGAGTTAGCTTAGACACGTGGTGGATCTTCAAAATAAACCAACTACTATCAATGTTGCCTAGCTTGGACAAGTGGTGGAGTGTTTCTCTACTCCATGTTTCAATGGATCTTAGCTTGGACAAGTGTTGGACCTTAAAACAAAAACCCCATGTACAACATAGAATGGATTTTCTAGATTTCAATGGAGTCTAGCTTTAACAAATGGTGGAGCTTGTCTTCATCCATGTTTCAATGAAACTAGCTTGGACAAGTGGTGGACCTTGTAACAAACCCTCCATGTACAACATATCATTGGTTTTCTAAGTGATGGGAAGGAATACCATTCAAGATATAAACTTATAGCTTGGATAAGTAGTTGACTTTAAAACCAAATTCATCATAATACAATGAAATACAGGTCAGCCAATTCCTAAATCTTGAGACCAAACCTCCCATGCTATTAGAGATAATATATTGGATAAGTGGTGGACCTTCTATTATTTTCCCATGCCTAGTTTAGACAACCGGTACACTTCGCAGCTATAAAGGTTGGACGAGTTGTGGAGCCTTGTTTCTATCCATGTTTTAATGGATCCTAGCTTGGACAAGTGGTGGACCTTGGAAAAAAGCTTCCATGTACAACATATATGAGGTTTTCCATGTTTTAATGGAACCTATCTTGGACAAATGGTGAAGCTTTCTTCTCTCCATGTTGATTTTGGAACTACCTTAGACAAGTGGTGGAGCTTTTCTTTTCTACTCTTCATAATACAATGAAGTATATGTTGGTTACATGGTGAATCTTAAGGCCAAACCTCCCATTTTACTAGAGATGATAGGTTGGACAAGTGGATCAACCTTCTATCATTTCTCCATGACTATATTGGACAATTAGTAGACATAACATCTCTCTATGTTGTCTAGAGATGAGCTTGGACAAGTGATGGACCCTGCTTCTCTCTTCCCTTGGTTTACTAGTTTGAAGACTCAGTATATATACTTTCTTAGATCTAGCTTGAACAAGTGGTGGACCTTGCATCCACAATCTTAATTCAGTACAAAAAAGTATATGAAAAAATAACATAGGAATCTTGGTTTGAAGGTCAAGCAATTAGGTTCCAAATGCACATAATAATATATTTTCCACCCATATTAAAAGAAAGTTAAATATGTTATTACCAAATTGACAAAGGAACGTCCAAGAATTATATCTTTCCATCTTGTCAGATCTAAATCTTCATCAAGGCGACATGCATGTATACATCAACTTTCAAGCCATTCAAGAATACATGCACTTAGATTCCATAGTTTTGTTTTCAAAGTCTTTTAGGTTCTAAAACTCTTTCACATAAAGTATGTAATGACAAAATTCTTGAAGCAAACATTTGTGCCCAAGAAAAAGATCCCTCTCACATATTTAAAGTCCATGAATTCTCTGATCCACACTTACAAGTTTTATTTTGACATCAAACATCAATTCTTTCATAGTTCCAAATAAATGCAACCTCGATATGAATTGACAAAAAATGAATTTCTTTTACTATATGACCCAACATAGGCCCCAATCAAATAAAAAATGAGTCCCCAAAAATTTGGGTGCACTCTAGCAATACATCAGAGTCCCCTTACAATAGGATGCACTCCAATAGTACATTGAAGTCCCCTTAGAGTAGGGTGCACTCCATTCAAGTGTTCATAAAATTGACACACCTTTAAAAAAAAAAAAAAAGACTATATCAAATTATACAAATGTTGAAAGATACACACTAGAATAAAAAAAGCATCTTATAGCCATATTTATTCAATGCTTTCGTGTTGACAAGTACACACCAAGGACATAATTTGTCTCAGAATCACTATACTGATTTACAATTGTGTTGTATGTATAGACTCTCTTATCTCTTGCATACAACCATCCTACCAACCATGGAATTATGGTTCTCTGCAAGAAGTTTTGAAGTTGCTCGGAAGTTTGCCTCCACATCTTTGGAAATATAAGATATGTCCCTGGCATGTTCCACATCACCCTATATGGAGTGTCATCAAAAATTAAGGTATTGTTTGCATCCAAATCCTCAAATATCTTCCAAATATCACTCAGATTTTTGTGATAAACCCTTGTAAATCCTAACATGATATTTGGATTTTGGCAATTTTTGTTACTCATAAACACCTTGAACTTGGTATACTGCTCAGGAAAACACTTTTGTGTGATGCGTTGCACCCTTGTTAAGTTATAGCAACTCCATATCCATAGCTCAAAGTATTCAGCACAAAAATCCAAAAAACTTTGTGCGTCTGGTCGCACCACATGATAAACTTCATCTTTGTCCTCCACAAGTCGCATGTGTTGAGCCCAAGATGGCATAGAATCTCCATGTTTCATTTCAACTGTCTTGAGAAGTAACCCCTCTAGATCCAAGATAAGTACTCTTTTGATGTCCTTGAAAGCAAGTGGTAGGTGATAAGGAGGTGATTCATTCCTTGGACAAGGTCTTGGAGGAGGTTGGATGGGTAATTCAATAGTTTTCTTCAATTTATGCCAGCATATAGCCAATCCATTTTTCTGTAATGGTTCTGAAATTAAAGAACAAGAACACTTAATGCAAACACAACAATAGACATGAGTTTTACATTGTCTACCCTAAGGTTTTATTAGATACCAAAATCCATCTATGATCTACTCATTAATAGAAAGAAAGTCAAATTAAAATCCTGACTCTTTTTTATGCTACACTCTCTCTTAGTCTCAATACCATGGAGTTCAACTAGACTTAAGTCAACTAATAACTACTACTTGTTGTTAAAGGTATGCTTGAAGTGTATAAGGCTTAACCAATGCTCTAGTGTAGAATGGGTATTTAGGTCTCAAGGTCTACCACTTATCCAAGCAAAGATCCATTTAGATATGGAAACCCAATTTTTCTTAATATAATGATATAGAGTGGACAAGTGGTGAATCCTGAGACCAAGCCACTCATGCTACTAGGGATAATAGGTTGGACAAGTGGTGGACCTTGAATGTAAACCCCCCATGTACAAAGTATCAGGGGTTTTGGGTATTTCAATGGACTCTAGCATCTTGGAAACATGGTGGAGCTTACTTCTCTCCATGTTTCAATGGAGTCTATCTTGGATAAATGGTGGAGCATCATTCTCTCCATGTTTCAATGGAGCCTACCTTGGACAAGTGGTGCACGTTTGTTTCTCTCTATGTTTGAACAGATTTAGCTTGGACAAGTGGTGGACCTTGGAACAAAATCCCCATGTAAAACATATCATGGACATTACAAGTGGTGAGAAAAAATACCATTCAATATATAACCTTATAGGTTGGAAAAGTGGTGGACCTTAACACCCAATTATTATTAATATAATGACATAGAGTGGACAAGTGGTGAATCTTGCGACCAAACCTACTAGGAAAAGTACGTTGGACAAGTGGTGGACCTTGAATGCAAACCCCCCATGTACAAAATATTACTCATGCTACTAGGAATAATTTGGTATTAAGGTCCATGTTTCAATGGAGCCTAGCTTGGAAAAGTGGTGGACCTTTGTTTCTCTCTATGTTTCAATAGAATTTGCTTGGACAAGTGGTGAACCTTGGAACAAAACCCCCATGTAAAGCATGTCATGGGCATTACAAGTGGTGAGAAAAAATACCATTCAAGGTATAACCTTATAGGCTGGACAAGTGGTGGACCTTAGCACCCAATTCCTCTTATTATAATGACATATAGTGGAAAAGTGGTGAATTGTGAGACCAAACCTACTAGGGATAATAGGTTGGAGAAATGGTTGACCTTGAATGTAAATCACCCATGTACAAAATATCATGGGTTTTGCGTATTTCAATGGAGCCTAGCATCTTGGAGACATGGTGGAACTTACTTCTCTCCATGTTTTAATGGAGCCTATCTAGGAGAAATGGTGGAGGTTCCTTCTCTCCATGTTTCAATGGAGCCTAGCTTGGACAAGTCGTGGACCTTTGTTTCTCTCTATGTTTGAATATGGTTAGCTTGGACAAGTGGTGGATCTTGGAATGAAACTCCCATGTAAAACATATCATGGGCATTTCAAGTGGCGAGAAAGGATACCATTTAAGATATAACCTTATAGGTTGGACAAGTGGTGGACCTTAACACAATATAATGACATAGAGTGTACAAGTGGTGAATCTTGAAACCAAACCACTCATGCTACTAGGGATAATAGGTTAAACAAGTGGTGGGCCTTGAAATAAAACCCCCTAGAGTGTTTCAATGGAGCCTAGCTTGGAAACATGGTAAAGCTTGCTTCTCTCCATGTTTCAATGCAGCCTATCTTGGATAAATGGTGCAGCATCATTCTCTCCATGTTTCAATGGAGCCTAGCTTGGACAAGTGGTGGACCTTTGTTTCTCTCTATGTTTGAATAGAGTTATCTTGGAAAAGTGGTGGACCTTGGAACAAAAACCCCATGTAAAACATATCATGGGCATTACAAGTGGTGAGAAAAAATACCATTCAATATATAACCTTATAGGTTGGACAAGTGGTGGACCTTAACACCCAATTATTCTTAATATAATGACATAGAGTGGATAAGTGGTGAAATTGGGACCAAACCTACTAGGGAAATAGGTTGGACAAGTGGTGGACCTTGAATGTAAACGCCCCATGTACAAAATATCACTCATGCTACTAGAAATAATTTGGTATTAAGGTCCATGTTTCAATGCAGCCTAGCTTGGAAAAGTGGTGGACCTTTGTTTCTCTCTATGTTTCAATAGATTTATCTTGGACAAGTGGTGTACCTTGGAACAAAACCCCCATGTAAATCATGTCATGGGCATTACAAGTGGTGAGAAAAAATACCATTCAAGCTATAACATTATAGGTTGGACAAGTGGTGGACCTTAACACCTAATTCCTCTTAATATAATGACATAGAGTGGACAAGTGGTGAATCATGAGACCAAACCTACTAGGGATAATAGGTTGGACAAGTGGTGAACCTTGAATGTAAACCCCCCATGTACAAAAAATTATGGGTATTGGGTATTTCAATGGAGCCTAGCAACTTGGAGACATGGTGGAGCTTATTTCTCTCCATGTTTCAATGGAGCCTATCTAGGAGAAACAGTGGAGGTTCCTTCTCTCCATGTTTCAATGAGCCTAGCTTGGACAAGTGGTGGACCTTTCTTTCTCTATATGTTTTAATAGAGTTAGCTTGGACAAGTGGTGGACCTTGGAATGAAACCCCCATGTAAAACATATCATGGGCATTTCAAGTGGTGAGAAAGGATACTATTTAAAATATAACCTTATAGGCTGGACAAGTGGTGGACTTTAACACATATTTCTTCTTAATATAATGACATAGAGTGTACAAGTGGTGAATCTTGAGACCAAACCACTCTTGCTACTAGGGATAATAGGTTGGACAAGTGGTGGACCTTGAATGTAAACCCCTCATGTACAAAATTATGGGTTTAGGGTATTTCAATGGAGCCTAGCTTGGAGACATGGTGGAGATTGCTTCTCTCAATGTTTCAATGGAACCTATCTTGGAGAAATGGTGGATCATCCTTCTCTCCATGTTTCAATGGAGCCTATCTTGGACAAGTGGTGGACCTTTGCTTCTCTCTATGTTTTAATGGAGTTAGCTTGGACAAGTGGTGGGTCTTGGAACAAAACCCCTTTGTAAAACATAGCATGGACATTACAAGTGATGAGGAAAAATATCATTCAAGATATAACCTTATAGGTTGGAAAAGTGGTGATGGACCTTGACAAGTGGTGAAGGATACCATTTAAGATATACCCTTATAGGTTGGACAAGTGGTGGACCTTAACACCCAGTTATTCTTAATATAATGACATAGAGTGGATAAGTGGTGAATCTTAAGACCAAATCACTCATGCTACTAGGTATAATACGTTAGAGAAGTGGTAGACCTTGAATGTAAACACCCCATGTACAAAATATCATGGTTTTAGGGTGTTTCAATGGAGCCTAGAATCTCGGAGACATGGTAGATCTTGATTCTTTCCATGTTTGAATGGCACCTATCTTGGAAAAATGATGGAGGTTACTTCTCTCCATACTTCAACGGAGCCTAGCTTTGACAAGTGGTGAACCTTTGCTTCTCTCTATGTTTGAATAGAGTTAGCTTGGACAAGTGGTGGACCTTTGCTTCTCTCTATGTTTGAATAGAGTTAGCTTGGACAAGTGGTGGACCTTGGAATGAAACCCCCGTGTAAAACATATCATGGGCATTTCAAGTGGTGAGAAAGGATACCATTTAAGATATAACCTTATAGGTTGGACAAGTGGTGGACCTTAATACATAGTTCTTCTTAATATAATGACATAGAGTGTACAAGTGGTGTATCTTGAGACCAAACCACTCGTGCTACTAGGGATCCTAGCTTGGACAAGTGGTGGACCTTGGAAAAAAGTCCCCCTGTACAACATAGATGAGTTTTTTCATGTTTTAATGGAAGAGAGATTCGACAAATGGTGGAGCTTGCTTATCTCCATGTGGATTTTAGAACTAGCTTGGACAAGTGGTGGAGCTTTGCTTTTTTACTCTTCATAATACAATGATGTATAGGTTGGTTACATGGTGAATCTTAAGGCCAAACCTCCCATCTTACTAGAGATGATAGGTTGGACAAGTGGTCAACCTTCTATCATTTCTCCATGCCTATAATTAGACAATTAGTAGAACTAGCATCTTTCTATGTTGTCTAGAGCTGAGCTTGGACAAGTAGTGGACCTTGCTACTCTCTTCCCTTGGATTATTAGTTTGAAGACTCATTATATATACTTGCTTAGATCTATATAATTACTCATTAGTTAGGTTACAAGTGGGTATGTAATTTGTTAGCCTCAAGGGACTTTGAATATTGAATAGTAAGAAAGTCAAGTGCTGGTTTGAAGATCTTTTGCTTATCTAAACTAGACTCTAACTCAATAATAAGTTTCATAAGTTCCACGAATTGTCCTATCTAGGCTCCAAAAGAGTCTTAATTGGTTTGTGCTAGATTATAACTTCCTTGATGGGGTAGAATCCTAGAAAAATGAGGCACTATAAGTTTTACCTTAGCTCAAATGGATTTTTCACTTAAACTCGACTGCAATTTGGCTATCTAGTCTTTGTCTCGATGGAGTTTAACACTAGATACATAGTAGTGATATTTAAGCTTCATGTCTCTTCACTTGATCGAGATATGAGACCATACTTTCAAGGTCACCACTTGTCTTACCTAAAGACCAATGTGAGACATGGGAGCAAGAAAGCCATCCGATATTGTTTTAAGGACTATTACATAGGCAATCAATAACTTAAGTAAAGCAAAAAGACTTGGATCTTTCACAATTAATAACTTAAGTAAAGCCAAAAAGACTTGGATCTTTGACAGTTTTTTTCAAACTAAAAAAGCACAATCTCATGCTAACAAAACTATAAATCACAATTGAAAGGTTTGAACAAGAAAAAGATCAACAATCTTAATAAGAAGGATACTTTTCATTTCATTTGATGATTACAAACTAAAATAAAGTCTCTCAAGAAATTGATAAACAAAAAATGTAGGTGACTGCTTCATTATTTTGAGCAAAAATATCAAAATCTCTATTGATTGAGCTCCATCTAGTAGTATCCTTTGTAAGATCCTGCAAGAAGGAATAAAAAGAAAGATTTGTTAGATACCATGCACATGAGTGTTCAAGCATGTGTATCAAGAATATATGACATGTCACTAGTACCTTAGGGTTGCTTTCTATCCAGCCTTAGAAGATTGTTCTCAGCTTTCACCTTATTTATATAAGCCTTTGCTGTGGTTGCCTTCAAAACTCCTTTTGTGTTACAACCCAATTGCCTAGCTAAAGTGGTCAATTGTGACGCCTTCATGCTTTCAATGGGTGTACGCTCCTTTGCCAAGATCTCTTGTATTTGGGCTCTTCTCATTTCATTGCGGTGGCTTGTGTCACTTGCATCTTCAATGATAGTTTCATCTCTGTCACCTTTTGCAGGTGGTATTCTTCTTGTAAAGAACACCTTAGCTGACCAAACATCATTTTTCTGCTTCCAATACTCCATGATTTGTTTGTATTCACTATCATTTGTCACTATAGGTTGTCCATAACGATTAGAAGCAATTAAATCACGCACATCCCTTCTCTCATCAAGCTGAATCAAGTATGGCAGTAGCTCCTCCAAGAGCATATTGTCAACCATCTTCTCAGCATCAAATTGTGGTGGAAAAATGCAATTGTTTGCTGGTGAAATACATCCCTTGTAAGGAGAGTCATCAATAAGCACTGTTCTTTGTGGATCACATTCAAACCCCATGGCAATTTTGGCTAGAGGCTTGAACATTGCCTCAACGTTTGGATTGTCGGGTCTAAACAATTTTTGAGTTTGAGCGGTGTAGCAAACATCTTGCGACCAAATTGCAAAGAAAGGCAATGTATCCTCAGCTAAGTTGTTTAGTGCTGCAAGGATTTGATACACATTATTCCTAGTAGCTGTCGACCAAATTGCAACATTAAACCTTTGTAAAATAGTCTTCAAGAATTGGATGCAACCTGGCCTGAGTATAATATATCTTTTTGAATCCATTTGCACTGAGTTGTGGTGTGAGGATGGTTGAGGGGAACGTTTCAACAATAGACCATTTAAATCCAATATAATTGTAAGCATGGATTTCTCAACATCTACGCTACATGACGTAGTACCAATTGGCAATAGCTCGTGAGTGGACTTTTCAGTCTCTTTTGATGTATGTTGCATTTTTGAAGCATCGATTTCTTGGTTCTCATTATTGGAAGCTTGCTCAAGTTGCACAACACTAGACTCTAGTATAGAAATATCATCCATCTTGGGCACTTTAGAAACCATAGAATCTATGGATTCTATAGTTGTTGACTGAACCATAGGAGCATTATCCATCCCAGTTTGTGAATCTAAGAAAACACACACACAAATGGTATCTCAAAACCACTAGAATTTTATTCACCATATTTATATGTAGAACTCCTAGTAAGAAATTTATTTAAGGTAAAGTCGTTGTTAGAATCCTTGCAACCATTTTCAGCATTCGTACACCAAACACCACTTGTCTAAAATACAATCTACTAACTCAACATTTTCCATCCTACACTTTATTAAAGATGAGTACTTAAAGTGAAAACTAAAAGCCACCCTTGTTGAGGAAACATGGATACAAGGTCCACCAAATGTCCAACCTAGACTACAAGAAAATAATTAGAGATTTGGCTTAGATTTGGATTCAAAGGCCACCACTTATTCAAGTAAGATAACTCCACTTGTTTAAGACAGTAATGTTTGAAGCCCCACCACTTGTCCAACCTAGACATTGATTAAATTTTGGTAAGATTTATCACAAATCTAGAGTAGAATCAAGATTCTATGGCCAAGGTAGTCAAATATGTTAGACAACACACAAAGCATAAGAGCACTCTAGATTCTCGTTGAGCATAAACTAAACAATAATCAAATGTTATATTCACTTGAGATTTCATCCATGAAAAATGAAAATGATGCATGTACTTGAGATTTCCATCCATGTACAATACTTTACAATGTCAAGTAAAGTTATAGTCAGCAAACAACTCTTCTCCTGCTTCAACTTGACAAATAGTCTCAATGCATACATGGCCATATTCTTCTGACTTGATGTGTGAAGAGGTGCATTTATGCCAAGGTGGCAAATTTGGATCAAATGTATAGCGTACGTTGGGACAGACATTTGTACTGTGAGAACTATTTATATAGCCCGACACGTTTCCTTCTTCTACACAACCAATAATGTATGATTGATCTTCCTCTTCTTCTATGTTTGGATCCTCTAGAAGAGAATATTTATAAGCTCTTGGAAATATTTTGCATATCTTTTTCCAGTCTTGAAATCTATACTTATGCCCTCCATAGTTTAGAATAGTCAAACCACTTTCCAGGGTAGTATGCACAAATAGCCCATAACCAGCTCCTTCAATACATGAAAGTCGCACTTCAAAATCCACACCGTTAATATGGAAAATTACATCTTTGGGAATAGGAAAAGTTGGTGTCCCAAAAGGATCTTCATGCCAATCATAGTGTGAAATACATCTAGTTTTTATATCACTTAACTCCTTTGTGTCTGCAAAAAGAAGAAAATATTATGCATAAAATAATGACAATATCAAAGAAAGATATCATTATTTTATAGTCCAATAGGTCCATTGTATGGAAGACTTAGAGTGCCTCTTACATGGTGCCTCCAAGGTTTCCAAAAAATAAAATCATTGGAAAAAAAAGGCCACTGTGTCTCCAATCTATTGCCCATTTGAAGCATAGAGAGAACCAAGGTCCACCACTTGTCCAAGCTAGACATGGAGCATTGACACAAGATCCAACACTTATCCAAGAACCCTATAGTATATGTGGTAACATGGGATGCATTGATGCAACAAAAGTAGTCTAGCCTCCTCATCCATCTCTTTTTTCTTGTAGCCTAGAGGGATTAGTTTCAAGGTCTATCACTAGTCAAAAACTACACATAGAACATTGATACAAGGTTCCACCACATGTGAAACCTATCATCTCTAGTAGCATGGATGGTTTGATATCAAGGTTCATCGCGTGTCCTACCTATACTCTATTGTAGCATATAGATTCTGGTTTGGTGGTACTACACTTGTCCAAACTTGGCTTGTTGTTGATATCTGGAGGTAATCAAGGGTCCTCCACTTGTCCAAGTTAGGCATATAAAACAATTGCAAGGTCCACCATGTGTACAACATATGATTGATTATAGCATGCATGGTCTTATTTCATGGGCAACCATCTTCTCTCCAACATGTGTCCAACCTCGGCTCCATTGAAGCATGGAGAGAAGCAAGGTCCACCACTTATCAAAGCTATTATTTTCTCCCAGTGCTTTCAAAACCCATAATACGTTGTACATGGGGGGGGGGGGGGGATTCTTGTTTCAAGGTCCACCCCTTGGCTAAGATTGGATCCATTGAAACATAAAGAGAAGCAAGCTCTACCATTTGTCCAAGCTAGGAGCCATTGAAACATGAAAACCCCATAATATGTTGTATACGGGGGGTGTTTTTCAAGGTCTACCACTTGTCTAAGCTATGGTCCATTGGAACATGGAGAGAAGCAAAGCTCCACCACTTTTCTAAGCTAGGATCCATTGAAACATGGAGAGAAGCAAGCTCCATTGTTTGTCTAAGCTAGGCTCCATTGGAACATGGAGAAAACAAGCTCCACCACTTGCCTATTATTGCATAGAGATTCTGGTTTGAAGGTCCACCACTTGTCCAACCTTGCCTTCATGTATGGAGATAATCAAGAGTGCAATGCTTCTCTAAGCTAGGGACATAAAAGAGTTTCAAGGTCCACTACATATACGATCTATGATGGGTTGTAGCATGGGAGGTTTCATTTTAAGGTTGACCACTTCTCCAGCTCCGCTTGTCCAACCTCAGATCCATTGAAGAATGGAGAATAAAGGTGTACCAACTCTCCAAAATAGGCAAGACAATCTCTATAAAACCCATGAATTGTTAATATATGCTATGCTGTGGAGTTTTGTTTGAAGTTCCACTCCTTATCCAAGCTACAATCCATTGAAGCATGGAACTAAGTAAGATATATCTCTAGTCCAAGATAGGATCCATTGAAACATAGAGAGAATCAAGGTCCACCACTTGTCCAAGCTATGCATGGGTAATTGATATAAGGACCACTACGTTTTCACCTATACTATGCTCTATCATGGATGGTTTCATATCCCACCAATTTTCCAACCTATTTAGTAGGTTGTATTATGGGGGTTTGGTTTCAAGGTACTTCACTTGTCTAAGGTGGGTTCCATTGAACCATGGAGAGAAACTATGTCTACCACTTGTCCGAAATATGCTCCTTTAAAACATAAAAACAAGGTCCACCACTTGTCCAAGCTAAAGTTTCTCTCCATTGAAGCATGGAGAGAAACAAGGTCTACCACCTGTCCAAAATATGCTCCATTGAAACATAAAAGCAAGGTCCACCACTTGTCCAAGCTAATATAACAAATGGGTGTTGGTTACAAGGTGTACCACACTTGTCTAAACTAGTCTTCATGCAAGGTCTACCACATGTCCAAGCTATATGAGCTTGTTTTGAAGGTCTACCACACCTCTTGAAATTAGGATCCATGTAAGGTCCACCTTTTGTCAAGCTATGCATTTAATGAGTACTAAAACTAAGTAAATTGCAGTACTTAAATACCTTTCCAAGCTCATTAAGATTTTGGTCTCTAAGGCCGGCCACCACCACATGTCTAATCTATGCTCTAATTGATTACTTATGCTAGTTCTCAAAGTCCAAACATAAGCTCCCTTCTAGCAAGGTTAGTTTAAATTTAGGCTCCAGCACCTGTCTAAGCTAGGTTCAATTTATGAAGCATCACCATTTAACCATGCTACGATCTAATGTATCATATCAAGGGGGTATTGATAAAAGGTCCAAAACTTATTGAGTTCAAGCTCTTAAGTAATTAAGTCTTTGTGAGTATTAAATGTTATAGTTTTAGTCTACAGATCCACCATTCAAAAACTCAAGTAATTTACTATTTACATTCAAACCTTGAATGCTTGAGATAAAAAATACAAACTCAATCAATACTATATAAAGCAAAATCTAACATTAAGAGTATCAAATCAGTAACAAGAAACACTAACATGCACAAGAAACTCAAAACATACGTGTCTCCATTTCCAAAAAGTCCTCCATTGACAGAGGATGGTGTTGTTGTTGTTCTTCTTCTCTTTGTGGAGAGCACTCCTCTGTAACAGGCACAATGTCGCCTGATTGCGAAGTGGATTGTTGAAGTCCAGCCCATTTTTCTATATCTTCATGAGACTTAACAAAGTCTAGCAGCATGGTCTCCACGCTTTTTGCCTCCTCCACACTATCAATTAAGCAGATAACTTCTTTTTTCTGTTGTATTCCTTCTTGTGCAACCAAGGAGCCATCACCAAAAACATCAACAAGCTTGCGGTCTTCAAAACAATATGTACGAATGTAGTGCTTGACCAAAGCTCTTTTTTTGGCCTCCAAATATTGCAAATCTGACATATCGTTATCTGCTACTTGAAGAAGAGAACAATCAATTGGCATGGGATGTTCCTCTGATCTTCTTCTCAGGTCTTCAAATGCATTGCCTTGTCCCAAGAAGGCAATAACTGTTAGGAATTGAATTGCTCCTTTGCAAGGAGCTGATGGAAAGTGATGCAATGCACCACAACAATGGTAGCTCAGATTATCTCCCATGGCGTGAAAGGCACATTGCAATTTTGTGAAGTTAGTGAAATCCACAAATGCAAGAAAGACAAATCCAGGATCTGTTGACCCTCCAGCAATAGCCAAGATCCCATCCAAAGCATTGTTAAATGTCTCCTCACTCCACTTCAAATTGCCTCCAACGTTTTTTGTCATATCTAAAACACATAAGCCAATAGGCACTTTATTATTGAAGTGGCGCATCAAGTAGAGATTGCCTTCCATTTGTAGGCTCACCACATAGATTGACCATGGCAAATCTCTAGGCTCAGTTTTCTCCTTTTGAAGGTGAATTGCCCATTGCATGTATTTTATTGCTCCATCTGGAAAAGCCATTTTCTTTGTTCCACGCGTCAAACTAGATCTGATCCATTCCTCGCATAGCATTAAAATTGTTTTATAAACAACATCATTGATGTTATACATTTTGACCACCTCCTCCCAGTCTTTACATGGTGAAGACTCATTCAAATTGTTGAAGCCTTCAAGAAGTGCATCTTGAATCAATTTGTCTTGCTTCAACTGCTTGATTCGATCATACATGTCAGTTGCATCACCATCCTTTGCACTCTTTGACAGTAAAATCTTCTCATCTCTAATCTCTTCTTGAATAGTCTTTACCTCTGATTCCTCAAGGCCACAAAGGTATCTAAATACAGTTGTTGGGGGTTTCTTATTCTCCTCTTCTAGATTTTCAATGATTTCTATCCAGCAATCATAAACTAAATCAGAGTACGTGACCATGTGTGCCTGTTTAGCAATCCAACTTGCTGCTGCACTCATTCTTGCCAATCGAAGAAAAGCCTAAAAAGAAATAGAGAAATAATTAAACTATTGAGCAAGATTTGTTAATTAAACACTATCAAAAAGACAAAGAAAATAACTTACATCCCATCCGGCACGAGATGCATGTCCCTCTGCAATTCCACTTGCTGCCTTTGGTGGTCGTCCTGAGAAGATCCATTGACTCCGTAAATGTCTCAATATTTGGCTGTAAGGTTGCTTGACATACAATGCCTGAGCCTCCTCATTTGCAATGGCAGATATAGCAGTTGCAACAAATGGAGGAGCATTCACAACAATGCGAGCCTTTCTAAATTTATACACGCTAATCAGTCTTTCAAAGATCTCTTTGTTGTTTTGTTCATTGTGAAGCAAAACTTTTGCAGCATAGATTGAATGCTGCCCATCAAGAATCCAATAATGATAATCTTTAATTTTTTGCTCCTCTACCTCTTCTACTGCCAAAGGAGTCCCCTTCTTTGATTTTGCATTTCGAACAGGCATCAAATATGCACATGCTGCAGGCTTGGTCGTACTCCGTGAAAATCCAAATAACACACTTTCAGCGTGTTTTTTATCCATAATACGTGCATTATAGTGATCAGGAGCAAGCCAACAATTTTGAATAGGGATATCAAATTCCCTATATTGGAAAGGAAAATAATTTATGTACTTATTCATTCCACCTGTATCTTTTTCTTGTCCTTTCATGGCCTCAGCTTCTAAAACATCTGGATCCACAATTCTCATCTTTGACATTGAACCCTCTGTTGATGAGGATGCCAAAGATGCCTTGTCTACATCCAAAATGGAACTAGTTCGCTTAGCTTCTACTTTCTGCACTTTTGCTTGCTTCTTTGTGGATGGTGGTCGTGAAGCTTTCACCTTTTTTCGTTGTAGTGTGGCAATGATGGAGCTTTGAAGTTGATCTGCTGTGATATTTGGATTTGATTCTGCAAACTTCCATCCTCGAGAAAACATTGTCTCTTCTTTGTTTCTAGACATGCGCTCCAATGCATATGCTCCTGGAGATAGTTGAAATTCTAGATTCATTGGAACTAGAATGTCAATGCATTCCACCTCTGGATGACTATCAACTACAGAGACAGATGCTTCCACAACTTGTCCAACATCTTCAAACAAGCTGTCATTCTCCTTTTTGGCAATAAATAGATGCACCTTATGAAATTGTGCACCCTCTATACCATGTATGTCCAAATACCATTTCCTAAGATCATTGCAAGTATAGTCAACTGAGACAGCAACCCTTGCAACCTGTTTTTTTGGAGCCATCTTTCCTGAAACAAAAAAAACCAAATGTTATTTTAACATATACTTTTTTGTAATGGATTAAGTTTGTGTGAATACAAGTTCCACCACTTGTTCAAGCTAGATCTAAGCAAGTATACATAGTGATCATTTAAGCTAGTAAACTAAGGGAAGGGAGAAGTAAGGTCCACCACTTGTCCAAGCTCAGCTCTAGACAACATGGAGAGATTCGAGGTCTACTAATTGTCTAATATAGGCTAACTATATTGAAACATAGAGAGAAGCAAAGGTCCACCACTTGTCCAATCTAGGGTCCATTGAAACATGGAGAGAAGGATGCTCCACCATTTGTCCAAAATAGGCTCCATTGAAACATGAAGAGAAGCAAGATGCACCATGTCTTTGAGATGCTAGGCTCCATTGAAATACCTTAAACCCATGATATTTTGTATATGTGGGGTTTAAATTCAAGGTCCACCACTTGTCCAACCTATTATCCCTAGTAGCATGAGTGGTTTGGTCTCAAGATTCACCACTTTTCCACTCTATGTCATTATATTAAGAAGATCTGGGTGTTAAGGTCCACCACTTGTCCAACCTATAAGGCTATATCTTAAATGGTATTATTTACCACCACTTGGAATGCACATGATGGGTTTTACATAGGGGTATGGTTCCAAGGTCCACCACTTGTCCAAGCTAACTCTATTGAAACATAGAGAGAATCAAAGGTCCACCACTTGTCCAAGCTAGGCTCCATTGAAACATGGAGAGAAGGATGCTCCACCATTTGTCCAAGCCAGGTTTGATTGAAACATGAAGAGAAGCAAGCTGCACCATGTCTCCAAAATGCTAGGCTCCATTGAAATATCTTAAACCCATGATATTTCGTACATGGGGGGTTTACATTCAAGGTCCACCACTTGTCCAACCTATTATCACTAGTAGCATGAGTGGTTTGATGTCAAGATTCACCACTTTTCTACTCTATGTCATTATATTAAGAAGATCTGGGTGTTAAGGTCCACCACTTGTCCAACCTATAAGGCTATATCTTAAAGGGTATTCTTTCTCACCACTTGGAATGACCATGATAGGTTTTACATGGGGGTTTGGTTCCAAGTTCCACCACTTGTCCAAGCTAACTCTATTGAAACATAGAGAGAAGCAAAGGTCCACCACTTGTCTAAGCTAGGGTCCATTGAAACATGGAGAGAAGGATGCTCCACCATTTGTCCAAGATAGGCTCCATTGAAACATGAAGAGAAGCAAGCTGCACCATGTCTCCAAGATGCTAAGATCCATTGAAATACCTTAAACCCATGATATTTTGTACATGGGGAGTTTACATTCAAGGTCCACCACTTGTCCAACCTATTATCTCTAGTAGCATGAGTGGTTTGGTCTCAAGATTCACCACTTTTCCACTCTATGTCATTACGTTAAGAAGATCTGGGTGTTAAGGTCGACCACTTGTCCAACCTATAAGGGTATATCTTAAAGGGTATTCTTTCTCACCACTTGAAATGTCCATGATATGTTTTACATGGGGGTTTGGCTCCAAGGTCCACCACTTGTCCAAGCTAACTCTATTGAAACATAGAGAGAAACAAAGGTCCACCACTTGTCCAAGCTAGGCTCCATTGAAACATGGAGAGAAGGATCCTCTACCATTTGTCGAAGCTAACTCTATTGAAACATGGGGGGTTTACATTCAAGGTCCACCACTTGTCCAACCTATTAACGCTAGTAGCATGAGTGGTTTGGTCTCAAGATTCACCACTTTTTCACTCTATGTCATTATATTAAGAATATTTGGGTGTTAAGGTCCACCACTTGTCCAACCTATAAGGCTATATCTTAAGGGTTATTCTTTCTCACCACTTGGAGTGACCAGCATAGGTTTTACATGGGGGTTTTGTTTCAAGGTCCACCACTTGTCCAAGCTAACTCTATTGAAACATAGAGAGAATCAAAGGTCCACCACTTGTCCAAGCTAGGGTCCATTGAAACATGGAGAGAAGGATGCTCCACCATTTGTCCAAGATACGCTCCATTGAAACATGAAGAGAAGCAAGCTACACCATGTCTCCAAGATGCTAGGCTCCATTGAAATACCTCAAACCCATGATATTTTGTACATGGGGGGTTTACATTCAAGGTCCACCACTTGTCCAACCTATTATCTCTAGTAGCATGAGTGGTTTGGTCTCAAGATTCACCATTTTTCCACTCTATGTCATTCTATTAAGAATATCTGGGTGCTAAGGTCCACCACTTGTCCAACCTATAAGGCTATATCTTAAACTTTATTCTTTCTCACCACTTGGAGTTACCAAGATAGGTTTTACATGGGAGTTTGGTTCCAAGGCCCACCACTTGTCCAAGCTAACTCTATTGAAACATAGAGAGAAGCAAAGGTCCACCACTTGTCCAAGCTAGGCTCCATTGAAACATGGAGAGAAGGATGCTCCACCATTTGTCCAAGATAGGCTCCATTGAAACATGAAGGGAAGCAATCTGCACCATGTCTCCAAGATTCTAGGATCCATTGAAATACCTTAAACCCACGATATTGTTTACATGTGGGGTTTAACATCAAGGTCAGTCACTTTTCCAAGCTATTATCCCTAGTAGCATGAGTGGTTTGGTCTCAAGATTTACCACTTTTCCACTCTATGTCGTTATATTATGAAGATCTAGGTTTTAAGGTCGACCACTTGTACAACCTATAAGGCTAGATCTTAAAGGGTATTATTTCTCACCACTTGGAATGACCATGATATGTTTTACATGGGGGTTTGGTTTCAAGGTCCACCACTTGTCCAAGCTAACTCTATGGAAACATAGAGAGAAGCAAAGGTCCACCACTTGTCCAAGCTAGGCTCCACTGAGACATTTAGAGAAGGATGATCCCCCATTGGTGGAAGATAGGCTTCATTGAAACATGAAAAGAAGCAAGTTGCACCATGTCTCCAAGATTCTAGGATCCATTGAAATACCTTAAACCCACGATATTGTTTACATGTGGGGTTTAACGTCAAGGTCAGTCACTTTTCCAAGCTATTATCCCTAGTAGCATGAGTGGTTTGGTCTCAAGATTCACCACTTTTCCACTCTATGTCATTATATAAAGAAGATCTAGGTGTTAAGGTCGACCACTTGTCCAACCTATAAGGGTATATCTTAAAGGGTATTCTTTCTCACCACTTGAAATGTCCATGATATGTTTTACATAGGGGTTTGGTTCCAAGGTCCACCACTTATCCAAGCTAACTTTATTCTTCTCATAGAGAGAAGCAAAAGGTCCACCACTTGTCCAAGCTAGGCTCCATTGAAACATGGAGAGAAGGATGCTCCACCATTTGTCGAAGCTAACTCTATTGAAACATGGAAGGTTTACATTCAAGGTCCACCAGTTGTCCAACCTATTAACGCTAGTAGCATGAGGGGTTTGGTCTCAAGATTCACCACTTTTTCACTCTGTGTCATTATATTAAGAATATTTGGGTATTAAGGTCCACCACTTGTCCAACCTATAAGACTATATCTTAATGGTTATTCTTTCTGACCACTTGGAGTGACCATGAAAGGTTTTACATGGGGGTTTGGTTCCAAGGTCCACCACTTGTCCAAGCTAACTCTATTGAAACATAGAGAGAAGCAAAGGTCCACCACTTGTCTAAGCTAGGGTCTATTGAAACATGGAGAGAAGGATGCTCCACCATTTGTCCAAGATAGACTCCATTGAAACATGAAGAGAAGCAAGCTGCACCATATCTCCAAGATGCTAGGCTCCATCGAAATACCTTAAACCCACGTTATTTTGTACATGGGGAGTTTACATTCAAGATCAACAATTTGTCCAACCTATTATCGCTAGTAGCATGAGTGGTTTGCTCTCAAGATTCACCACTTTTCCACTCGCTATCATTATATTAAGAATATTTGGGTGTTAAGGTCCACCACTTGTCCAACCTATAAGACTATATCTTAATGGTTATTCTTTCTCACCCCTTGAAAGACTATATCTTAATGGTTATCCCTAGCTATTATTGCTAGTAGCCTGAGTGGTTTGGTCTCAAGATTCACCACTTTTATTAAGAATATGTGGGTGTTAAGGTCCACCACTTGTCCAACCTATAAGGCTACATCTTAAAGGTTATTCTTTCTTACTACTTGGAGTGACCATGATAGGTTTTACATGGGGGTTTGGTTCCAAGGTCCACCACTTGTCCAAGCTAACTCTATTGAAACATAGAGAGAAGCAAAGGTCCACCCCTTGTCTAAGCTAGGGTCCATTGAAACATGGAGAGAAGGATGCTCCACCATTTGTCCAAGGTAGGCTCCATTGAAACATGAGGAGAATCAAGGTGCACCATGTCTCCAAGATGCTAGGCTCCATCGAAAAACATTAAACCCACGATATGTCGTAGATGAGGGGTTTACATTCAAGGTCCAACACTTGTCCAAGCTATTATTGGTAGTAGCCTGAGTGGTTTGGTCTCAAGATTCACCACTTTTTCACTCTATGTCATTATATTAAGAATATGCGCGTGTTAAGGTCCACCACTTGTCCAACCTATAAGGCTACATCTTAAAGGTTATTCTTTATTACCACTTGGAGTGACCATGATAGGTTTTACATGGGGGTTTGGTTCCAAGGTCCACCACTTGTCCAAGCTAACTCTATTGAAACATAGAGAGAAACAAAGGTCCACCACTTGTCCAAGCTAGGGTCCATTGAAACATGGAGAGAAGGATGCTCCACCATTTGTCCAAGATAGGCTCCATTGAAACATGACGAGAAGCAAGCTGCACCATGTCTCCAAGATGCTAGGCTCCATCGAAATACATTAAACCCACGATATTTCGTAGATGAGGGGTTTACATTCAAGGTCCACCACTTGTCCAAGCTATTATTGCTAGTAGCCTGAGTGGTTTGGTCTCAAGATTCACCACTTTTATTAAGAATATGTGGGTGTTAAGGTCCACCACTTGTCCAACCTATAAGGCTACATCTTAAAGGTTATTCTTTCTTACTACTTGGAGTGACCATGATAGGTTTTACATGGGGGTTTGGTTCCAAGGTCCACCACTTGTCCAAGCTAACTCTATTGAAACATAGAGAGAAGCAAAGGTCCACCCCTTGTCTAAGCTAGGGTCCATTGAAACATGGAGAGAAGGATGCTCCACCATTTGTCCAAGGTAGGCTCCATTGAAACATGAGGAGAAGCAAGGTGCACCATGTCTCCAAGATGCTAGGCTCCATCGAAAAACATTAAACCCACGATATGTCGTAGATGAGGGGTTTACATTCAAGGTCCAACACTTGTCCAAGCTATTATTGCTAGTAGCCTGAGTGGTTTGGTCTCAAGATTCACCACTTTTCCACTCTATGTCATTATATTAAGAATATGCGCGTGTTAAGGTCCACCACTTGTCCAACCTATAAGGCTACATCTTAAAGGTTATTCTTTATTACCACTTGGAGTGACCATGATAGGTTTTACATGGGGGTTTGGTTCCAAGGTCCACCACTTGTCCAAGCTAACTCTATTGAAACATAGAGAGAAACAAAGGTCCACCACTTGTCCAAGCTAGGGTCCATTGAAACATGGAGAGAAGGATGCTCCACCATTTGTCCAAGATAGGCTCCATTGAAACATGACGAGAAGCAAGCTGCACCATGTCTCCAAGATGCTAGGCTCCATCGAAATACATTAAACCCACGATATTTCGTAGATGAGGGGTTTACATTCAAGGTCCACCACTTGTCCAAGCTATTATTGCTAGTAGCCTGAGTGGTTTGGTCTCAAGATTCACCACTTTTATTAAGAATATGTGGGTGTTAAGGTCCACCACTTGTCCAACCTATAAGGCTACATCTTAAAGGTTATTCTTCTTACTACTTGGAGTGACCATGATAGGTTTTACATGGGGGTTTGGTTCCAAGGTCCACCACTTGTCCAAGCTAACTCTATTGAAACATAGAGAGAAGCAAAGGTCCACCCCTTGTCTAAGCTAGGGTCCATTGAAACATGGAGAGAAGGATGCTCCACCATTTGTCCAAGGTAGGCTCCATTGAAACATGAGGAGAAGCAAGGTGCACCATGTCTCCAAGATGCTAGGCTCCATCGAAAAACATTAAACCCACGATATGTCGTAGATGAGGGGTTTACATTCAAGGTCCACCACTTGTCCAAGCTATTATTGCTAGTAGCCTGAGTGGTTTGGTCTCAAGATTCACCACTTTTCCACTCTATGTCATTATATTAAGAATATGCGCGTGTTAAGGTCCACCACTTGTCCACCTATAAGGCTACATCTTAAAGGTTATTCTTTATTACCACTTGGAGTGACCATGATAGGTTTTACATGGGGGTTTGGTTCCAAGGTCCACCACTTGTCCAAGCTAACTCTATTGAAACATAGAGAGAAACAAAGGTCCACCACTTGTCCAAGCTAGGGTCCACTGAAACATGGAGAGAAGGATGCTCCACCATTTATCCAAGATAGGCTCCATTGAAACATGACGAGAAGCAAGCTGCACCATGTCTCCAAGATGCTAGGCTCCAACGAAATACATTAAACCCACGATAATTCGTAGATGAGGGGTTTACATTCAAGGTCCACCACTTGTCCAAGCTATTATTTCTAGTAGCCTGAGTGGTTTGGTCTCAAGATTCACCACTTTTATTAAGAATATGTGGGTGTTAAGGTCCACCACTTGTCCAACCTATAAGGCTACATCTTAAAGGTTATTCTTTCTTACTACTTGGAGTGACCATGATAGGTTTTACATGGGGGTTTGGTTCCAAGGTCCACCACTTGTCCAAGCTAACTCTATTGAAACATAGAGAGAAGCAAAGGTCCACCCCTTGTCTAAGCTAGGGTCCATTGAAACATGGAGAGAAGGATGCTCCACCATTTGTCCAAGATAGGCTCCATTGAAACATGACGAGAAGCAAGCTGCACCATGTCTCCAAGATGCTAGGCTCCATCGAAATACATTAAACCCACGATATTTCGTAGATGAGGGGTTTACATTCAAGGTCCACCACTTGTCCAAGCTATTATTGCTAGTAGCCTGAGTGGTTTGGTCTCAAGATTCACCACTTTTTCACTCTATGTCATTATATTAAGAATATTTGGGTGTTAAGGTCCACCACTTGTCCAACCTATAAGGCTATATTTTAAAGGTTATTCTTTCTCACCACTTGGAGTGACCATGATAGGTTTTACATGGGGGTTTGGTTCCAAGGTCCACCACTTGTCCAAGCTAACTCTATTGAAACATAGAGAGAAACAAAGGTCCACCACTTGTCTAAGCTAGGGTCCATTGAAACATGGAGAGAAGGATGCTCCACCATTTGTCCAAGATAGGCTCCATTGAAACATGACGAGAAGCAAGCTGCACCATGTCTCCAAGATGCTAGGCTCCATCGAAATACATTAAACCCACGATATTCGTAGATGAGGGGTTTACATTCAAGGTCCACCACTTGTCCAAGCTATTATGGTTATAGCCTGAGTGGTTTGGTCTCAAGATTCACCACTTTTATTAAGAATATGTGGTGTTAAGGTCCACCACTTGTCCAACCTATAAGGCTACATCTTAAAGGTTATTCTTTCTTACTACTTGGAGTGATTATGATAGGTTTTACATGGGGGTTTGGTTCCAAGGTCCACCACTTGTCCAAGCTAACTCTATTGAAACATAGAGAGAAGCAAAGGTCCACCCCTTGTCTAAGCTAGGGTCCATTGAAACATGGAGAGAAGGATGCTCCACCATTTGTCCAAGGTAGGCTCCATTGAAACATGAGGAGAAGCAAGGTGCACCATGTCTCCAAGATGCTAGGCTCCATTGAAAAACATTAAACCCACGATATGTCGTAGATGAGGGGTTTACATTCAAGGTCCACCACTTGTCCAAGCTATTATTGCTAGTAGCCTGAGTGGTTTGGTCTCAAGATTCAACATTTTCCACTCTATGTCATTATATTAAGAATATGCGCGTGTTAAGGTCCACCACTTGTCCAACTATAAGGCTACATCTTAAAGGTTATTCTTTATTACCACTTGGAGTGACCATGATAGGTTTTACATGGGGGTTTGGTTCCAAGGTCCACCACTTGTCCAAGCTAACTCTATTGAAACATAGAGAGAAGCAAAGGTCCACCACTTGTCCAAGCTAGGGTCCATTGAAACATGGAGAGAAGGATGCTCCACCATTTGTCCAAGAGCTTACTCTATTGAAACATGGGGGGTTTTAGTTCAAGGTCCACACTTGTCCAATCTATATTAGTGCTAGTAGAATGAGTGGTTTTGTCTCAATTTCACCACTTTTTCATCTATGTCATTATTTTAAGAATATTAGGGTGTTAAGGTCCACCACTTGTCCAACCTATAAGGCTACATCTTAAAGGTTATTCTTTCTCACCACTTGGAGTGACCATGATAGGTTTTAATGGGGGTTTGGTTCCAAGGTCCACCACTTGTCCAAGCTAACTCTATTGAAATAGAGAGAGAAGCAAAGGTCCACCACTTGTCCAAGCTAGGTCCATTGAAACATGGAGAGAAGGATGCTCCACCATTTGTCCAAGATAGGCTCCATTGAAACATGAAGAGAAGCAAGATGCACCATGTCTCCAAGATGCTAGGCTCCATCGAAATACATTAAACCCACGATATTTCGTAGATGGGGGGTTTTACATTCAAGGTCCACCACTTGTCCAAGCTATTATTGCTAGTAGCAGTGGTTTGGTCTAAAGATTCACCAGTTTTCCACTCTATGTCATTATATGAAGAATATCTGGGTGTTATGGTCCACCACTTGTCCAACCTATAAGGCTACATCTTAAATGATATTTTTTTTTTACCACTTGGAATGTGCATGATAGGTTTTACATGGGGGTTTTGTTCCAAGGTCCACCACTTGTCCAAGCTAGATCTATTACATATATATTATACATACAATATTCAACTAGATTCCCTACCTATCATGTTCCAGTAGCATGGATGCTCTAGCTTGAAGGTCCACCCACTTGTCCAACCTATACTCTCTTATGTAAGGGAGATCTCGCTATAAATTCAAAACCTTCCCGCCTAAGTTATTTAAAAATATCCCTCCCAAATCTTAAATATCCCGCCTAAATTTTAAAATACCCGCCCAAATTTAAAATTCAAACTTTTTTATAAAAAATATAAATTTTACTACTTAAATTTAAAATATTCACGCGAAATTGATTTTAAAATCAAGTTACCACAAAAAGATATCATTATACCACCTAAATTCAAATATGCAAACCTCAAATCATTATATTGTAACATAAATTCAAACAAATTCAAATTAACAAGCCTAAACTGATATTAGTTAGCATAGATATGAATTTATCACACCTAAATTATGTCACCATGTTAGAGAGAGTGGTTAGAGAATTTGAACAAGGTCCACCACTTGTCCAACCTAGATACCAAGAAGGATTGAGTGTACAAGGTATGTTTGGAGGTCCTTATAGTCCAACTGGTCTCAGGTCCACCACTTGTGGTAAGGGTCACCAAAAAGTGTATATATTCATCCAAAGAAATACACTGATTTTTGGTCAACATGTCCTAGTTTAAACCATTTATGTCCATTAGGTGTATCACTAAACAACACTACTATTTTTGAGAAACAGAAGTTACAATCATATCTACAAATGGATTAGAGGAAAATCAGCTCAGCATACATCCAGAAACTCGCTACAAGAATCGACTTTAACAGATCACGCAAGTAAGTCTTCCATTCAATTTACTAGTATTACCATGTGTTAGTTATTTGTGATATTTAT
Source organism: Adiantum capillus-veneris (assembly GCF_014529385.1). Classification (NCBI taxonomy): domain Eukaryota; kingdom Viridiplantae; phylum Streptophyta; class Polypodiopsida; order Polypodiales; family Pteridaceae; genus Adiantum; species Adiantum capillus-veneris. The sequence continues at coordinate 5,030,107 of NC_140938.1, forward strand.
GTATGTTATATATACTATGTGTGCATATCGTAATTAAGTGTAATTGTGTTACTGCATTATGTATTAGTATTACAATGAAATAACACAAATAACATACATACACATAGATAACACAGACGCACACATACATGAGCATGTATTTTCAAGAGAGAGATAGCAAGATACAGAGATAGATAGATAGAGAGAGAGAGAGATAAATACCTGTTTTTTAGAGAGAGGAGAGAGAAAGATAACAGATTTCACTGTGTTTATGTATGTGGAAGAGAGGAAGACGATGTATGGGAATATGTGCACGTATTTTCAAGAGAGAGACAACAAGATAACAGATTTCATTATGGTTATGTATGTGGAAGTGAGGAAGACGATGTGTGGGAATATGTGCATGTATTTTCAAGAGAGAGACAGCAAGATAACAGATTTCACTGTGGTTATGTATGTGGAAGAGAGGAAGACGATGTGTGGGAATATGTGTATGTGTGCGGGGATACTTTTAAACTATGTATCTCTGTCTTTTGACGAGAGAGTGTGTGTGCAAGAAGAGTTACAGAGAACCATCTTCTCTATATGGAGAAAGACAGAGAGTGAGAGAGAGAGAAATACATGTTTTTTCTCTATTCGTGAGGTGTGCAATGTCTCCTGAGAAGACTGCCGATCCTGCCCTTCTGGAAAGCGTTGTGTACGCTGCTGTTTCTTTATCTTGTGCGCGAACTTCAATCCTGTGCACTCCACCTGTGTGTTGTGTATGATGCCGAGCTTGCTCCTCTACGCGCGCGTATACTCCAACTGTGTGCGATCCATGTGCGCTTTCTGTGTGTTTGCTGCTCGCCTGCTTTCTCTGTGTACGTTTCTCCTCTCTGTGTGCCTAATCTTGATAGGTTTTTAGAATGCCACGTATGCTACAAGTCCATTTTTATTATAAAAAAATTAAAAAATAAAAAAAAAATCCAACACACCCAAACGGCCAATTCAATTAAAGAAATCATGTTGAAAATAAAAAAAACATGCGTAACATCTACCTATAATTCACTTTTAAAAAAAAAACCCCCCACCCCGCCCAACAATCCCCTAAAACACCCCACCCCCACCCCAGCCCCGCCACGAGAGCGCTATATTCCACATCCCCATCAAGAGCGCTCCCCCAAACCTCACTGGAAGCGCTGCCTTGTCACCCCATTGTGCATTGCCCTAAGACCCCGCATCAGTGCTAATGGGAACAATTTCATTATTAAATTTTGAACAAAATTATATTAGCATAAATAAATATAACAAATATTACCATATTACTACTAAAATTTACTATAGCAGACCATAGATTATGTCCCAACTATATTTAAGGTGCAAAGGTTTGGCCTTATGGTCCTAATTTAGCCAGTGTCAACTCATAGGACCAAGTGCACACTGTGCCACAAAACTTGGCCACCACTTCACTTGCCAAAGTTTAGGCCACATGGTCAATCCTAAGTTTCCAATTTCTTATTACCACCTTTGCCTCGTGGAAAACCTAGGCTTGTTTTCACATACTCAGGCACTTCAATAAAGCCCAATAAATTCCAACTCTCGGCACCCTTTTGTTCAAGTCTTCTTTGAAAAAACATTGTTTAACCCCACCCTAAACATTCAGGGGTGTCTAAAACTAGCTTTTTGGCAATTCGAGAAAAAATTCAAAGTTTATTACTTATTACCACTTGACCAATTCAAATATTGGAAAGCAAAGTCTTGTAATACTTTTCTTTGGACATCACACATTAAAACTAGTCCCTCACTTGTCCAACTATGCTCTAATACAACAAAGCTTTTGGTTTCAAGATGCACCCTTTCCCCCTTGATCCATTAAAGAAGCTAGCTCTACTGACATTTAATAGCAAGGTCCTGCAGCAGTTCAGATTGAACATTTTCCAAAGCTAGGTCCTCCACTTAAGCTATATGCTAATAGAGTATGGGGGTTTTTTTCAATTCCACCCTTGTCCAAACTTGATTTGGGAAGCAAATTTCCTATAATAGTTTTCATTTGGACATTCCACACCAAACTTCCACCACTTCTCCAAGCTATGTTCTAATACACTAAGGAGGTTTTGGTTTAAGGAGATCCACTTGTACGACTTTTGTTTTACTAAGGTATCTTTACATATTTCACCTTGGACCTTGGACATTGGATACACAACTAAGCCCACCACTGTCCAAGATTCCTCTATATATAGCCAAAGGGTTTGGGTTTCAAGATTCACCACTTTTCCAAACCTTTCTTCCAAAAAAAGGAAGGGGGTATTATCAACACCACTTGTCCAAGCTATGCTCTGATATCAAGGGGATTTTGGTTTCAAAGTTCCACCCTTTCACCTTGCAAACTCAAATACTTCACATTGGAAATTACAAGTCCTCCAGTAGTACATAACTAATCACTTGGGTATTTACAACCACTTACCCCACACCAACCCACTGGCTCTGCAAATAAACTGGTTTCCATGCCCCCTATACAACCCCTAACTTTCACCTAAGAAATGCTGGCCTTACTAACTTACTCCTACCACTTATAAAGCAATTACAATTTCACCACCACTCACCCCCCATACCCTCACATCAAATCATCCACCCTTTTCAAAAAAACCCTTACCTCATATAAAAAAGGGGATTTCCTTTTCACAAATAAACCTTACCTATAACCAAGGGATTCTTTCAAATTCCAAAGGCCTCCCTATACAAACTAATCACTTGGACTATTAAGACTAACCAACCTTACTCCTATATACACATAGTTTGGTCTTCAATTAAACCCTTGTCCAACCTTACTCTTCCATAGCAAAGACTAATATTTACTACCCACCATTCCCTCCAAGGTCCCACACCTTACAAACCCTACTTAAAATTTCCAACACACATAGCAATACCCTAAGGTCCTCACCTGCTTTTCAATAACTAAACCTTACCACTATAACCCAAGCCATCACCTTTGACCAATTCCCAATTTTGTTTCACACTATACCACTTGTTCCTATTAACCCCACTTACAGGGATACCTGGACATACACACAGTCCCCTATTCATATAAACATACCCCCCCCATACCAATATACCACCACAGTCCTTCTTCAACTTAACCCATAACTTCCATACCACTGTCCAACACATATTTCAAAACCCACCACAAAACACATTTTTTTGCAACATTAACTTTTAAAATATATTTTTCCAAACTCCATTCAAAATATAATCTTTTACAATGTTGTAGAAATTTTCAAACTAAGACATCAAAATACTAACATCTTCAACTCAAAATTTACTACAGACTGGTGAGAAATACATATGATACTTATGAAATTGTTGGTATATGTGTTGTAAGATCAATCCAGAATTCCCCTTGTGGTGGTACAAAATAGGCCTGGGAAATTCTCCATACTAGTGGAGGAATGCTTAGGATGTGGTCCTACCCATTACAATCAATACTTCATCTCTTCTCAAAGGCTCTATTATGGTCATTCGATGGTCAAACTTTTGCAATCTTTTGTATTAAATGGGAACTTAATTGATCCACACGAAAGCTACAATGGTGATGAAGAACATGATCATTCTGATCCTCTTGTTACAGATGCAATACCTATGACAAGCCCAGAATTTGAAGCAATGATTCGAGAGTCTTGGAGAAATCAGAGGGTCCTTTTAAAAGATGACACAATGATGCAAACCATGAATGAAGGGACCATCTTATATGTATTTCCACATGATTATGTCAACTTTCAGGAACTTGGTCCTGATTGTGTGGGTGTGGGTATTGAAAGAGAAAATGCAAGCATTGATGATGTGGTTGAAGTGGGTAGCATCACTTTGCTAAAGTGGCCCATCAAGCAGACAACAATGTTGAATGGGAGCCCATTACAACGCTTTGTTCCTGTTGATGGCATGCATGCTACATATGAGGATGTATCCAACGATGGCAATGTTGGAAAAAAACTTGATGGGAGTAATGTTGTCCAGTTGTCAAGGAAGAGACGATACACTTTCATGAACAGGACTCAAAAATCAAAAGCAGCACCAGCTTCGACTTTTTACCTTTCAAACAAATCAATTCAAAGGGTATCATGCATTGATTGTTGTGCACAAAATGTGCCAATTTGCACATCGTGATATGGTGACAAGGTTACGACAACAATTTTGGGGAGAGTCTCAAAAATCACGCACTAATTATGTTTATGATGTTCTTTCTATATGTTATCAGAAAGATGAGAAGTCACGATACCAATTCAGGCTAAATGGCTCTATTGTTTGTTGTAGAGCATGGTATGAGCTACATGGAATACCAAAGACATCATTTTATCGATAGAAGGAGAACTTTGAAAATGGTGTGCGCCAATATGTACATGGGAACACATGTACATTGAGAAGGGACTTCAACATACTAGTTTAGCAAGAGCACTACTAAATGAGTTTGTGGAAAACAACTCTGAGAAGATGCCACATAGAAGTAGAACACTGCTAGATGGCTCAAGAGAGACTCAATTGGTGATTCCATCAACATACAAACAAGTGGATATTTTATGTGAAATCAACATGACACTTGACCAAATGGGCTATGAGAGAAGCTATCCAATCTTCTTTTGGTAGAATTTGGAACAAAGAGTACCCACATGTCACTTTAACAAAGACGAGTGAGTTCTCTAAGTGCAATATTTGTAGCTCAATCAAGGCAAGGTTAGAAGCTAAACCTTCTCTTGAAGAGAGAGCTCTTCTCTTGAGGGAGAGAGAAGTTCACATGGCACAACAAAAGAGTTGCAGAAGCCTATATTATGCATGGCGCACGTATTCAGAAACTCAACCACAAAAATATGTATGCATAATCCATGATAAGATGGATCAAAAGAAGACTGCCATTCCTAGATTACGCATTGTTCCCAAGGGTGTGGATTCAGGATATAATCTGCAGGTGGCATTGATTGGCATGATCACTCATGGACATGGAGAAGGTCATTACGGACACTTTGTCTTGAATGGTTTGTGGCCAGCTGATCCAAATCTTACAATTGGCTCAATTGCTAATTGTTTACATAACCTCGAGAGGATAGATAAGCATCCTCTTGGTGATCTAGTAACAAATGGACTTCCAAGGAGCAATATTTCACTACTACATGCTTTGAACTCAAGGGATGCTTTGGACTACCATAACTTGAGTGATGGAAAAGAGCCCATTGTGCAGTCGTCAGAAATTGCAGAAGAGGAATTGGGGTCAACATTTCGCAGATTTCCAGAGAACTTGTTGCTACAATTGGATAATTGTGCAGGGGAAAACAAAAATCGATACTTATTTGCCTATTTGTCAATGCTTGTTGCAAGGGGTGTTTTCAAAACCATCCAGCTGGGATTTTTAATGGTTGGGCATACACATGAGGACATAGACGCCATGTTTAGTAGGTTTTCAGAGAAGTTGAGAGTTACACAAACCTATACTTTGCCACATTTGATGGATACATTACGAAACAGCTCATCTTCATCTCCAGCTCCATTTTTTCTCACAAAGATCCCCGATTTCAAGCAATATTGTGATGGCTATCTTTGTGATGGACAAGACATACTTGTTGGACATTCCAAACCGCTTCAGTTCAGGTTCTTTATGCAGGATGAGACACCAATGATGCAATATAAGGCACATGTAGGTGTATCAAGTTGGAGTGGAAGTATTCGCCTTTGGAAAACAGACACAGAAGGCAAGCCAATGTTACCACATGGAGATCCACCTCTAGTACAAATGGCGGAGTATGTCAAGGCCCACGAAGAAGTCATTTTGGGGCTAAAGAACTATATAAAATTTTGGAAAAATTTAGGGAATGGTTCATGTATTCTGCGATATTATAGACCCGTGATAGATTATTGGAGTAAGGTAATTGAAGAGATTGGAAAAGCAATCATATCAGAGGGAGTCTTGTATGAAATGTTTTGGCCAAAAACTCAAGAATATTCTCACCTACAAAGCACTACAATGAATTTGCAACAAGGAGCAGAAAGATTCCTAGCCTTGAAGAGTTGAACGATCATTTTTGTGGGCCTCAACGAGATAGGCCAAGGGAAGAGTTTGACCCTATGTCTGATGTGCACCAAGGTGACTTTCTTATGCTTGTTCCGGGTGACACAGAAATCTATCCAGTGTGGCTTGCAATGGCTTTATCTGACATTGATAATGAGCCTACATCACCAAACTACAGAAAACTCTTGATTCAATATTGGGCACCTTGCGCAAGAAAAAGTGGGATGACAGATACTCAAGCTTACAGTAATTGTTGGAAGGGTTATTGGGCTGTCAACTATAAGGACCCACAAGTGTGGGAAACTATAGATGCAATTGTTTGGTCCTGGAGACCCAACAAAGAAGGACCATTTTCTAGAATAAAGATTCCAGAAAGACATGCTCTAAAAGCCAAAGAAGGCCTCACTCGTGCACATCAGCCACACTTGGATCAAAGTTCAGATATGGTATCAAATGTGGAGTAGAATTATGTGGAGCTTCTATTGTGACTATACTAGTCAATTTGTAAACAAAATCTTTTTTGTATCTTCCTTTGTTTTATGTAATTTATAGTTATTATTCAAATCCATGTGTTGTACATCCTCTTGACTTTTGGTGTTTATCAACACCACAATCCTATGAGATTTTCACTTTATTTACTAGCCCACACCTCAATTTTTCCCACTTTACGTGGAAAATTCCCAAATTACATGAATTCGGTCGATTTGGAGATTCCCATAATGTGAGATTTTTACCAAAATACCTAATATGGTCTTAACAACTGACACGCTTGGTATTGACCCATGTCTTTAAGGTAGTGAACCATTATAAAGAAAAACTTGGCACCGGCCATAGAGACATGGGTCAATACCGAGCGAGTAGTACCAAAATTCAATTTCATTACCCACTGTCTCGCTTGGTATCGACCCATGTTTCGGTAGAGACCCATTTAATGAGCATAAGAATTAAAGAGAATGAGAATTACCACAAAGCAACATTGACGACCTCATTTGTTGCGAGAGAGTCGATGAAATTGCGCATGCACATGAAGTCTACTCTATCGAGGTTGGTAATGCAGGCCTCCTCTGACCTTGCAGGCAGCTATATGTGCACATGCAGAGGCGCGGAGCTCAACAAAATTCTCAACTCCTCTTCATTCTCCTCGTTGATTTGCTCTAAAATAATTGACTCATCCGATACGTTGGATGGCCCTTCTGATGCAGAGCCTTGCGCTTCCCTTTCTTGAGCTGGCTCCCTGGCTGCCTCAGGCTCTGGATCATTTTCCTTCAATATTGGTTGCTCCATAGATGCCTCAGGCTCCACCCTGACCTGCTCTTGTCCCTCCTCATCCACGATGGGCTGCGGATCCTCCATGACTTGCTCATTTTGGTGTCTAGCTGGATCCTCGATAACTGTCTCTGTTTCTTCCATGACTGCCTCGGGGTCCACTCTGGCTTGCTCTTGGCCCTCTGCAGCTATCTCAGCCTGCCCATCTGTGTCGTTTCTCTCGACCCGTGATCGGGTCCTTCTGTTGTTTGTTTCAGACCTAGACGGCTCTGTCTGTCGTGCACGAGGATGAGACGGGGGATGTTGAGAATATCCATGGTTCTACTATCCCAGATTGGGACTGGCTGAAGCAGCCCATCGTAGCGGAAACAAAGCCTACGAAGAGTATCAAAATCCTGCGGCACGATAGTGACCCGGTGTGCATGGGCAGCCAGGATATATCCATCGCTGAAGAATTCCACTAGGTAGTCCTCGGCAATTTCTTGAAGGCAGAGGAGTGCACTATTGGCCCATCGCATGCCAACTCTCCACTGCTCACAAATCTCCCGCACTACTCGCTGGAAAGGGAGACGTGGAATAGCAGGTTGAACGTGTCGTTCTATCCTGCGCAGCTCTTGTAGTACACTTCTGTGCGCCTCATATTGGCGTCTTCTTGCTTGAGCATTCAAAGATTCACCTGTTGCCCTCCTAGCGCAGGCCTTAACACAAGGCATCTCTACAAATACAATAACACCAAAAGACAATTCATTTGTCAGCACAAGGGACTTCAGATTTAAGGAAAGGTCACTACCAAGCGAAAAGATAGATAGGAAAGAGTTGCCTTGCCTTATTCGCTCGGTACTGACCTCAGAAAATAGTAATGGTAGACATGACTTATATGTCCTGAGGTCACTACCGAGCGAATAGGTGCATAGGAAAGAGTTTGCCTTGCCTTATTCGCTCGATAGTGACTTCAGAAATAGTAATAGCAGATATCACTTACATTTTCTGAGATCACTACCAGGTGAACAGGTTTGCAGCCCCTGCAAAAAAATACCTTATTCGCTGAGTGGTGACCTCAGAAAAGTGTATAAGCAAGCAAACAGGTTTGCATCCGCTTATACAAAATAGCAGTGTGAACGAGATCTTAATTCTATGTGGTTCTAACTGTCATGTCGTTTCCTCCGATCACCTCGCCTAATATCGGGGGGATGATACCATTGATTCTCTCTCTCACGTCCACCTCTCATGAAACCTCATGGCAGTACCACCCTCTCATAAAACCTCATGCCCAGGCTCTGCTTTTTAGGCTTGTCTGAAAGTCTATTTAAGAAGCAGTTGTTTCAGAACCTCCCTCAGGGTTTCGCAGAACAACTAAAAGAAGCTTAGGATAGTGGCGATGCCTTTCCAAGGTATACTCCCGCAGCGCCAGCAACACCGCATCCGGGCCCTCCTCATGAGGTCCCCCTTGGCCCTCCCCCGATGTTAGCTTTAGTGTTCTTGACCGACATCTCGGGAGTGGCTGCTCTCAAACGGGAGTCTATTCTCGAGGTAAGTTGCTGGTAATTCTTTGCTTTTGCTCCCAATTTCCAAGCTCCTAGTTTGAAGAGCTTACTTGCTAAATGCTCTGTGCAGGATGCTAGCCTGAAGCTGCAGCAAATGCTAATCGTCAGGCAGAGGGTCTCAATCCTTAAAAACTCTCTGGAGCAAGAAGGCCTGAAGACATGCAGCGATTGCTCGCCGAGAATGGCTCTATGGAGGCAATAATTAATTGGCTTCAAGAAATGAAGGATGAAGTGCTTGAGCTAGCCAATAAATATGAGGAGGCCATTAACTTTGCAAACATGCTTTGCGAAGAGATAAGCTTGCTGTGAACCCTAAACCCTAAACCCCCCGGAAATTAATAGGCCACTCTTTGTAAAGTATGAAGTGTTTTCTAACTCAAACCCGGTGTTCAGTTGTAATTTTGTTTCTTTCTTATAAAATCAAAAGGCGTATTTTGCAAAAGAAAGCCCTAAATCCGCAACAAGCAGGGGTTACCTTCCCCTTACTTGCTTAATATTGACCTCTGTACTAGCATACATCACCTAACTTTTCTTTGGGTCAGTACCAAGCGAATAGGGCACTTCGGACCAGGTGACCTTACCGTATTCTCTTGGTACTGACCAACTACAACAAATTAAAGCGGCACGGGACCTAAATCAAAAGGCGTATTTGGCAAGGAAAACCCTAAATCCGCAACAAGCAGGGGTTACCTTCCCCTTATTTGCTTATAGTATTGACCTATGTACTAGCAGACATCACTTAACTTTTCTTTTGGTCAGGACCAAGCGAATAGGGCACTTCGGACTAAGTGACCTTACCTTATTCGCTTGGTACTGACCAACTACAGCAAATTATAGCGCACGGGACTGAAATCAAAAGGTGTATTTGGAAAGGAAAACCCTAAATCCACAACAAGCAGGGGTTACCTTCCCCTTATTTGCTTAGTATTGACCTTTGTACTAGCAACATCACTTAACTTTTCTTTGGTCAGTATCAAGCAAATAGGGCTCTTCAAACTAAGTGACCTTACCTTATTCGCTTGGTACTGAACAACTACACAAAATACAAGTGCGCAGAAGGGTAGTAAGTAGCATACCTCTTCACTGTGTGTAGAGTTCTGCGTCGCTGAAGCACTGCAGAACAAGAGTAAGAGAAGGAGGATGCGCGAGAGTAAGAGGTGATGGAGTTTGCTTACCGCGTGGTGTCGATGGGGGTAGAGTTAATTAGAATGATGCGCAGTAGAGGACGCGAAAAGAGGCACAATAGTTGAAACTTGAGATGTTTGGCGGGGTAATGCCTCAACTTAGAATGCTTACCTCGAGGAGGGTGACAACTTCACTTATGCGCGAGATTGCGGTTGGTAAATCGTACTGCATGGGAATCTGAGACCATTTAATACTGGTTGTCGTTAAGAGCGCAGCCCACGTGCCTTTTTGAGTGATTGTTAAGGGTCAGACAGACGCCAATCACCCTTGCAGTCGCCATCTCCATCTCCATCTCGCACCTTCTGCCTGGCCAGCTCTCGTGCCTTTGCCTTTTCTGCGCCCTTCCCCTTGGCCAGCTCTCGTGATCCTGCATTTAGAGTCAGACGCCGATCGCCCTTGCATTCGCCATGGCCTTTGCCTTTTCTGCGCCCTTCCCCTTGACCAGCTCTCGTGATCCTGCGTTTAGAGTCAGACGCCGATCGCCCTTGCATTCTCCATCGCCTTGCATTTTTTGCGCTCTTCCCCTTGCCCAGCTCTCGTGATCCTGCGTTGAGTGACCTCCACTGGGTCTAGTCCTTTGCTGCCGCGTCGCCATCGCCATCGCGCCCCTACTGGTTCTTGCTGTCGGTGGCCTGCGACATCGCCATCCAACTCGGCGCCATTGGATATTGCAGAGACAGGTTCTTTCTCCCTGCCTCTCCCCTTCCTGTGTGTTGTTAACTGTGTGCGCACCGAAGCCACTGCGTTAGGGTAAAAACGCATGCATGGTTGAAATAATTACTCCTTATGTGGTGACCGTATCGCATTCATGGTTGGATAACTACTCGTTATGTGAACTATAAATCTATCCCTGTCATGCAGCAGTCGTGTGTAGCTACCCCTCTTGTAAATTATTTTTTGCTCTTCTAATTTATTCACTCGCGCTTATGGTTTAAAAAAAAACATAATATGCTCTGTTCTTATCCACCTGTTCCGAATGCCACAAGACATAACCAAGCGAATAGGACCCTTCGGAGATTCTTGGGGGCCCTACTCGCTTGGTACTGACTCAACTAACGTCACCACTTATGACATTAACGCATGGGACATAACCCGTCGATATGACATTAGCGCAGGGAACAAAACCAGCGAATAGAGTTCTTCGGAAATTATTGGGAGTCCTACTCGCTTGGTTCTGACTCAACTAACGTCAACTCTTATGACTTTAGCATCCGGACAGAACCAAGCGAAGAGGGTCCTTCGGAAATTCTTGGGGACCCTACTTGCTTGGTTCTGACTCAACTAATGTCACCTCTTATGACATGAGCGCACGGGGTCGAAACAAGAAAAATAGGACATTGAGGGGTACTCGAGGCCCAAAATTCGCTTTGTTATGACACCAAATAGTTTTGGCTTGCTTTTTTTTTCATTCATGGGATCATAGTCCTGGAGACAGACGTGAGCAAGGATACATGTGAAGAAAAACTATTCACATTCTTATATAACGCCCGAGCTCATCACCGTGCACCAGAACTATCAGGAATGTTCAATGCAGAGTTTTCTATACAGAGGATTATAGATTGCTCCTTTGAGTACCTACAAAACCATTTGCAATAGTATGAGGCAATCACTTGTGACAATTCCATGACAGTTGATGGCATGAGATATGTGCACCCTGCCGACCTTGACCCTGACAAGAGTGCTTCAAGGAGACTGAATCGCTGTCTTGAAAAGTGTCCCTCCAATGCACTGCTTGTACAAGACAGGTGTATAAAGCACTTAAAAAAATGTCGCTTATTGGAATTCTACCATGGGTTTGTCTGTTACTTATACTTGCAGACGGATGGCAAGTCAGAGACTTCGCAGTCAACAACTTTTGGTAGTTGTACATTGGCGCCGGAGGAAGAGGCAGAGGATGTGGAGGTGCAATTCAATCCAGAAGAAGAGGGGAAGAGGTACTAAAGGAAACATTTGATGCGGGCTTAAATCTTGTTTCTCTTGTGGATGCAGCAATAGGGTGCAGGCAAGAAAGCCCAAGTATGGAAGCGACTTTGCCTCTCAATTGTGCTCCCAGCTTTGCTATGGCGGGCGACACCCACTATATTCTGCTCACAGATATCATGCATGAGCTCAATATACGGGAGGACTACTGCCTAGCGGCAATTGCAAATTTTTGTGAGGCAGACATGGGGTTTGTGGGCGATGATGCAGTGGACCAATATCTTATTGCTGACACAGTTGTCCGTGACTCACAGTTCACTTCAGGGTCGCAACTGATTAAAGATACGTTCAATGAGGCGAAGTTCGGAGAGGTCGATTTGCCAACAGGTGAGCAGTTTGAATTGACAACAAAACAACTTGGCTTGGAAAACATGGGTAGACACGTGGCACCAGAAGATCATGTAATGTTCATAGTCAGTCTATTCACCTATGGGGGAGGTCGATGCTGGAAATGGACGAAACTCAGATGGTAACTTTTGTCGAGCATTCATATAGTATTAGAGATGGCCGAGTGATAAAATATATGAACTTTTTTTTTTGCTGCCAGGTGCTAGTGTATGACGATAGTTTCCTTAGAGAGCGAGAGGCTCACGCGAAGGGCTTGTCACTCGAGTCCAAGGCAAGGATGCAGCGTTGTCTCACTACATCGGGCGTTTCAACCACAAAAAGGTTTGTAGAAACAATTCAAATACTTGACAATTGTACTCATCTCACTTACGGCTAATAAATTGATTGCAATTATGTAGAGATCATAATATACCACAAGGAATATTCCGATGACAATGCAAAGTTCCCTCTGTTTGCAATGAAAGCTATTACAAGATTGTGTGGTGGGCACCCCCTCCCACTAAACACAGAAAGAGTAATTCTGATTGAAAAACAGTTTGCTCTACGTGTATTTGGCATTGGGTATGGGTGCCAGGCACTCAGAGCCCCATATTTCATGTCCTACACAGCTCAGGCTCTAGCTGTAGGGGCTGAAGACCCGGAAGGCTTAGATCCATACAATAAGCGGCTGTTTCTGAGGGAAAGAAGATGCATGATGCCCATAGGGATGCTGCCATCAACAGAGGAACGAGCTCGTCTACAGAGCTTGCACATCGAAGAGGTACAAAGTGAGGAGGAAGGAGGTGCATCGAAGAGGATAAAAACGACGGGCTCAGGTCCATCTTCTCCCGCTCCTGACTCGTGACCGGTGCCACCTCGCATGGCGCTCGGCCGCATTTGATGCTCCCCAAGCCATCTGTTTCTTCTCTTTGCGGATGTGTTGTAAAGGCCGTGTAATTTCTGAACTCTTAAGAAGTTCCTTCTGCCTTGCTCTATGAATTAGTCGTCTATAAGTCCATTGGTGTAACTCTAATAGGCTATTGGCCTTTTCTTTTCCTCCCCATGCCGAGTGTGCTTAAAATAACGTGTTCTTGCCATGTGGTGGGTTTTTTCCATGCCTTGTGTGGACCATATGATAGTGAACCGTATGTCTTGGCAAAATATGGACCATGGTTGAACAGTATGTGTTGCATTGAAATAAAATAAAATGGTTAGTTGAGTACAATTTAAAATTTTGTTTTGTATACGTAGAATGCCAACCTACCATGTAATGTGTGATATGTTGCCCACCCCACCCTGTAAGGTAAGCCTTTTTCCAATCCAGCAAGGCTGCTTGAAATGATGTGAGCTTACTTTGGTCTCAAGAATGTTGCTCAAGGTAGTGGAAAATTTTATCTAGTGATTTCCACACGTCCGCTTTGTGATTCTGGATTGCCCCACCACCAGCATTGTCTTTAACCACTTTATGTAACTGTTTCCATTTTTTGAACAGGATTCTCCTTTCTTCTCTATTTGAATCTTTGAGGCTAAACCCAAGAAACCTTCTTGCCTTCACTCCGCCTATCGATGCTTTCCTTGGTACCTTGTACCAACTTTGAGACATCTTAGGGTCCTCTTCGATTTTGACATTGCCTCCATGCAAACCAATGTCTGAGAGCAATCCCTCTAATGCTTTGATCACTCTTTTCGACTCACTCTCTGGCTTTAATGTCCATGCAAAACATATGTACAAATGAACCACCTTTTCAATTATTCGACAGAGTGCATGAAGTGTACAGACGTGAACTCTACTCGGAGGAATATCAAGCACTGGTTTAAAAGTTTTATCTGGAAGATGTCTGTTGGGAGCTCTAATCCATTGCACACTCTCAAGTGATTGTGCATCAGCCATGCAATATAAGCATGGATTTGCCACAACTGCTCCGTGTGTTATGTTGTACATACACTTAAGAGTCTTTAAGTCACCTGCCATGTGCCATTCCACTGTGTAGTCACCAAATCCTTCCACTGAAAGAACGGCTCCTTTTCTTTGTTCACTGATGATAGAAGGAATTTGGGTTTGACTAAAAACCCAATCGAGGATTTCAAAAATTTCCTTATCAACCTGCAGTGAAAAATGAAAACACAAAATCAACAACCAAATAATCAATATTTTTGTTATCAGAGATTGACCAAAGTATACCTGAAATGATCCTAGAGATAGAATGTTGTTTTCTGATTGCACGGTGAAGTATCGTGGATCCTCTTTCGTTATTGATGGATCCAGAGCTCTGTTCATGAGGGTACTGGTGACTCTCTCCAACTTCTTGTTCTTCAGGACCTCGCACTCGTCGAGCTTCAAAACAAACTTGAGAACCCCACCGCACTCGTCTCGACTGATGTCAAAGAAGTGAACTGCATACCTTTGCAATGCTTCAATATCAACGAAGAGGTTGTGCTCATTAAATTGTACCTCTCTGCTGCCCTTGCCTAAGAACGTTGCTTCAATATGGAATGGTGACCCAAGTTTCTCAAACACCTCATCGTTTACATGCCGGCGAGCAACCTTTACATGTGATGGCTTTGGCAGCAATGATCCTCTCTGTAGTTTATTTTGAGATTTTTTAGCTAATGCTTTGAAGAGTGCCCTGTATCCCATCTGTGAGATGCCACTCTCATCAAGTATTGCTTGCACTTCCATTGGTTCCAGCTGATTCTCGTTCATGAAGGAGGTAAGTAGCCTCCCTTTCAACTTACGAAATTTTTTCTGAGTTATCATCTCTTCAACTACTTCTTTTGGAACTAGATGGCTGTAATGCACTCCGGCATTGAAGCCTGCATCGTTCGAGTTTGGATGCAGTAAAGACCTGCCAAAAAAGCACAATGCGTTATGATCATGTATAGGAAAGTAAGTGTATCCACTTCTTAATGAAGCACATTGAAGAAACAAACTTCGAGTTACCTTAAAGCTCGTATTCGTTTTTTCAGGCCACCACTACCAACCTTCATGTTCTCAAGGTTGCACAGATCTCGTTTTCTTTTCCGACTACCAAGCACGGTGTCTTTCTCTTGCAAACTTGTGATCTTCTTCTCAAGGCCTTGGATTGTCTCTTTGTTTGATGAAATCTTTTGAGAGCATGCTTCATTAAGTTTCTTCAGCTGCATGTTCTCCATTGCCAGGAAGTTTCTTTGCCTTTCCGCATTCAATCCTCTCATTTCCAAATGTTCGGTGTATCCCAATAGCCCATCCTTGCCATCGCTTGTGAAATGTAAGAGGTTAGTGATATTAGCAAAGGGAGGTGGCGCATTTGTCATAGGATCCTTTGGATAAATAGACCCATCAGTCCACAAATCCAAATGATGTTCCTTGTTTGTCCTTCTAAGTTCTTTCTCCGTCTCGTTGAGATAAGAAAGACTCCCTCCTACGTTTCTACAACGGTGCGTACTCTTGCAATACATCAACATGAAGATGGTGTGTGTTCTTTCTTTGGGTAAGTGTTAAAGATGAAGGGGCCGAGTATTGTAAGTTCAAATTAGTGTTTTCATCAGGAAAAGATGCGTTCTCCATTCCTAGAGTTGATAGAGAAGAAGACGGAGAAATATATCAGGTTTTGGAAGGGAAAGCCATATTCTCAAGTTTAGAGTTGATAGAGTTCGTGTGGCTTATGTTTCTGGAGGGAACGATTGTAAGTTGGCATTTCAAATCATTAGTCATACGGTTAGTTGGATTCCTGACAAGAGAACGAAGGATAAGAATGATAAAGACGGCGGCTACCTACCAAAGAATGTCATTTTGGCTTTTTGTTGCACAGAAAAGTATCACATAAAATGCACAAGTTAACATTTTCATTTTCTCTCTCTAAGCCGACGTGGCACTTCTTACAGGGCCCAAAAGTGAGTCCAACTTTCTCCTAATGTCAAAAGTGTAACAGAGTAGCTGAGGCTTTAGAGTGGGGAGAGGTGTCAAGGTACTTTCACAACTCAATAACTCACTAGTCCACTTGGCTATCTAAGGTACAAAGTGTATTTATAAATCCTTTCTGGAGGGAGGTGGCCAGAAGGATCAATAGGAAAGGACTTAAACAACTTAGCCAATTTTGGGACAGAAGCTAGAAAGGAACATACCAAATAGCCTTAGAGTTCCACCCTAACGGGATTGAAAGATTGTTGGCTAATAGAGTTTTAGAAATGCTTGACAGCTCTTGGCTACTTGGCTACAATTCCAAATTTTGGAAGGCATGGTGGTGGCCCACGAACAGACATTTCCTAAAACCACAAACCAAGACTATCTCATCAAATTGGTTTCTTCTCTTGAACAAACAGTGGGGTAAGAAACGACTAGAATCAAGATGGAGGTCAATTGTGAGGAACATCTGGTACCCACAATGGCCACTAGGATGAATTTGTTTCTATGGAAGGTACTTTGGGAAGTCTTACCTACTAATGTGAATATCTTGGCCAGAGTATTAGTCCCCAGATAGGTGCTCTCAATGCAGAACGGCCAGGGAGGACCTATCTCACTTGTTCAAAGAGTTCTTGGCTATCTGCAGCATGGCACGGAAGGTATGTAAGTGGGTTCAAAAGTCATGAAAGGTAGGGTTCTCTAAGAGTGATCTATTCCTAGGTGGGAAGGTATTTAAAGGCCAAGCGTTACTGATTGGAACACATATTGGTAGATACTACTAATCCAAATATATGTTGAAGGTCAAAAATTGCCGGATCTTTGAAAAAGCCATAAAAACAACTAGTTTCTTGAAGATAATTCAAGAAAGCATGGAAGCAATCGCCATCATTGGGAAAATAAGGGACTTTGAGGAATGAAACAAGATGATTGCTGATGCCACAATGACTGGTTACTTGATGAATCCACTTTAGGTCTAGAAATGCTTAGCTTTGCCTCATACTGATACCTCTTTCAATGTCCTAAAGTGGCCCTCCTATCAGCGGACGTATCTTTGGTAGCTAGGAGAACTCAAGAGCATGACTAGAATTATAATCCACTCACCATTGTGAGTGGATTATATATTTTTTGCTAATATAATCCACTCACATTGTGTGTTTTGCACAAAAGAAAAAAATAATATAGTGTAATCTAAAGTAGTTCATTGTTACACCTACTTTCGTAAAACATAATATTCCATTGTGATAACAAATGTGTTAAAGTATTAGTGCCACTTTCTTATTTTCTCTCTCAAAAGGAAGCTTCTTATTATCAAATTTCTCTCAATACATTTATGTAGGCATATTGGATTTTTGCCTTGTTTTTTTTCCAATTTGTTACCATGCTTCCAAGTATTTTTTTCATACATTAATTTTTATGCTTTTAGAGTCTAATGTAATAAAAAATAATTCATTATACACTTTTTCTCAAAAAACATAATATTTTATGTTGATAACAAATGTCTTCAAATATTAGTGTCACTTTCTTGTTTTTTCACAAAGAAACCTCTTATTATTAAATTCCTCTCAGTAGAGTAGTTTTATGTAGCCCATAGTGAACTTTAACCTTGTTATAATGACTATTTCTCTCTATTAAAAGTATTGTTTCTCATCGTTCAAAAATCCTAAAGGATCTCTCTCTCTCTCTCTCTCTCTCTCTCTCTCACACACACACACACACACACTTTCTTTCAATCAGTTCTCCTTTACAACCATGTGTAGGACATTGTGAGTCCTCACCTTTTGTAGTTAGTATCTCTTGGCTTGACATGTTGCCTTTTGACAAGTCATTTCAGATATTGAATCTTCATTGGACTCTACTACTCACAACTTATTTTCCCTTTGAATGATTCTCTATTGATAGTCTCTTTTGGCTCGACATGCTCACTTTCTATTTGATAGGTCATTGCAAATACTATACATCTATGATGGTATTCACAAGATCTTTGCCATTTAGAGTGAATATTTTGGACGGTTCGAGTTTTACTCTTCGGAAGAAGGCGTTACTTTTCTGTTACCAAAAGTGTTTGGATTTTTTGACTACATAAGGAGTCCTTATTTAAAGTGTTGGAGTTTTGGTGCAATTGTGGACCATTGGATAAAGCTTTCTAATTAGTGCCACATGGCAATTTTTTAAAATTTTTTCTAGGTCTTTGTGAGAGGTGTTGACATTTGTGTGCCTCTCTCTTTAAAGAGGGCCATGAATATTGGGTCACACACAATCTTTCTCATCTCAATTTGCTACAATGTTTCCAAGCGGTTTTCCAATCATTAGTTTTGATGTTCTTGAAATATATTGTAGTTTAGATAGTTTAGATAATTATTTGAGCTGCTAAATATAATTCACTCACAATTGTGAGTTTTGTTATTAAAAAAAAAAGATAGTTTATTGTTACACTTTTTCCAGAAACATAATATTTTATTGTGATAACATACGTTTTGAAAAATTAGTCACTTTTTTATTTTCTCTCACAAAGAAACCTTTCATTAGAAATTCTTCTCATAGCCTTGTAGGCCATAGTGAACTTTTACCTTGTTTAATAATGTTTTTGGTGTGCCCACCTTGCAACTTGTCTTCTATACATTCCTCATTTGTATCTTTTGTAGTGCACTATATCATAACAAGGTATCATTCGTGCTATCTTCCCATATATATATCCTTTGAGGCTCTTCATAAAACAAGTTGAGGAGGCATGGAAGCCTTGTAAGCTAAGGGGAGGATGAAATTTATGGAAAGTAAGTTTTAATGAGCGCCTAAAATCACATGGAATTTTTGTTTTGTGTTAATATAGATTTATATTAACCATTAGATCTTCCCAATCTCAAAAAAAAAATCCTTTCAAAATAGCTTAAGTGCATAAGTGAAGGGTGAGTTTAGGAAATGCAAAGACTTGAAAGTGAAAATTGAAAAGACTTTTTGTGTCCACATAAAGAAGAGATGGTCGAGCACACATTCATATATTTGTGTTTTTCTTTTGCTTATTGTCCCTTTAGAGTTTTTTTTCTCTTTAGAGTGTCCTTGCATTAGGTAGTATAATCCATGGAATATAATCCATTGTACATATATAATCACAGATGGTCATGGTCTATATATTAGGGAAGGTCCCACTAAAATAATAAGGTGAAAGGTGCACAATATCATTTGAAAACAAAATAAAATGAAAAGGAAATAAATAAAAATGTACGTTATATTATCCATCATACATACATTATACATCCATTTTACGTACATAATAATAAGTGGTTTACCAAAATACCCCTCTAATTTTTTGAAGTTCCCAAAATACCCCAATAATTTTCCTGTAACAAGGACCTAAAATAAATGTTAAAAAAAACCATTACTATCATTAGCTTTCCACGTGGCACTAATCTAGAAGCTTATTCAATGGTTGAGAGATGCACCCAAAATCCAACCCTTTACTAGGGACTACTTATGCAGTCCAAAAATGTTGAATCGATACCTCACACAATGGATGTAGTTCCTATAAATACACTCTTTATTCCTTTGTTCTAAGCCCTTTTCCAACAAAAAATAAATGTAGCGTATAACTTTTGAAAGGACGTGATGTCTTTTTCTTCAAGATTTTAAGGCTTCTTACAAGATACATGTCTAGCAACTAGAATTAAACAACCTTCATCCATATGGATACTAAGGCCTTTAGTAGGTCAAAAATTGCAAACCCAGATGTGGTAGTCCAACGGAGATGTAGTAAGATACATATGCCTATATTAGGGAATTACATCAATAGGTAGCACTTTTCTTTCCCAAAGGAAAATTTATTAGTCTGCAAAACAGTCTCCAATGTTTGCTCATACAAGGCTCATACACAGAGGAAGGTTGCATGTAATAACAATACTATTGCAGCAAAGGCCTTTAAGAAACTATTCATATAATCATATAATCATAGAGATATAGATATAGATATAAAACCTGCAGGACCTAAAGTAAGGAGGCAAGTTACAGAGAGGTGCATAGTTCACAACTTCTCAGGGGGTGCACCTTTAAGAAACTATTCATATAACGTGCGTTCAAGGGGTGTTAAAACAACCCCTTTTCTTACATGCTTAAGATAATAAAATGACCATTTTTTCTTAAAAAACTTACGGGTTTTCTCTAAAATCAATTAAAACCCCCTTTTATTAATATAATCTAATTAAAATATTAAAGTTTTGGCAATTTAAAAATCCATTCATTTGAACTCACACGGTAACTTACATGTCTAAGAGGTGAACCCCCGGAGTGGAGGCTTACCACCTCGATTGAGGGTATGAAGGTCTAGGTAGTTCGAATCCCCCCTAAGTTTATGCATGGATAGCCAGGTTGGACCTCTCTCTCTCTCTCTCTAACAATTGTTCCAGCTTAAATGGATAAAGAGAGATGGATCTTTAACCTAGCTTCCCTTTATTACTTTAAATCTACTCCTTTTGGATAGCATGTCTGGAGGTTAAGACTTGTTGGATAAAACCTTTGAAATCACTTGGGATTGTTCCTACCACATGAGAGCTTCACTTTCCTTCTCTCTCTCTCTCTCTCTCTCTCTCTCTCTCTCTCTCTCTCTCTCTCTCTCTCACACACACACACACACACACACACACACACACACCTCCGTTTTCTAAAATCAAAGCTAAGCATATAGACCCGTGGATAGGGGGTCATACCTCATGAACCTCTACCTAAAAAATTGGAAAGAAACCACCCAAGAAGAACCGTGCACCCTTGGAATCTTGGGGGTTTTCCCACTCTCCCACTCCTCTCCTAAAGTAACTAGCTAGAAAAAAGAGACGGAAACTCAAGAATCATGGGCCTAGCTATAAAAGGGGAAAAGGTCCCCTCACTTGGGACACATACTACACTCCAAAAAGCTGACACTACCACACATACACACCACGTGCCTCTCCAAAGATTGAGTCTTCCTCACATGTCTGAACTTTTTTCATTTATTTTATTATTAAGTGGACATCTATAACATGTAAGAGACCTCTATGACACCTATCTTCCACCATTGGGCTAACTTCTTGTTGTTTTATGTTGATGGTGATAGGTACCAGTGGTTTCTTTTACTTAATGGTCTAACAAGTGGAGGCTCAACCCCAAGCTACTCTACACACTTCTATCTCTCTCACTCCCATTTTTAACAATTTTATAATTGGCAAAGCATTAATAAATACAAGCATGGATGTGGGTGTTCAAAAAACATGGGTCTTTTATCACTCCTTATTATTGTTATTTGTTGAGAAAGTTTGAAGGTCTTTGCGGCCAAGTTGATAACCTACTCTCTCTCTAGTGGCCAAAGGTGTCTTATTGCTTTTTTTCAAAAAGAAAAGGATTTGTGTCAGCCTTTGGCCTGCAAGCCTTATGGGTATTAAATAAAGCACAATATACCCCCTTTTATTAAAAGATTATTCCAAAAAATAGTTGATTGGTGCTCCTTTCTCTGCAGACCACTTGTGGGTTGGACCGTGCACTTGTCAAGTTGCGGTAAGATGCCCTTTCCCCTACCTTACCACCTAGCACTCAAGGGCTCCTCCTCTATATCTCAGATAATGGTTTCCATCAAGCCTTGGTGGAGGCAGATAGAAGAGCCATTGGGGAGGAACAAGACATGTTGGTCATCACCAAGCTAGATATACCGGTGTGGTTTCACCTCTACACAATGGCCGGAGCAGACCCTGCTGGTGCGGCCATTGCTTGCCTCAAAGAGTTGCAGCAAAATCTTCCTGCCATAGGCGAGAATGATACCGAGGAGGATAAGGAATGGCTTGAATCAAGCGTGACCCTGATGTGCAACTTCATGGAGGCTCATTCCAAACTGAGGAATGACCCCATGGCCAGACATAGCTGGAAGCATCTATTAAGTGGTTTTATTGAAAACATTATGTCACCTCCAACTACCACAGAGATCCTATTGTTGCCCATGGACTTGGATGAGGAGGAGCAAGGAATAACGAACAAAGCATTCTCTATTTTGACACCCTGCAGAAACCTGTGCACCAAACCCTTTGAGTCCGTACTGAGTCGCTTGTTAGAAGTGTACATAGCAGAGGTGGACCATCGGGCCTGAAGATTTGGTAGCTTTACACTAGTAGCACCATTTACTGTTAATTTGTTACGTTTACTCTTGAACAACACCAACAAAGATTTTGTACGGTGGAGTCTACAACAGATCCTTGATACCAATTATTTGAACCTAATTGAGAATATGGTAATAACTACACCCTTCTCTATGGCGTGCTTTGAAAATCGCAAGTGCAATGCAGCTTACAGGTACACATTATGAGTGAAAGGAGTGATGTTGACAGCGGGTCAGGATACCAATTACATGACACAGATATCAAATGTTCATCGATTGTTTATAAAGTGCGAATGAGAGATGGGGAGGCAAGGGAAACAATGCCGGGACAACAATGTCCTGTGGCTCGACACGCACAATGTAATGGAAATGGCCTATGAACTTTGAGAATAGCGGAATTACGAGAATTAAAGACAACATTTTTGTGAGACTACTTTGAGAACATATAGGGTAAACTTAATTAGAGGTAGCAACATAACCATTATACTTAATTAACTTGGCATGAACAATACTTTTGCAAGAGAGAAAGTTTCATAATATCTAAATATTTGTTGAAATGAACCAAAAACTCATTGAACCCCTCTTTAGACAAGACAATAGGATTCAAGTACACCATGTGTCTAAGCATAGGGAGAGCTAGACATGTGTCCATGTGCTCCTTGAGAAAGGCGATGCCCTTTGGGTGAGTGGAAGGTTCAGTCAGATATTCCCCTAACGTTGGGGCTTTTCCCCTCCTTTGTAGGGTCTCTTTTTGACTCAAGCACCTTACCCCCCATGCATGGGAAGCTTCTCAAGCACCTTCCTCATCAAGCATGACAAGCACCTCGAGCACCTTAGTTGGCAAGCACGACAAGAACCTCAAGCACCTTAGTCAGCAAGCATGACAAGCACCTCAAGCACCTTAGTGCCCAAGCACGACAAACACCTCAAGCACCTTAGTTACCAAGCATGACAAGCACCTCAAGCTTGGGCCGGGTTCCCACCTCAAGCACAACCCTAGCTTGCTTAAGGTCTTAGGACTTTTAACACTAACCTTTGGAGATATTTAATGAAGCTGACCCTATGGTCTTTTAAGCTCCATTAGATGCACAATTCTATTCGATAGACTACCTCCTTTTGGAGACCTATTGAGATGGAACCATCTCTCCTCTTGGTCCCCTGATGAGGCGAGTCTAGAAGAACTTTATGCACATTGATCTTTGGTAGACCATCTCCTTTTGGACCCCTATTGAGATGTAACCATCTCTCCACTTGGTCCCTTGTTGAGATAATTCTAGAAGTACTTGTCTCTATTCTAACTCTTGTTCCCGTTTATTCTCCCACATTAAATGATCAGTTTAATATGAGAAAATCATTTGGTAAATTAAGATATTATATTTTATGACATTACCTCTCTCTTGAAATCATAGTCATCCTTGACTATGAGGTAGAGAAGATAAAGCCTAGTAATTAGTCCATGTTTCTTAGCAGATATAGGATCCCTTTTTACCCTACGACATCATTTTAGAACGGATGACTAATCCATTTGGTGCTCAGGAGACTTAGCTGCCACAAGCATGTCTGTCCTTTAGTCCATATCATACTTCCAAAATAGAGTGACAAGTTCTACTTGGTGTTTGGGAGATGTCGTCACCATAAACATGATCCTAAGCATGCATACTATTTAAATTTTTGCACAATAAAAAGAGACCTCATCTTATAAGACAAAAACATTGTTCATTTAAAATGCATTTTCATTTTCTTACTCTAGTGTAGTATTGTAAGCATTGACAAGGTTCATATTATCCTTAAGCTAGGTTCCTTGCATCCATCTAGCATCTTTAAAAGGATAATTCTTAAACCTAATAAGATATCATCGGATAATCTCATTGTTTCTTAATACATTGTCTTCATGTCATAGGACGGACTCAGATTGAGATACTTCTTCTTGATCTTCTTGATCTTCTTATCGTAGAGCTTATTTAAGCATTCTTCTATCCTTTGTAGATGCAATGATTTTGAGCTATAGATGCAGGAATCATCAATGAACACCCTAATTGACTTTCCAAAGAATGCTTGAAACACCTTGTTCATGAAATGTTGGAATGTTGCAGGATGCATTTGTCAGACCAAATGGCATGGCTCTAAAAGCATAACAACCCCAAGGAGTGATGAAGGTTGTTTTTTATTGATCCTCCAATGCAATCCCTATTTGAAAGTAACATGAGTAGCCATCACACACAGTGTACTTCTCATAACCAGCTACCTCATTTAGTATCTCATCCTGAAATGGGAGGAGAAAGTGATCTCTTTTTGTTGCCTCATTGAGTGGATGGTAATCCACACACACCCTCCACTTGCTATTTTTCTTGGGAGTGACAACAACAAGAGAGACCCACTCTGAATTCTCCACTGGATAAACCTACTGCTAGAAGCTTTCTGACCTCTTTGAGTAAAGCCCGCTCCTTGATGACTCCTAGCCTTCGTAGCTTTTGAGCCTTAGGTGTGGCCTCTGGGATTCAACTCAATCTTGTGCTGAACAACATCTACTCCATGCACATCGGTGTAGTCTTTAGCAAAAATCCTAGGAAATTTCCTTAACACACCTTTGAACTCCTCTCTTTCTTCCTTTGTAAGTGTTGTAGACAACATACCTTCTAGCATTCCTTTATCTTGCACATCTTGGCTCTCTTGAGTACCTACCTCTTCCAAACCTTGACAAGAGGTCTCTTGTTTGTTTGGCTTAAACCTTTGCCCCATGAATTTGATGGAAGACTCCTCTTCAGTAATGCTGCCGCTACTTTCTTCTTCTGAAGTGTTATCGGTCCAACCTTCCTCCGTCTCACTTTGTGATGACTCTTCATGGAGCTCCTCTTGGTGTTGCTCTTTCATGTCAAAGACAACCTTCTTATGATTGTCATTCCTACAAATTAACTTCCCACTTTTCCAATCTTGCAAAGCTCGCATTTTCATTAGCCATGGTATTCCAAGGATAAATGGATAGCCACTTCCCTTGGTCGACATAACATAAAAATCCATTACCTTCTTAATGCCAAAGGCCTCTACAAAAACATTTTTACAAATGCCTACACACCTAGATTTTCTATTATTTGCCATCTTCACTTTGATTTCACGTGTCTCATGGATGTGCATGCCTAGTCTTTGCATGAGTCCCTCTGTCATAATGCAAATTTGTGCACCCCCATCCACTAGACCTTTCCTAACCAATCTTCCTTTCATGTAACAATCTAACACCGGTGTACTCATTCATTTCAGCTTGTGCAATTTTTTACAATAGGCACACTCTCTTTTACCTTTCTCCTAGTGCTAACTGCCTTTGTTAAATCCCTCCTAACTTGTGGGCATAATGCAAGAAACTGAGGCCATAATATATCAGGACCCTTACCTCTCATGTCTTCCAATAGGTTGTATGGAGCCATACCATGTCCAAGAGGAAAGTCTTGGAGGTTGATACGATGTTAAGTCCGCTTGCCTTCCTTGGTCTCCTTCGACTTCTTCTCTCGTCCATGGTCACTTTGTGATGTGAATTTTTCTTTATCCCTACCTTTCCCATGGCCACGCTTAATGCCATTTGCTTCTATGTTAACCTCATTTGGATTTGTCACCTCTAGCACATGCACATTTGGATCTGGCAAAGGTGGAACTCCTTCTACCCCTTGTGGAGGTGGTCTTGCTCCATTTGGCCTTTGTAGAAGTCTTGGTTGTTGACCCATTCCTTCACCTGTATCCATCACTGGGTAATTCAAGTTAGGTCTCCCTTGCTCCCCACGGGGCCAAGGACAATTATACATCCCATGTCTAGACTTTCCGCAATTCCAAAATTGCAAGACTCTCCTAGGTCATGGCTCTCTCTCTTCTGACTTCTTTGCTTACACCTTTGGACCTACAGCTTGTGCAAGGTGAATTGACAGGCTGCTTAGATATTCATTTAACTTCTCAATCACTTCAGCCATTACCTCAGGAATCTCCCTAGATGTCAATGCTTGTGACTTACCTTTGGGTCTAGGACCTTCTATTGGAACCTCTCCCCTTAGGCACTTGATTTTCCTATACTTCTTCGAAGCTCTAATTTTAGCTGCATTATAAGTGGCAGGTGCATCTGCCTCCACCTTTACCTTAAGATCAGGAAAGAGTCTCATTATGAACCTGTCATTCTTTAGATATTATGCACCATCACCAGGGCTAGCAACACTTTGTATCCATAGAGCCCAAAGACATAGAAACTCCTGCTTGTACAAGTATTAGTCATCTAAGTTTTTTTGCTTATGAGAAACAATGTCTTGCCATAGTTTTTGAGTGTTTTGAGGATCAAAGAACTATCTCTTGAAACGACTCAAAACTTCTGTGTAATTCCCTTTAACTTCCTCAGGCAAAGAGTCAAACCAAGTGCTAGCATCTTTCCTAAGGACCACCTCAAACATTTCTACACGTTCTTGATCAGTTACTATCCTCTTGATACGACAAGACATCTTGAAATTCGTTTAAAATAATTCTGCATCCTCTCCAGGCTCTCCAAAGAAAACATGATAACCATACATTTGGAGTTGGCTTTCAATTGAATTGATTTCAAAGTGACGCACTTTTTTTCTTAAAAAGGTTTACACAATATTGTTTTCAAAATTGCAATCTGTTCTACAGAAAAATAAAAATATGCACATCAAATGATCTACGACAATCAACAAAAGGCAGGATAATATGGTTTGGTGATGCAAGAATTTCTCCTACTCTTTGGGCTCCAAACATGAACACCATACGTTGTTGAAAATGTATCTTTCTACTAATTGCAACCTTTTTTCTATGTGTGGCGTGAAATGAAAGGGAAAAACCTCTATTCTTGGGCCATTATCCATGGTCTATGCATGGCCTAATGCTTAAAACAAAGAAAAAATATAAACGTCCAAACTAAGGTCGAACCTAATGAGAGGCAAAATAAAAGGATTTACTAAAGCATTTATCTTAACCAACCTAAGAGGGCCCAAAATTCTACGAATCACTCGTTGAAATTGCAACTTAGTACTAACAATTATGTGCACTTTTTGCATCACAATGGGAATGAAACGATCATACAAATTCTCGTGATTCATGCAAACTACTTGACTATTCTAAAGGTTGATCCTACACAAAAAACACACAAGCCCTCCTCAATGGGGGCACCAAAATTGAGGCGGTCCGGGGTGGGCAACAAGAAAGTCGACCTCTAAACACCCCTCAAGGCTCCCGTGCTGCTCAATTAGGGCTATGGCAACCACAAGCAAGGAGCAACAACAACAAACCCACAGCCAAACAAGTGAAGGAGCACCACCTAGTTATAGAGTGAACTAGTACACACAAGAGGAGAATCTTTGAGAAATACAAGTGAAAAGGAAGGTACACTATCACTAATATCAATGCTACAAATACACACACCAAATATGGAGAGAGAGAGAGAGAGAGAGTTTTGTGTAATAATTAAGCTTCAATTTAAATGATTGACACGGGTGTATAAACAGCTTGGAAGAGACACAATTAAGTTTAATGATGTTGCAATCTACACATTATCTTAGGGTTATGGGAGCCCTCTCACCATACAACCCTCTTATAATTTTTTCCCAAGAAACAAAACAAACACAAAATCTCTTGAGTCACATACAAACAAATACTATAAAGAATCTCAAAATGAAAACACGTCACCTTAAACCAAACGTGATGAGGTTGCCAAGCATGAATTGAAGAGACTCAAGAAAGTTTTGAACCGTGGTTACACCCAACTTATTGATTCAATTAATGCGCAAGAGTAGGTACAACTTTGATTGGAAGTTAGGAATCACTCCCTCCCTTGCAATGCTACAACTAGCTCAAAGAAGCTTTCCTTTACACCACAAGTAATGGTGCATAGAAAGCTCACTCTCTCCCTGCAACTAAGATGGCGAATGGTATGCTCAAAGTAGTGAGCAATAGTGTAGAAATCATGCCATTTACAAAGGGAAAAGGGCTCTATTTATAGGTAAGGTGAGCTCTTATTAGGATTAGATCTAATCAACATTTTCATAGAAAACCATGTTAATGAATTTTTTTTTATGTTATAATAAGAGTGGGTCTCTCTTGTCTCTTCAGTCACATGGATGTGGGCTCAAGAGAAGAGAATTATTGAGGTGAAATAGAGAAGATTCTAAAGAGGTGAGTGATTTTTTGTGTGAGGTTGGCTACTCCAAGGTATCGTAGAGTGGGTGCAATTTACAAGAAGGGTTAGTTATTAGTGTTAGTAATTTTTAGTTAGTAGGATGGGATAAAATTACATGGCATATGCACTTAGGGTTCATTACATGATTTATACAATGATAAAAAGTAAGAGAAGGATGAGAATATACATAATTTGATGGAAACCACAAGATGGAAATGGAATTTTTCACCTATCTCCTCCAATGAATGAAGCGGTTGTATAACTTTGTCGGTGTAGTTTTTGTGACCATGGAAAAGTTGAATTTTCCATGATCAAACTCCTCCTTTTTCAAAGCTTGAGATTGGTTATTTGCTGATTTTTTCTCTTTTTGTGAAAAGATGAAGAGGTTATGGTAATATGAGTTTGATTCTAGAGAGAGAAATTGAGCTATATGTGTATAGAGATGATAATTTTGAGTTATGGAGTAAGGGAGAGATGGAAATGGTGGTGAAGAAGATGAAAGAATCCATGAAATTTTCAAGTTTGAGTGAGGGATGGAGAGTAATAAGAGTGTTTGTGTGTGGAAGTGGGAAAGGAGGTGAGAGAAGACTATGGGTTACTTTGTCAGAAAAGTGGATACACTGGGGTCCACTCAAAAAATCATATCTCACCAGTGGTAGCTCCAAAACTCATGAAAAACTTTGAGGTGATTATTTAGCTTATGGGCTACATTTTCTCTGTCAAGGCACTTCTTCAAATGTTGAGCGGAGATAGGTGCCAAAAATCTCACCAAAAAGCCTATTTTTTATGCCTGCAAAAGTCTTTTAGTGGCCCCCTCCTTTGTTGAATTTGCACAATGCATCCAAGAGTGAGCCCCTCCTTTGTTGAATTATGATACAAATCATCCAAGTTACCTTTACACATGCATGGAGGATTCTTATTGATGAAATAAGAAATATATACATGGTGGGATTAGTGTATGGACTATTCATGGATTTTAGCTCAATGAGCACATGGTGTTAGAATAATGAGTATATAATAAGAAAAAATACGAAATAATTATGGATATCGAAAAAGATATTGGAATCATATGATATGATCTCTCTTTTGTATTATTTTGGTTGAAAGAGGAAAGGGTATGCAAGTAAATAAAATAATATAATAAACGTGATTAAGGAAGTAGAAATCAATTTTTTGTTTTCACGAGGTTGAGGGTGAAAATGTGGGGGTGATTTGTATAAAAGAAAAATATGACATTAGAGTATGTATACATTGGAAAAAAATATACTTATGGTGTAAGAGGATGAAAGAAGGCATACATAGGTTTAATAAAACACACACCTAGGTATAAATATTTAAATAAAATATCAAAATAATTATAAAAATCCCTATATTTTGTCCATATATACAATGAAATATTTACACACCAGAAAGGTCATAATATACTTTTTTAAAATTTTCAACTAGCCTAGTGACTAGCTAATTGAGGGTTTTTAAGGAGATACAGGGAAAGCCCCCTAACTCACACACACCTATGTACAGCCAAAGGGTGATTATAACCACAGTGTTTGAGTGATTTGATAGGGTGAGATAGCTCACTATGACAGTTTTGAATAGCCAAAAAATGGCTATCATTAGCCCTCCCCCAGGATGATGGTATATTCATGTACCATCATAGAGCATCTTTTCCAAAGAGAGTGCTTCAGAGTCCTTGACAATATCTTCATTGTTTGGCCCCTTGGCATTTTGGCTTGAGTTACACTCATGCTCCATGGAACAATACTTACATGAGATAGCTGCCATTTGATAGATCTTTGGTAGATCCTTCGGTAGAAGGCGACTCAAATAAGGCTTCAAGCGATACTGTTTAACTTCCTAGAGTGCTCTTTTCCATTCAAGTCCATAAGTTGATACTAACTTAAATTGAAAGCCTTCTTTACTATGTATGGCCCCTACCATCTAGTTTCAAACTTGGCATCAAAACGATTATCGAGTCAATTGTCATACCTTAGCACAAGATCTCCTTCATTGATGCCTTTGTCCTTCAGTTTCTTGTCAAGCTTCTCCTTCGCTTGTGTAGCTTTCCTCTTGTAGCCTCGTATGCTGCTTCTCTTTTCCACTCAAGCTCCACTAATGTAAGAAGTCGATCCATCCATACCTCTTGATCATCTTGTGCACCTCTGCTATGAAGTCGCATTGTTGGAATGTTGAGCTCGATAGGTTGCAAAGCCTCTTGACCATAGACCAAGTGAAATGGTGTAAAATCCGTGGCCTCCCTATACGTGGTTCAATACACCCACAAGGCACCATCCAAGAAGTCATCCCACAACTTTGTCTTGTTTTTCACCATCTTTCTAATAATTCCTGTAATGACACCATTAGCCTTCTCAACCAAACCATTTGATTGTGGGTAGTAGGGTGTGCTATGACGATGTGTGCTATGGCCACACTTTGAGCCTCTACCCACCTAGTCATGTAATCTACAGCCACTAGAATGTAGAGTTTACCATTTTTTGCTCTAGGTAGAGGACCCATAGCATCAATGCTCCACTTTTCAAAGGGTACATTTGCAAGCACAATCTGCCTTGGACCATGGACCAATCTTCTATTTCCATCTACCTTAGAATTGTGACAACTTTTACACCAATGTTGGGCATCCACATGCAAACTTGGCCAAACATACCCTGCAAGAAAAATCTTCTTCACAGTTAAATCTTGGGCAAAATGACCACCACATGATTCTTCATGCAGACCTTTTAGAATGGCTAGAATTTCCTTGATAGTTGGTACACTTCTGCACACTTGATCCTTCCCTCTTTGATAGAAGGATCCTTCTAAGAAGAGATAGACACTTGCCTTCTTCATGAGTTTCCTCTTCTGAGCTTTGTGAAATCTTGTGGAAACTCGCCCTCCATAATGTAGCCAATAATGGGAGCCAATGAATCCAATCCCTGGTATCTTGGTTTCTTGACAGCTGCTGCCACCATGATGACCTGCACTTCTTTCTCAACACATGTAACTGCTTGTTATGCAAGTAAATTGGCATCTTCATTTTGTTTCCTAGGAATATGATATAGTTGTACTTCTTCAAACTAATTAAACAATCTATGAATGGCATGAACTTTTGTCCTTAGGCTTTCATTCTTGCACGCCCAAATGCCTAAAATCTGCTTCACAATGAGAAGTTCATCCCCTTTTACCATGAGACGTTGTATACCTTGGCCAATTCACATCTTTAAACCATGAAGCAGTGTGTCATATTCTGCTTCATTGTTGCTAGTTGAATGTGGTAGATTGACCTTCTCTTTCATGACCACCTCTCCACTTAGGTTGAGCAACATTAGCCCTCCCCCTAATTTTCATGTGGCTAGTCAAAAAGCTCCATCAAAGAACAAGGTAAAAGCATTAGGAATACTTTTTGGTGGTGGCAATGGTAGGGTCTTGACTTCAGGCACCTTAATCTCCTTCTCATGTACCCTAAAACTGAGAATCCCTACCAATTGTGCACACACACTATCTTCTACCTTGAAAGAGTATTGGAACTCTTGCAACTCCATAATCCACTTTGAGATCCTAGTACTAAGATTTATTTGAGATGATACCCAAAGAAACAAATTTTATGGAGTGAGAATCACAAAAGGTTTTGGTAGCAAGTAGGATCTAAATTTTCCCACCACAAACATGAGAGAAAGCATCATGAGTTTTGCTTCTGTGTAGCCTTTCTCCAATGCATTCTTGACCCTACTAGCAAAGTACATGGGCCGAATCCGGTTACTATGGAGATCTTGTTGTAGAAAAATCCCACCAATTGTTTCTTTCCCAACACTAGAGCTAACAAACAATGTGTACTCCCAACAAGGAGGCATGAGTGTTGGTAGATCTGATAGGATGACTTTAATGTTACAAAAGTACTCTTCAAGCTCATCAGACAATGAAAATTCTACTTGTTGTGTCAACTTTTCCAAAGGGTGAAGTAACTCTGAAAGTGAATGAAGCGTGATATATACTTCACCTTTTGAATGAATCAGATGACCTCCTTAAGACTCTTGGGTGATGGTAACTCAATGAGAGCCTTTGCCTTTGAAGGATCCACCTCAATGCCTTTGTAAGAAACTTTGTAACCAAGCAAGATAGCTTCATCCTCACCTATGTGACACTTGTCGTGGTTGCGTTGATTTCCCATGTTGTAGAGCTTCTTTAATCCTTCTTCTATTCTTTGTAGATCCAATTATTTTGAACTATAGATGCAAAAATCATAAATGTACACCCTAATTGACTTTCCAAAGAATGCTTGAAACACCATGTTCATGAAACATTGGAATGTTGCAGGAGCATTTTTCATACCAAATGGCATGACTCTAAAAGCATAACAACCCCAAGGAGTGATGAAGGTTGTTTTCAATTGATCCTCCAATGCAATCACTATTGGAAAGTAACATGAGTAGCCATGACACACAGTGTACTTCTCATAACCAGATACCTCATTTAGTATCTCATCCTAAAATGGGAGGGAAAAGAGATCTCTTTTTGTTGCCTCATTGAGTGGATGGTAATCCATGCACACCCTCCACTTGCCATTTTTCTTGGGAGTGACAACAACAGGAGATACCCACTCTGAATTCTCCACTGGATAAATAAAACCTTCTTCTAGAAGCTTTCTTACCTGCTTGAGTAAAGCCTCCTCCTTGATGAATCCTAGCCTTCGTAGCTTTTGAGCCTTAGGTGTGGCATATGGGTTCAACTCAATCTTGTGTTGAAGAACATCTACTCCACGCACATCGATGTAGTCTTTAGAAAAAAACCTAGGAAATTACCTTAACACACCTTTGAACTCCTCTCTTTCTTCCTTTGTAAGTGTTGTAGACAACATACCTTCTAACATTCCTTCATCTTGCACATTTTGGCTCTCTTGAGTACCTACCTCTTCCAAACCTTGACAAGAGGTCTCTTGGTTGTTTGGCTTAAATCTTACCTCCATGAATTTGATGGAAGACTCCTCTTCAGTAATGCTGCCGCTACTTTCTTCTTCTGAAGTGTTATCGGTCCAGCCTTCCTCCGTCTCACTTTGTGATGACTCTTCATGGAGCTCCTCTTGGTGTTGCTCTTTCATGTCGAAGACAACCTTCTTATGATTTTCATTCCTACAAATTAACTTCCCACCTTTCCAATCTTGCAAAGCTCGCATTTTTATTAGCCATGGTCTTCCAAGGATAAGTGGATAGCCACTTCCCTTGGTCGACATAACATAAAAATACACTGCCTTCTTAATGCCAAAGGCCTCTACAAAAACATTTTTACAAATGCCTACACACCTAGCTTTGCAATTATTTGCCATCTTCACTTTGATCAGTTGTCTCATGGATGTGCATGCCTAGTCTTTGCATGAGTCCCTCTATCATAATGCAAATTTGTGCACCCCCATCCACTAGACCTTTCCTAACCAATCTTCCTTTGATGTAACAGTCTAGCATTGGTGTAATATCCTCATTTATTTTAGCTTGTGCAATTTTTTACAACAGGCACACTCTCTTTTACCTTTCTCCTAGTGCTAACTGCCTTTGTTAAATTCCTCCTAACTTGTGGGCATATTGCAAGAAACTAAGGCCATGAGATATCAGGACCCTTACCTCTCATGTATTCCAACAGGTTGTATGGACCCTTACCATGTCCAAGAGGAAAGTCTTGGAGGTTGATACGACGTTGAGTCCACTCGTGTTCCTTGGTCTTCTTCAACTTCTTCTCTCGTCCATGGTCACTTTGTGATGTGACTCCTTCTTTCTCCTTACCTTTCCCACGGCCACGCTTAACGCCATTTTCTTCTATGTTAACCTCATTTGAATTTTTCACCGCTAGCACATGCACATTTGGATCTGGCAAAGGTGGAACTCCTTCTACCCCTTGTGGAGGTGGTCTTGCTCCATTTGGCCTTTGTAGAGGACTTGGTTGTTCACCCATTCCTTCACCTGTATTCATCACTGGGTAATTCAAGTTAGGTCTCCTTGGCTCCCCACAGGGCCAAGGACAATAATACATCCCATGTCTTGACTCTCCGCAATTCCAACATTGCAAGACTCTCCTAGGTCATGACTCTCTCTCTCTTCTGACTTCTTTGCTTGCGCCTTTGGACCTATAGCTTGTGCAAGGTGAATTGACATGCTACTTAAATATTCAGTCAACTTCGCAATCACTTCATCCGTTATCTCAGGAATCTCCCTAGATGTCGATGCTTGTGACTTACCTTTGGATCTAAGACATTAGGAAATTTCGGAGGTCATTTGGAGGGCCTTCTAAGAGAATGTATTTTTCGCACTCTCTCTCTCTAGAAAATATGGCGACTCTTAGAGGTGGGTCTTTCATGGTAAAAGTTCAAAAAGTGTACTTTAAGTAGATTCTTTACTCTTTTGAACATTCGTTCGTAATGATTGAGGGACAATCTTCTTTTCAATTGCATTGAATGAACCTCGTCAACATGGAGGGAATGAGGCTAACATGGAGGCACAAAGGCGCAGCCGCCTATTCACTTTCCATTAAACCTGCACATTTGGCTAATGGTGCACTCCTTAAATGGCACGGATGTTACGCAGAAACGAGCCAAATATCACCTTCACATTGATTTGGACAATGAGTACCAACCATTGATTAAGCGTAGTAAAGCAAACACACATATACCTCCCGCATCCATAGACACGCTTAGAGCTCAGGGAGCTAAACACATAGATATCAGGATGAGAGGCTCTCTCTATCCTAAGAATCCAATGACTAATGCGTCTCCACCATTTGTCAATCCTACAAGCTTATTGACCTTTCCTGGTGATGGAGAAAAGGGCCTTCTTGGTTATTGTAAATCTCTTACAAGAGAAGCTGAAACTTATAAGGGCATTCTCCAAGCTCAACAAGGTAATATTGTTCGTCTTTCACATTTACATTCTACAGATCAGGTTACCATTTTGCAACACAAAACAGAGGTACAGGAACTGAAAGGAAAGGTACGAAGTTGTCAAATGAAGGACACCATGTTGGGTGGTCATATCCGAAAGAAGAAATTGCGCAATCTTGAAACATTGCAGGTTGCATCCAGAGGTCTCAAGAAAAGAATCCGAGCATTAAGGTGATGCTTCTTGGTTGGCTAAATTGTGTTACTTAAGTAATTATTTTTTTTGTCTTGTTATGCATTCATTGTTTTCATGTGCCTAAAAAGTGTTAGTGAAGTAAATTTTATGTTATTTACTTATGCATTGTCTTCATGTAGAGATTCAATCTATCCTGACAAGAAAAACATTGATCCCAAAGACAATATAGGAAAGAGATTGAAGCCACTTATAAGTAGAAGCCTTGCAGTAGATATAGTACATGACAAGAAGTTTAAGGTCCTACAACGAAATGTAGTGGACCGCTTTATTTCAGAGAACTCAATGCCTGCAAAAGAGATACAAGGCACACTTGATTCACTTGGTGTAAGAAAAAGAGGATATTCGGCTATACAAAAATCTGTCTCATCCATCTTTGTTAAGAAGGGTATAAAATCCAAACTTTTACCATCAGCCTCAAGTGTTTGGAAAGATAGGCATCAGCTTAACAACGCACAGGGAGAATATCTTGGACAGCCCTTTCATATTAAAGGAACTTACAGTGTCCATGGAGCAACTATGGCATATGATGAGTTCAATAATATTTTTATGGACCTGCAGATGTTGCAGAAGAGAATGGTGGAGTTTTACAACATCACATGTGAAGAGTCACGAGGGGTATTACATTTTGTGTTGAAACTGGATGAGTGTGAGCTTGTTAAAAAGAAAAAGCTAGAGCGTGTTACTATTACTTTAATGAATAGAGACCTCTCAAAGTGTCCGAATGATGATCCTTTATATTTTAGTGTTCAATCACATATGGTGGCTTGGTGCTTTTTAGGTAAGCGATATTCTCAGCTAAGCTCAAATGTTCACATCTACTTAAGTCTCATTTATTTTGTGTTGCAGGTAAAGAAAGAAGATCATGAGATTCTATATTGGGTGTTCCATCAAACTAATGTTCCGGAGGTGATTGATCGACAGACTAACCAGGGAGAGGTACTACGTCTACATGGAAGGGGAGACTTTCAAGTTCAGTGCCATCTTCAGGTGACCTCAAAACATTAAAGTGCATGTATAATTGTGGAATGGGTGCAATGGCAAAGTCGCCGTGTTTGTTCTGCATGGAGCCTGCAAAGGTCATGGACCCAAAGTGGTGGAGAAAAGCTCCAACACGTCACATTGAGGACCCTGCTTTTCGACCGGTTTTGAAAATACCACTTGTGAATGTCCACATCTGTACAATGCATGCCCTTTGTAAAATTGTGGAGAAATTGGTCTACTTATATTTCGGGTTTGCTTGGAAAATTAAGAACTCAGCAGAGCGACAAGTGGCCCTGCAGTGCTTAGAATTGGTATGGTCGGATATGGGGCTTCATGGTGGCAATGTGAAAATCCAGCGGGATGAAAAGAGATCAACTGCTGAGAAGGATGTCTTATGCAAGCCATCCATAGGTGGGTGAAGGCACGGAGGTTTTTATCTAAACCCCAAGGAATACGAGATCCGAAGCGACCAAAACATGGAAAAATATATAACACATATGATGTTAGCAACGTATAGTATCAGAGCTCGAAAAAGCTACATATTGCAGTCATAGATCAAGAACCAACTACTCGTAACGCGAAGGCTGAGGTTTGGCGATCAATAGACATCCTATTTTCGATGTGCGACAAAGATGACTAGTGACAAGGTGATATGAACAAGTTCAAGGAGAATCTCAACCTTCTCAAAAAAACATTCAAGACAGCATGGACAGACACCCAGATTACTCACTACATGGTATTATTGTGTATTTGATTCTCTTTTATGTGTAACTATGTGAGTGTAAAACATTCTAACTAATCTGTTTTCATATCCAACACATTATTTTCAATCATTTACCATATTTTATACAAAAGTATGGGAACCCGGCAATATGGAATACCTAAGGGATGGACAAGTCTCATTACATGGCGAGAAATGCTTATTTCAGGCACACACGACATGGTGGCTCTCGAATCAAGGCTAACAGTTTGAGAGAACTATTTGAATGGTTCTATCGTAGAATCATTTATTGAAATGGAGGCAAAAGAAGTCTTGGCCTCTTCAGCAACAAAACAAGCCATCAGACATTTACAACAACAAAAAGTTAAAAGATCAATGGCATACAACAACTCCAGTGCTCGTGAAGGTCAATGAAGGTGGAGAGAGACAATGGTGTATGTGAACCACAAGTGGAGAAAGATACTCTGAGTGGATGACATTGTACAAAATTTCTGTAATACATGATCTTATACAATTGCTACTTGAAGTCTATCAAGATTTCAATTTTGTTTTTTGGCACATCACCCTTGTAACGAATCATGAGATGTTTGCCATACTCTAAAAGTTCATCCGGGTTTTGTCTACCAAGAGCTAGTGCCATTGTTGTGTAAGTGTAGTAATACGCTGCCCGACCACCTGTATAGCCCGAGCAATAACCAAAACAATCTCTGGCAAACACTTTGTCCACAAGAATGACTTTATCTGCACTTTTGGGCATCACGGGTCCACCCACGAAGCGTGATAGTGTCTTTAATGTGTAAGTTGCTATTGAACCCTCTTGTGACATTCCATTGTGAAAAACTACTATCGGCGACTCGCAAAGCTTTGAAAGGTACTGCGCTAGGGCCACATCCCCTCCACAATACTCTCGAGTCCGCCGTCGAACGAAGTCATCCTTGTCAGCAATCCAAGACTGCACATATCATGTCTAAGTAAGTCACACACACACACACACACACAGAGTTACCATGAAGCTCTCATCCTGCAGAAAGAGGTTTTCCTGCCACAGGTCCACAGATATAGGTGACCCCTTATCTGAATGGTTAAACCAATCCTCCACTTCTTTGTGACTTGTTGATGGTCTTAGGCTTTGTCTTATTGCTTGGAAGGTGGCTTCATCCGGTAGTGTCTCCTTGTATTTTTCAGCTTTCTCAAAGCATCTTCGGAGGCATTCCATTGGATTGCTGAATGTTTCCATTGCCTCATCATCACTACTATCCTCTGAAACAAATACACTCCTCTCCTCTTGGACTCTGGAAATGATAGCTAGGGAGAAGTTCTCCCTTAAATAGAAAATGCTTTGCACATCATGTAAAAAGATATAGGTCTTGTCTCCAATCCTGAAGTCTGGCACAACAGGCATCATCATCTGAGCATGCTTCTCAGTGAAGTCACTGACATCCAAGGGTAGTTTGATTTCTATTGTTTTCACAGAGAGCATCTTACTTCTTTGTACTTCTATTGCCTCAACCTCAAGGTCGACTGTATCTTCAACCTCCTCGACTTCTTGTATATGTATTGTCTCGTCGCATTCTTTGTCTGGTGCTGCATCCTGCTCCTCTAACACCTCATCAGGATTCTGCATGAGGAATCCAAACAGGCTGTTTAGGTAAATCATAAAGCCAAAGGATTCCTGAATAATTTTTCACTCTTTTTGGTGCAGAGGGCAGGTTGAATGTAAGCAGGTGGTAATTCCCTATACTTCTTTAGTCCTTGTCCTTTTCCACCGCAGTCATTGAAATGAATGGTAGTCATACTGGGCAGAACAACCCTCCCTACCTGCACCATCAGTTCAAATTGATCTTTGTAGGGCTGCAAGAATTCACTGTGCTGAGCTTAAAGGTCTTCAATATCAAATTTTGGGTTAAACATAGAATGAACTAGATCATATTTTTCTCCAGCACCACATGATGCTGCAAAATTGAACAGCCTCTCATCAGTTACAGCTGGGTCTTCCAGAGAAGGCACATCCTCTTTGGCTTTACCTTTACTTGCACAAGGA
The DNA here is from genome assembly GCF_014529385.1 of Adiantum capillus-veneris. Classification (NCBI taxonomy): domain Eukaryota; kingdom Viridiplantae; phylum Streptophyta; class Polypodiopsida; order Polypodiales; family Pteridaceae; genus Adiantum; species Adiantum capillus-veneris. The sequence goes on from NC_140938.1 coordinate 5,069,420, forward strand.
CTACTTGCTGGGAGATCTGCATCATCTGAGAAGTCTATATTCCTCTTTCTTGTATTTTTCTTGACAAATACTATAGAGGGTGAGGGATCCTCTTGGCCTGCTGACCTCTCTGACTCATCTTGATCAATGTCCTGACAAAAGTCAACATTTCTTTTGACAGAAATGCTAAGCAACTGAGCCTGCAAAGGCTGGAATCCTGGCACAAGCTCTGGGTCTGGTTTTAGCCTCTTCTGCCTACTGGACCTTAATCCTATTCATTAGGAAACATGTCAAGTCTTTTCTTTGTCTCTCTCTCTCTCTCTCTCTCTCTCTCTCTCTCTCTCTCTCTCTCTCTCTCTCTCTCTCTCTCTCTCTCTCTCTCTCAAAAAGTACCTCTTTGACACATTGGTGACACCGGTGCTTCTTTATGGAGTGGAGGTGTGGGGTGGAAGCATCGGGAGGTCTACTTGGAAAGAGTTTGAGAATTTCCAAAAGCGTTTTCTCACCAACTTTCTCCAAGTCAAGACACAAACACCCTACATGCTCTTACTTCTTGAGTCCGGATTGCTTCCCATTGAGGTCTTGGGCATGCAAAGGGTTGTGGAGTACATGAGTAAGACACAACGTAGCCCTTTGCATCGACTTCCTAGAATCTCATATGAAGTAAGTCAAATGGTTCAAAAGACATGCAAGAGCAAAATACTAAGTTCGGGGTGGATGCTTGATATCAAGAAATGGTTTGGAAGATGGGATGCATGTCACTTGGTCAAGGATGCGTCGATCGACTCCCAAGTTAATGAGGCCTTCTTACAACGCCAATGTATCACGGCTTGGGAGAAATCCAGAGGTTCTCGCTTCAGCCATTACACCACACACGTTGCCCCAAACTACAAATCTCTCTTCTTCTCAGAACGAGGTAACCGAACCCATTCCTACATCCTTGAGCCCATCCCGTTGAGTGCGATCCGCACCATTGCCTCCATTCGTCTTAGCTCCCATTCTCTACGCTGCGAGACAGGACGTTGGGGCACTGGCGAGGAGTGTCATCAACTTTGCACCTTATGCCCTCGTCAAGTGCGAGAGAGTGAGTACCACACACTACTTGAGTGCTCATCTTTTGACCACATTAGGTCCTCTTTTCCCCATATATTCAGCCATGATCTCTCCCTACATACCTTCCTCTCCCAACCACGATGTGGACTCTCTATTGCGACGCTCATTTCAGCCATTTTTGAGCATCGAGAGTCACTTATGAACTCCACTCACACCACGTGACATGTTCATTTGGTCCCATAGGTCATATTTGACCTCCCAGGACGATAATAGAACTCTCTCTCTCTCTCTCTCTCTCTCTCTCTCTCTCTCTCTCTCTCTCTCTCTCTCTCTCTCTCTCTCTCTCTCTCTCTCTCTCTCTCTCTCTCTCTCTCTCTCTCTCTAAACCTAAACCTAAACCTACGCGACCCCTCCTGTCTCCCCTTAGGCGAGGGCAGCCCTGTGGGGGGGCGTTAACTCTCAGCCTCGCCCTGCCCGAGCCAAAGCCCTGCAGCCCTGCCATAGCCAGTCGACACAGCCTGCAGACAACATTGCCAGTCGACACTTATTTCCTGCTAGTTTTCTTGCTACCCGACAGCGAGTGGCTGCTTCTCAGCTCGGCCCTGTCCTGTGGCCATCTATGCTCGGCCCTCCCGTGGCCTTTTGTGCTCGGCCCCAGCAAAACCTGTGCCAACCTGGTGACCCGTCTATACAGAGCTTTGAGCAAGGCTTAATTTCCTCTATTTTCAAATCAAACTAAGCCCTCAATCCCGCCCACCACACTCTCAGATCGACAGAGTTGCCAACTAGACAAGGTATCTCTAGCACCGATGTCATCATTTGACACTCCCACTGCACGCAAGAGTTTTCTTGCAGTGGCTGCAGCACCAAGGAAGGACCCTGCCGCCCACCAAGAAGCAAGGTTCACAGCCCTCGAGGCTCGGATTCAAGAACTCATTGGGGAAAATGAGAAACTCAAAGAACGGCTACGCAAGCTCGAAGACGCAAAGGAGGCAGAGAGCCAAGCTCTACTTGCAAAAACACGAGGTTCAAACCTCACTCACCAAGACTGTCATGGAAACAATACAAAAAGAATCACATGAAGCAACACATAAGAAGATCGACAGCAAGATACAAGCAGCCATACATGAATGCCGACTACAAGAATTGCTCGGCCTCAAGGTCAGGATTGGGGGGCTCCACTCACCGTGGTGCACCATCGAGGACACCCTCGAGGAGGCAATCTCCAAGCTAAATGACATTCTTCAACCTGTCTACATCAAGCCCGAAACTATTTCATGGATCAACGACACACATAGGCATGTGCCACCCGAACATTGCATACTCACCTTTAAGGACAAAGATGAGTGTATGAAGCTGTTATGCCAATCTCGACTTCTCAAGGGAAAAAAGCTTTGGATTGCTGAAGAATTGACCACGAATCAACTCAAGAGAAAAGCAAGTGAGCTCAAGAAGATGCATGAGGCACGTAAACAAGGCAAATGGGCAGTCTACCGAAATGGCAAAGCGATCATCCAGGAATTTCGAAATCCTAAGCCGGCTATCCCCTCAGTTGAACCCCCTTAGGTTTTGTTCTCTCTTTTATTTAATTTACCCTCTTGATGGACCCTCAGTCCTTAACTGATATGTATCACACCCCGCTCCAAGAAGAAATTGCTGTAGTGCTCCTTTTTGGTCCCATTGGTCATATATGACCTCCGTGGACGATAATTCAATCTATCTATCTATCTCTCTCCAAATCACACCAAAAAACACACATAGACTCTGTGTGTGTGTGTGTGCGTGTGTGTGTGTCTCCAAAACACACAGACACACTCTTTCTCTCTCAACAGTACTAAAGGCGCACTCTCTCCTCTCTCTCTCTCTCTCTCTCTCTCTCTCTCTCTCTCTCTCTCTCTCTCTCTCTCTCAACAGTACTAAAGGCGCACGTAGAGAGTTGCAAAGAGTCCGTAGTTGTCTCTGCACGCCTTTAGTATAGAGAGAGAGAGAGAGAGAGAGAGAGAGAGAGAGGTCTCATAACTATACTAAAGGCGCGCGGAGAGAGTTGCAGAGGGTATTTGGTTGTCTCTGCGCGCCTTTAGGAGAGAGAGAGAGAGAGAGAGAGAGAGAGAGAGAGAGAGAGAGAGAGAGAGAGAGAAAGAGTTTGTTTGCGACCCTGTGTGTGTGTGTATCTGTGTCTGTCTGTGTCTGTTTGTGTGTGTGTGTGTGTGTGTGTGTATTGAACAGTATGGATTTTTCTTTGTTTCCACACACACACACATACCCTATCTGCTAGCTATTGTTAGAAATACAGAGAGAGAGAGTGAGAGATCACCTTTTGTTGGTGGAGTTTGCAGAAACTCCATGGAAGCCATCTTCTCCATTGCTCTCTCTTTGCTTTCTCTCTGTCCCTCTCTCTCTCTCTCTCTCTCTCTCTCTCTCTCTCTCTCTCTCTCTCTCTCTCTCTCTCTCTCTCTCTCTCTCTCTCTCTCTGTGACAGTAATGAGCCTCCCTCCCTCCCTCTCTCTCTCTCTCTCTCTCTCTCTCTCTCTCTCTCTCTCTCTCTCTCTCTCTCTCTCTCTCTCTCTCTCTCTCTCTCTCTCTCTCTCTCTCTCTCTCTCAAAATGACGATGCATAATCTACACTTATAACGGTTACCCCCGGCGGTGCCCCACGTGGTTATTAAAAAATAGAATGTAGTTGCATGATGCCGCACGTGCGGTCATTTAATGGGCCCGGATACTTTAGTACGTGACATATAAAAGGTATGAGAGAGAAAGTGAGACACCGCAAGAGTCAAAGAGAGTGAGAGAAAGAGAATTCAAGCCTCCATCTGCATCTCCGACAGAAAGCACGTGCAAAATATAGTAGGCCCGTCTCCGACAGAAAGCACGTCTGCGTCCTAAGAAGGTTTAGCCCTCTCTCTCTCTCTCTCTCTCTCTCTCTCTCTCTCTCTCTCTCTCTCTTTCCAAAAGGTCGTGCTGTGCCTCTCTCTCTTTTTCTCTATCACCATCTCTGTTTCTCAAAGGTCTCTCTCTCTCTCTCTCTCTCTCTCTCTCTCTCTCTCTCTCTCTCTCTCTCTCTCTCTCTCTCTCTCTCTCTCTCTATTTCTTTTTCTCTCTCTCTTTCTCTCAAAGTAAATTTCATCTCTCTCTCTCTCTTACACACACACACACACACAAATACAACACACATACACACACACCCACAGACGCAAATACAACACACAGACACACACACTCACTCACTCACACACAAGGACCTCTCTCTCTCTCTCTCTCTCTCTCTCTCTCTCTCTCTCTCTCTCTCTCTCTCTCTCTCTCTCTCTCTCTCTCTCTCCCTCTGTACTAAAGGCGCGCGAGGACAGCCACCTCCGATTTGGATGTTTGTTTGCGCACCTTTAGTACTGTGGAAACGCAAGTAGAACGAGTGAGAGAGAGGGAGTGTATCTCAGTTTGGTGTGTGTGTGTGTGGTTTGGTCTGCTTTGAGAGAGAGAGAGAGAGAGAGAGAGAGAGAGAGAGAGAGAGAGAGAGAGAGAGAGAGAGAGAGAGAGACACACACACACACACAGAGTCTGTGTCTGTGTATGTGTTTGTGTTATAGAGAGAGGAAGGAATAGTGGAGACACTGGGGAAGGGGAGAGCGAGAGAGAGAGAGAGAGAGAGAGTCTTTCTGTTTCCTTTTCACTAACGGCGCGCAGAGGTGTATCTTGGGGTCAAAAATATCTTTCATGCTGGCCGTTAGTAATGGGATAAGTTTTGGAGAGAGAGAGAGAGAGAGAGAGAGAGAGAGAGAGACTCTACTATTTTTATACAGTGGAATGGCTAAAACAAAGGCCACTGCAAGGAAGGCAGGCAAGGGACCAGGGTTAGCAGCTAAGGCAAGTAGCAGATCTGCAACCCCAAAGAAGAGACTTAGAAAATCAAATAAAACTTTGAAAGGTCCAAGGGTGAAGAAGTTACAGAGCTACATGGGACTTTTCAGAGAAATCAGGAAGGCACAAAAATGTGTTGATTTGTGCATACCAAAGCTGCCCTTTCATAGGATGGTGAGGTCCATTTGTGAAGAAGCTACCTCTCCCCTTAGGCACTTGAGTTTCCTATACTTCTTTGAAGCTCTAATTTCAACTGCATCATAGGTGGCAGGTGCATCTACCTCCACCTTCAACTTAAGATCAGGAAAGAGTCTAACTATGAACCTGTCCTTCTTTAGAAACTCTGCACCATCACCAGGGCTAGCAACATTTCGTATCCATAGAGCCCAAAGACGTAGAAACTCTTGCTTGTACAAGTAGTAGTCATCTAATTCTTTCTGCTTATAGGAAAAAATGTCTTGCCATAGTTCTTGAGTGTTTTGGGTATCAAAGAAGTATCTCTTGAAACGACTCAAAACTTCTGTTTAATTCCCCTTAACTTCCTCAGGCAAAGAGTCACACCAAGTGCTAGCATCTTTCCTAAGGACCACCTCAAACATTTCTACACGTTCTTGATCAACTACTATCCTCTTGATATGGCAAGACATCTTGAAATTCACTAAAAATAATTATGCATCCTCACCAGGCTCTCCAAAGAAAAGAGGATATCCATACATTTGGTGTTCGCTTCCCATTGAAGAGGTTTCAAAGCAAGGCACGTTTTTTTTCTTAAAAAGATTTACACAATATTGTTTTCAAAATTGAAATCTGTTCTACAACAAAATAAAAATATGCATATCAAATGATCTATGATAATCAACAAGAGGCAGGATTATAGGGTTTGGTGATGCAAGAATTTCTCCTACTCTTTGGGCACCAAACATGAACACCATACGCTGTTGAAAATTGATCTTTCTACTAATTGCAACCTTTTTTCTAATGTGTGGAGTGAAATGGAAGGGGAAAACCTCTACTCTTGGGCCAGTATCCATGGTCTATGCATGGCCTAATTCTTAGAACAAAGCAAAAATATAGACGTCCAAACTAAGGTCGAACCTAATGAGAGGCAAAATAAAAGGATTTACTGAAGCGTTTATCTCGACCAACCTAAGAGGGCCCAAAATTATACGAATCACTCGTTGAAATTGCAACTTAGTACTAACGATTATGTACACTTTTTGCCTTGCAATGGGAATGAAAAGATCATACAAATTCTTGTGATTCATGCAAACTACTTGACTATTCTAAAGGTTGATCCTACACAAAAAATACACAAGCCCTCCTCAGTGGGGGCACCAAAATTGAGGTGGTCCGGGGCGGGCAACAAGAGAGACGACCTCTAAACACCCCTCAAGGCTCCCGTACTGCTCAATTGGGGCTAGGGCAACCACAAGCAAGGAACAACAACAACAAACCCACATCCAACGAAGTGAAGGGGCACCACCTAGTTATAGAGTGAACTAGGACACAAAAGAGGAGAATCTTTAAGAAATACAAGTGAAAAGGAAGATACACTATCACTAATATCAATGCTACAAATATACACACCAAACACGGAGAGAGAGAGAGAGAGAGAGTTTTGTGCAATAATTAAGCTTCAATTTAAATGATTGATGCGGGTGTATAAACAGCTTGGAGGAGAGTCAAGAGACACAATTGAGTTTGTTGATGTTGCAATCTACACATTATCTTAGGGTTATGGGCCCTCTCACCATACAACCATTTTATAATGTTTTCCCAAGTAGCAAAACAAACACAAAAGCTCTTGAGTCACATACAAGCAAATACTACAAATAATCTCAAAATGAAAAGGCATCACCTTAAACCAGACGAGATGAGGTTGCCAAGCATGAATTGGAGAGACTCAAGAGAGTTTTGAATCGTGGTTGCACCCAACTTATTGATTCAACTGATGCGCAAGAGTAGGTACAACTTTGATTGGAAGCTATGAATCACTCCCTCCCTTCCAATGCTACAACTAGCTCAAAGAAGCTTTCCTATACACCACAAGTAATGGTACATCGAGAACTCACTCTCATGGTTTAGGATTAAAAATTGGTAAACTCTTTAAATTTTGACTTAAAATAGAGGAGAGTTCTAAGGATCATTCAAACTACACAAAAGTTGCAAAATGACAAGGTCATGTATCCATCATGGCACAAAATGATCTGGTTAGTTGTGGAAGGGCAAGAGAAGTAAAGCTAGATTTTCAACTAGACAAGAACTTCATGTCCTTTCGCACTTGGAAAAGATGTGGACAACCACAACTGGAAGATGCTTCTGAATTTGTGATCATATCTGGAGACAAACGAGCAAAATGTTGTGGAATCATCTCCACCACCGTTGTGGAAAATGATCCAAAATCTCTTAAGTGTGGAGATAGCAACACAACCACCCAACCAACGACATAGCATACTTGGTATCATTGCAAGAGACCGTAAACAAATAAGGAACAGACTTACGATCACTTGCAATGGAGAATGGCATACTAAGGATACTTGTGGTTGAGAATAAGAAATTCAAGAGGACACTTGAGATACAAACAACACGTTTGATGCAACACTTGAAGAGGAATTCAAGCAATGTAAACTCTCTCTTGTGGACTTGAATGCTTTGAAGGAGAGCATGAGCAAAGTAGAGCATGACCATGTAGAGTTAAAAGGGAAATCCAAAGGAGAGGAGGGAGAGGGTATTTGTGAGAAAAGCTGATGCTAGGCTACACTTTTAACGTAACTCAAAGACCTTCATTAAATGTGGCTCCACTTTGAGAGCTATGTAGGAGATAGTTTACTAGAAAGAAGACTACAAAATCCACCGCGATCATCCAAAATCAACCCACATATGCATTGGCAAGGAAGGCCTCTAAGAGCAATGCCCTCCAAAGGATCGACAATATGGAGTTGTTACATAGCTTCAGAAGATTGTGAGAGAAAAATTTGGGAGGAAACTAGTGTCTTGAAGTTCCTTAACTCTCTCTGTCTCTCTCTCTATATGTATATATATATATATATATATATATATATATATATATATATATATATATATATATATATAATGTGCAACTCCATTGACTATCATTCTCCTCAAATGGTTCATAGGTAGTACTCAATTTGCTTCCCATCCTACTCATAGACGATAAGCTTATTTGAGCATGCAAAGGAAAAAGCTCTAAATTTTGAAAAAAGCTCTAAAGTAGAAGCTCAAAATTTATCATCCCCATAATTTTGAACATAGAACACATCTCCAAATTTTTTGATAAGCACAATAGGATGCATTCCTCCAAAAGCACTTTTGCTAGTGGCTTATTTTTAAAGTGTACAAGAGCATTAATAAATAGAGTCGCTATTGTGTAAATGAGCAATCCGTGTGATCTAATTGAGCATGAACTACGACACAAACATTTAAATTCAGTGCTATCTTTACCAACATAGAGGTAGAAATAAGATCCTACAACCATTAAGGTTATACTGGATTGGGAAGATTTTTGCTTCACTCATAATTTGGCTTCCATTTGTCAATAATTGGCTATTTTCATGCTCACTTGGTAAAATAACCATTATGCCTAGCAAAAAATAGACAGATAGGGGGAGAGACACAAAAAATAGAAGATAGAGATAGAAAAACAAAAAAAATATGTCGAGATAGAAAGATACAAACACACAAAGAAAAAGAGTAAGAAAGAATCATTGCTTACCACATGATTGAATTATTTGGTATTCATGGACAATTCTACATGATTATTTTTTATGGTGCTCCATGTTGCAAAATAACCTTGTTTTGATGCTCCTCCTAATCTCAAGAGAATCTTGGTTTGGTGGACACAGCGGATCGACACGTAAAAGGCGGATGTACACCAAACCTGGTAGTACTCGCTCATTTTTTTGAAACAAGCGATGTAGTTCAGCTAATGAGGACTCGTAATTGTAATATATTCTGTCATGCCCTCTTAGCCTCTCTTAGTCTACACCCCTTGTAAGTGGTCGAATAGCCGTGGGAAAGTCCCCTTAGCCTTTAAGTCAAAACCCTTAGATTAGACTAAGGAAAGGATCATTAGATGGGAAGTTTTTGAACATTCACTATTAGAAGTCTCTTGCTTCTACAATCTGTAATCCACTTTTCTCCTGGACTGGTAATCAGAATTCATTTCCGAATAGCACCTCGTGTTCCTTGTCTCTTGCTCTACCATTTAATTATAACCATTCTCAATTCTATTGTGGTTTGCGAAGCATTGTTTGTGAGCTAAATGCATTGATTTGAGGTCTTAAATGGTAGTTTTTTGATGTTTTGACCTTGGATAAGTGTTTCTACACTTAAGGGGGACCTTTCTGCATAGTTCTGTTTCAGTTTTTTGCACATTTTTTGTGATGGATTATGATTTATGTACCTTCCCAGATGACTACATAACTTGGTAGGATTCTACCCCTAGGTGTTGTAATCCCTCTCCTTAAGTTTTGCTGCATTCCGAATTTGTTTGGATGCCGAAAAGGCGTGATAATTTAGAGCGATGAGATCGGACATAGATTGATTTGTGGACTAGGAAACAGTTGATTTGCTTTTGTCGTAGTATAATATTTCACTTTGGTGAGATTGACACTCTCATCAAGTCTCCGTGTCCCACCCGAGTCGCTTCCTTGCATATTGACATTATGTTAGTGCAAAAAAGCTATGCTGTAGAGTCCGTCGTAGCGACCCGCTAACATTGGTGCCATTGCCCCGGGGAAGTCGTTCCTTAGGTGTTGAGTGATTGAGTGTACGAAAAAATCCCTCCCAAAGCTTTTGACACCCATTCCGTTTACACATAGACAGTAAATCATCTAGACGTAGGTTTAGTGCTTAGTAGAGACTGAAGTCGAAGACTAGCCAGTGCTACTCCTTATAAGCAAAGAAAGATGTGAGTGAAGTACAAGAGAGTTTTTTCTTCTTTGATTTTCCCATGCTTGGAAAGGACTGTTTCACCACACACTTCACTGTCTTTTCTGTACTGTTAAATTTATTTACGTTGGTGCATCTATTTCAGTTTATAGGAGTAGGTTAAGTAACAATTTACATCATCATTCGGGGCCAAAAGGATCAAGGAAAAAATATCCAAAACCTTATTTTGGTGCCGAAGACCATAGCTCTGAAAAGTTGAAAATCTGATGGGTGGTTAGAGTTTCAAAACTGAACCAAACCCAACAAAACCTTCAAAAAGGGGATAGACAAGCTTACTAGAGACAGACTGTGCAAAAAATTTCCAATTTGCCTGTCCAACGTGGATCATGATCCATGTATCTTTCTGGAAAAATGAGCAAAAATTGTTTCCTTTGCCTAGAGCAGACTCTCGGGCATCAGAACCTTGAGTTTGGCCAGAAATAGAGTGCTAAAAGCTCATTTAAATCAAGAAATTGGACTAAGCGGAGTAAAACCTTGAAAACTGAGAAAATTTAGGGAAACTAAACTTTTATTTATCCAAATTCAAAAAGGGGTGAGAATTGGGATCAACTAGAAGCAAGGAACCAGCAGGACAAAAAATCATGACCAGATGCTGCCCAACATGGATCGTTTTTTATAGATTGTCGGTACTAGAGAAAACTACCCAACAAGTAAGATCAAAACGGGGAATTCAAGTTAGCTAATGAGGTAACCTGTTTTGGGTTTTGTATTACCAATTCTTCATGAATTTGCGGTCAGGAAGATTGTACTCAAATAGGAATCCCAGCAACATAGACCAAGCAAGAAATCACTCAACTGAAGGTAGCGTGAATCAAAGACCACTGCATCCTTTAGAATCTATTCTAGAGGAAGTTATTTTTGACACCTCATCAGAAAGATCATACAGCCTAATGACTGAGGATTAGCTTCCATGGGGACAGGTCCTTCTCAACCTGCATTTGATAAATTGCTGTATTTGAAGTTTCAATTTGAAAATGTGCTTAAGGTCAAGATCTATAAGGATGGAATGGACCACTATTGTGTTAAGTTGGAAAATAAGCCAAGCAAGTTTAGAGACATTGTAGATGTGGATTATGACGGGGATAGGTATTTTGACAAAGAGGGAATGATGTACTTAGTGGTTCACAACCCCTTTATTGTGGACAATGGGGGATGACTGGCACCAAGGACAAGATAGATGAAGATCTAGCAGATGAGCCACCCAAAATGGATAAGCAAAACGCAGTGCTCAGATGCACCAATGAGACAGAGTGGCTTAATACAGAAAACACTTACGTGGGGCTATATAAATTCAATAATGGAGAACAAACACTCTATTATAGATCTGATGAACCCCGCACCACCAAGGAACTGACAGACTGCAAAAAAATGTACTTTTTCACTTACACAGAGGGGAGAAGTATTCAGGTGGTCATAATAGACAAATATGGCGGAAAGTACTCTTCTATGGATCGTAAGGAGTTAGACAGATATACATATTTTGGGGGACCACTCCACCAATACTATGTAAATCCAGAAGAGGTGAAAACCACGACTACTCACACAAGACCAGAGACTGGGCATGTAAGTCTAGTGAGAACCAAAGTGGAAGATTATTTTGGACATGAACCAATTCCAAACACAGGTCCTATGGGATCAACAAGATCTAGGGCTTCCATGAACACCCATAGGGGCAGTACAAATCCTGACGTGACTTACACCACTAGAATCCCTCCAACTATTACATGAGATTGACTTGATGAACGAGTAGCGGATAGGATACCACTTGTAGTGCCAAGGGGAGATTATGAACCTAGAGAAACTACACCAGGAGGACTAGGGGTTCTGAGGATGGTTGCGAAACCAAACGTATGCGACCATCTCAAGTAGATAAATGCATGCCCAAAAATTATAGTGGATTGGGAGATCCGTATGCTCATGTTTCGATCTTCAAACAAGTGTTGAGGGTGGAACATGTAGCTACTTTCCATACTCAATATGAAGGTTTTGGGTTGACATTAGAAGGGACTGCTTTGACCTGGTTTCAAACTTTAACAGCCTAGAATTCCCAAGCATTGATCAATTTCTCCGAGAATTTGTTGAGGAATTCTCAAAGAGAGGAATCAAGCATAACACTATCTCCCAGATGTATGCATTTAGACAAAAGGAGAAAGAAAAAGTGAAGGAAGCCTTGCTTCATTTCAAGCAATACATAGAAAGATGCTCTGCTCGAGATCTATTTTTTCAGGATGAAAGGCTATCAGTTATTTTCATAGAAGGATTGTGAAATGACACTCTCAAAAAGGAATTTCACTTAAAGGCATGTGTAACTTTTGAGAAAGTCATGAAAGAGGTGTTGTATCTAGTAGACAATTGCAAGGCAAATGGAGAGATGACCAAAAACACAGATCAAGGGACGAGGAGCACCTCTTTGACCAATAGTGAGTCCACAATGAAATTGGGCAGGCAAAACCCAATTGTACTGGACGTTGATCAAATTATCAAAGAAGTGATTAGAAGGATGAACCAAGGAAACACGACAAACCCAAACACACGACAACCGCCCACCCAAAAATGTGACACTTGTGGAGGAGATCATCCCACTCAGTGGTGCAACCTTCAACAGAGGCTAGGAGTAAACATACCGTGAGGATTGAAGTGGTGTGCTACTGAAAAAATGGACAGACCATGAAACCCACAAGTATTTCTATAATAGGAACTACATTAGAGAGAGACAATACGGACCACATGGAGGGCAAAAATTTCCACCCCCTCCAAAATACCAAGTAGGGCCAAATAACGCAATCCAAGGGTAGGAAAAACCTCGACTGTGTTGGGGCATCAACCTCCTTTACCCCAAGAGAATAGGGCCATGGTAAGGATTTTGCAACCTATAGAAGCACCTTTTGAACAAAGCATGGTCTAAGTTGTTTCATATCGCGAAGATTTAGACAACGCCTATAAGAGGGGTTTGACGAGAATGCATATGATTCAAAGGGACAAATACCATGGATGGTTCCTGAAGAGATGCTAGAGCCGCCATTACTTGGTAGATGAAAATATGCTTATGTTCATGGCAAACCAAAACTACAAACCTAGGGGATATCCTCCTGGAATAGGACAATTGATGGGGTCTCCACAAGATTCTCCACCACCTGTAGGACCATGCTATGAATGCAGTGGTGATCATTTGGTGAGAGTTTGTCCACACAAAGGAGAACAAATCAAACTTTTTGGGTTCTATGAAGGGTGTACAAATGACCATCTCATTCCACATTGTCCAAAAAACCCTGATAACAAATGGAAAACAACCATGAACAAAATTGGAATTTTTCCAAGCTCAAGTCCATCAGAAACAGAACCAACCATTCCGATCAACACGGTAACGAGAGCCCAAGCACATGAGACTGCAGGGAACGCCCCAGCCAGTCAAATAGAGATAGAAAATTTATCTGTCAAAACTCCTAGGAAATCTTGGAAGGCAAAATAGGACAAGATAGAAGCCAAAAGAGAGAAAGAGAAAACAGCTTTGGAAACCAAATTACTACAAACAGACGAGCAATTGAGGATGGAAAGAGACTTGAGTCATTGAATACTTTACCTTCATTTATTGGCAATCATGAAACTAGATCAAATGTAAAGAAAGTACCATCTCAATAGAAGGCTAACCCTAAGATGATGGATACCAAAACTCTTCATGAGTTGATGTCATCCCCTATCCATTGTACGCTAACTCTCTCAGAGTTACTGTAGATAAGACCTCATCTTTGGAAAGAGGTTGATTTTTTTGGGAGAAAATAGTGCTGATAATTCCGCCACTCAATGCTTCCCCAAAAACACCAAGACCCAAACCTCAAAACAAGCTAAAGATGAGCCACTACCAGTGAACAAGGTAGGAGATTATTGTGAGGCGAAAAAGGAAATACAACCCTATCGCTGGAGTACAAAGAGATAAATCCGGTAGCAATATTGGATAGTGGGGAAGGAATAGCCATAGCCACCAAAGCAATGTGGAAAAAATGGGGAAAACCTACTCTTTGAAAAACTAGAATGAAACTTCAATTAGCAGATGGGTATCTGGAGAGACCTATTGCCATTTTGGAGCAGATCATAGTGACCTCTTGCGGAATTGCATATGAACAGACGTTTTCCATTATGAATTTCGATGAGAGCATCAACTTTGATATCATATTGGGAAAACAGTTTATGCGACACTCAAAATGGTACAAGATTGGGGTTACAACTATATCTATCTAAGGAACAAGGATGTCACTATGAAAATCAGTGTCACAGATCATAGCTATAGAGACGTAAAATGAACCCTAGGAGAGGAACTAAACTCCTGAATTGACCAAGAAGGGGGAATACCGGCTTGGTTGTAGAACAAAGCTCACCATTGGACAAGTGAAGCTTCTGAGGGTGGTAGTTTGAAAAAGGAAAATTGCATTCATGATAGGTCAACACAAGTAGAGGCATATGTACCAGAGCCTTATCCAAAGGAGATGTTTGAACCTTTTGGATGGTAGCAGATACTGGCCACTCTTGATGTATGCATGAATGAGGTGAACTTGACGAGATTCTGTGATGAGGAAGGATATGATTATTCCATTCCAGATGATGAGTGTCAGCCTAACCCAAAATCAAAATTGGAAGTTCTTGACAGGGAAGAAGTTACAGATTGTCGATGCATAGTGGATGAGATCTCAGTACGGGACCTTGAACAAACGGATGAAGAAGCATTCCAGGACTCCACAAATAAGCTGCTAGAAGGCAACACAGACAACAAGCTTTCTAGTAGCTCAGATCAGAACATCAAGCAGAAGGATCGACAAGTGATCTACTATGATTTTTCAAACCAAAATCCTTGAAGACAGTGTAGGTATCAGAATAAAGCATGAACAAACGAAACAAGAAGGAAGAATACACAGTACCTCTGTTAACAGACAAAATGCAGTACTTAAGGTTGGTTGAAGCAACTAATTTCCTTAAGGATGGGATATTGAAGAGGTACATGAAACCTGACTCAACCAAAACAAAAATGGAAAAGAAGAACACACAAAAATCACAAATGGAGAGTATTACCGAAAAAGCACCGAAATTGTCCAAAATCAAGCGCAAAAACAAGTACAATCAGTTGAAACGAACTTTGAAGGAAGTTTCGACAACAGAATTGGAAATTGATGAGGTCGCAGAGCCTGAAAGCCGAGGACCCACAGGAGTTGTACTTTGCAATGATAAATGAAAAAGAAATACCGAAAGGGGCGCCATTCTTTGGGGACAATCTCTCATGGAACTACGCCGGGTTGTGTTGACTCTCTCTATTAAAGTTCAGTGATTATGAAGTTTCTCCTCGTGTGTTGCTATGGATTTCTCACTTGGAGTGTCCAAGCAGGTTATAACATGTCTAGGCCAGTCTAGTTGCATACCCTCTCTTGCACAGTACCTCATTTCAGCATATAGGTGTTTTACCATGTGATCCGCCTCTTAGCATGGTATTTTTGAGAAGTGAATTTTCAGCCTATTTCTTGCTTGGTCATGGGGCTGCCTTTGTCCCTGCTCAACCCAGCCTTTCCCTCCTATATAAGGAGCCTTTAAGCGCTAGGACTTGGTAGAAGAAGCAGAAGCAACAAAGAGTGTCTTTTGATAGATACAGTAAGATGGCATAAAGATGTCTTTGCTTGGTCATACAAAGACCTAAAGGGAATAGATCCAGAGAATTGTCAGCACATGATACCCCTTAAAAGTGATGCTAGACCACGCAGACAACGTACTTATACATACACTAAGACTTTTACCAAGAAAAATTAAGGAAGAGATAGACAAACTAAAGGATGCGGAGTTTATCTACGAGATTGAACATACCGATTGGGTATCCCCTATTGTGGTAGTACCCAAAAAGAATGGAAAATTGCGTGTTTGTGTAAACCTAAAACTGGTAAATGCTATCACCATCAGGGACAACTATTCACTGCCAATAACGGATCATGTTATTGAGAGGGTAGCGGGGAAAGAGGCCTATATTTTTCTCGATGGGTTCTCAGGCTACAACCAGTTGACCATTAAAGAAGAAGATCAGCATAAGACAGCTTTTGCAACAGAGTGGGGTATATTTGCATACAGGGTAATGCCTTTCGGCTTGACCAATGCACCTGCTACTTTTTAGAGACCAATGAGTCATGCATTCAAAGAATATCTCAGACAATTCTTAGAGATATACATGGATGATCTTTGTGTTCATTCTCACCTGAGAAGTGACCACATAACCCATCTAGGGAAAGTCTTTGAAAAGTGTAGAACTTATCGTATTGCTTAAACCCTGAAACATGCGTTTTCATGGTAAGGCAAGAAAATATTTTGGGCCACATTGTGTCCAAAAACGGGATTTCCACTGATCAAGAAAAGATACAAATAACTGTCGCACTACCTGTATGCTGTAATAGGTAAGTTGTTGTATGACTTCATTGCTAAGTTTGAAGAACGGATAGAAGAATGCGTGCAAGCTTTTCACAAATCGAAGCAACAACTAATTTTTGCTCCAATTTTGCAAGCCCTTGACTGGAGCAAGATCTTTCACGTTCATGTTGACGCATCAGTCTATGCAAGAGGATGTATATTAGCCCAGCCAAGAGAGAAGAAAATGGATTTTTCCATTTGCTACTCCGGTCGGGAGTTGAACAACACGGAGAAAAATTACACCACTACTGAAAGACAAGGTCTAGGAATGATATATACTGTCAAAAACTTTAGACACTACCTTCTTGAAAACGAATTTGTTTTCTTTGTAGATCACCAAGCACTATTATATCTGGTCAACAAACCTTGCAACACTAGAAGGATTGCTCGCTGGATTATACTATTGCTTGAGTTTGATTTCACAGTAGTCGTAAAAAAGGGAGAATACACACACACACACGAGCTTATCATCTTTTGAGACTGTTTCATGGGAAAGCACCTGAAGGTATTGATGATGATCTTCCCCATTCGTACCTGTTTAACATTGAAATGGTTTCAAGGTGGAGTGAAGAGGTCATTTCTCTACTCATGCTCGGATCATTACAGGTGGAAAGACAACCATCAATAATCCATCAAACAAGAAATCTCCAGCTTTTAGTAGGGTGACTGTACAAGCACGGTAAGGATGGATTTTGATACTATGTCTATAGCCCGAAGAATACAAAAACTACCTCAAACAAGCTCACATACAACGTATCGGGTGTCACAATGGGAAAACGCAATCATACCAAAGGCTAAAGAGACTGGGAGTCTACTGGCAAAACATGGAACACATCATCTGTACTTATGTAAAATTATGTGATATCTACAAAAAACAACCTCTAATAGAACAAGCCACCATATTTTGAGTCGCACAAGCATCCAAATGGAGTACTCACATAACTGAGTAATTAAGAAACAAGACCTTCCCAGAGGGATGGGGCAAAGCGATAATGAGAAATGTAGAAGAAGAACCAAAACATTATCTGCTAATCGAAAACCAATTGTATAGATGGGGAAAGGACAAAAAACTACGATTATGTGCTGTGGAAAGCAAATATTACGTTATTCTAGAACAAGCTCTCTCAGGCCAGCCAGGGGGACATTTCTCTGCTGATAAAATGACAAAGCTAGTACTTCACTCAGGTATATGGTGGCCAACCCTATTTGGAGATGTAGAGGCCTATGTCAAACGATGTGATGAATGTCAACACACAAAACCACCCCTACGAGGAGATGAAATGCCTTTACGACCAATGACGGGTATACACACTTTTGCCAAATGGGGCATTGACTTTATTAACCCCATAATACCATCGGCATATAGGTTACATGCACAATGCATCATAGTCGCAACCGATTATATGACCAAATGGGTAGAAGTGAAGGCAACATAGAAAAACGATGCACGGACTACGGCTCAACTCCTTTTTGAACATATCTTTACAAGTTTTGGTCTACCCATTGAAATAGTAAGCGATAGAGGAACAAACTTCCTAAACAACGTCATTGAAAGCCTCCTTGATGAATTCATGGTGGTCCATCGTAAATCAGCACCCTATCACCCACAAGCTAATGGACAAGCCAAAAGCACCAACAAAATCTTTTGCACGGTTCTCACTAAAATACACAGTGACTCAAGAAATGATTGGGATCAAAAGCTACACACTGCATTATGGACTTACAGTGTAGCTTTTAAAACTTCCATCGGAACCACTCCCTTCAACCTGGTGTTTGGGATTTATGCAATTCTACCCATGGAATTATGAATTAAAACACTACAAGCCACAACACAATTAGGATGCACGGCAAGCTGTCAGAGAGACTAGACACACTCGAGTAATTGGATGAAACTCGAGTCAAAAAACTCGAGTCAAAGCGATAGTCGAGATATATGCTTAGAAAAGACACATGAAATCTTTCCATGATCAACATATGATTATAAAGAAGTTTCGAAAAGAGGATTACATTTTAGTGTATACCCTTAAACAAGACTCCAAAAAACTCAAAAAGCGAGGGATGGGACCTTTTGTAATACATGATATATCACAAAGTGGTGCCATCAAGCTTGGAACATTGGCAGGAGAGGAGATGCCTAATTGGATGAGTGGCTACAGATTAAAGAAATATCTTCTTCGGTTGACACCATAAGGACCCCAAACCATACATGCGGCACCTCAATGCAGAAGTCAAGCCCACAACATTGAGGAACAAGCACAACAAGAAGACAAAATTAGAGTACTAAAGCAAAAGGAACAAGCAAAATGTTAGGAAATATGACATAGCTAAATAGATATTTGAGTAGATTACTTAATGGAGAGAGATAGATTTCACACACAAGAGATTATAGAGTAGAGAGAGAGAGAGAGAGAGAGAGAGAACAATGTACATGGTTCACCCAATGTGGGCTACGTCCATGGGAAAGCAGCCACTCAATGGCTTTAGTACTTCAAAACATGAAGTAGTTTACAAAGGGATTATACCCTTAATAGAGCTCCCACCTTGCTTCACTCTCACAACCTCACACCTACCTTGTTGCATCAACTTCACACTCTAAAATGTGTGTAGAAATGGATTCCTTTTATAGGCCAAAAGGGTTGCCCTCTCTCATGAGAGGCAGCCATGTGCAGCCACCCCTGTGTAGATAAGTCAAAATCGGACCCTCCAATCCGTCCATGTGTGGCCGCCCTTAAGAAGACAAGTGTGCTTTTGAATTCGGCCATCGGCCATTGACTTTCGACCACCGGCCAACACACCAATCGATCGGTCATTTTTCGATCACTTTCCGGCCATGATATTTCGGCGAAAAGGAATATTCCGATGATTGGCCGTGAAAATTTTGGTTTCCAGCGAGTGATTTTTATTTCCTGCGAGTGATTTTCCTTCATGCACGATGGCTTCTCCTCATAATGGGGGCCTTACAAATGTGCGTTTTTAACACAAAAAATTACAGGGGGTAAATCAGGCTCCATACTTAACAATCTCCCACTTGGAGACTGATCTCCAAACCAAACCTGTGACTGCTTTCCATCCTGGCTTCTTATCCTTGAATGTGGATTGAAGATGAGCAAAATCTCAACTTCTTCTTGTTGACCACCTTTGTAAACATGTCTGCAGGATTCTCACTCATTAGGAAATTTCGGAGGTCATTTGGAGGGCCTTCTAAGAGAATGTATTTTTTACACTCTCTCTCTAGAAAATATGGCGACTCTTAGAGGTGGGTCTTTCATGGTAAAAGTTCAAAAAGTGTACTTTAAGTAGATTCCTTACTCTTCTGAACATTCGTTCGTAATGATTGAGGGATAATCTTCTTTTCAGTTGCATTGAATGAACCTCGTCAATACGGAGGGAATGAGGCTAACATGGAGGGACGAAGGCGCAACCGCCGTCTATTCACTTTCCATTAAACCTGCACATTTGGCTAATGGCGCACTCCTTAAATGGCACAAATGTTACGTAGAAACGAGCCAAATATCACCTTCACATTGATTTGGACAATGAGTACCAACCATTGATTAAGCGTAGTAAAGCAAACACACATATACCTCGCGCATGCATAGACACGCTCAGAGCTCAGGGAGCTAAACACATAGATATCTGGACGAGAGGCTCTCTCTATCCTAAGAATCCAATGACTAATGCGTCTCCACCATTTGTCAATCCTACAAGCTTATTGACCTTTGCTGGTGATGGAGAAAAGGGCCTTCTGGGTTACTGTAAATCCCTTACAAGGGAGCCTGAAATTTATAAGGGCATTCTCCAAGCTCAACAAGGTGAGATTGTTCGTCTTTCACATTTACATTCTACAAATCAGGTTACCATTTTGCAACACAAAACAGAGGTACAGGAACTGAAAGGAAAGGTACGAAGTTGTCAAATGAAGGACACCATCTTGGGTGGTCGTATCCGAAAGAAGAAATTGCGCAATCTTGAAACATTGCAGGTTGCATCCGGAGGTCTTAAGAAAATAATCCGAGCATTAAGGTGATGCTTCTTGGTTGGCTACATTGTCTTAGTTAAGTAATCTTTTTGTTTTTTCTTGTTATGCATTGTTTTCATGTGCCTAAATAGTGTTAGTGAAGCAATTTTATGTTATTTACTTATGCATTGTCTTCGTGTAGAGATTCAATCTATCCTGACAAGGAAAACATTGACCCCAAATCCAATATTGGAAAGAGATTGAAGCCACTTATAAGTAGAAGCCTGGTAGCAGATATAGTACATGACAAGAAGTTTAAGGTCCTACAACGAAATATATTGGACCACTTTATTTCACAGAACTCAGTGCCTGCAAAAGATACAAGGCACACTTGATTCACTTGGTGTAAGCAAAAGAGGATATTCTCCTATACAAAAATCTGTCTCATCCATCTTTGTTAAGAAGGGTATAAAATCCAAACTTTTACCATCAGCCTCAAGTGCTTGGAAAGAGAGGCTTCAGCTTAACGAGGCACAGGGAGACTATCTTGGACAACCCTTTCATATTAAAGCAACTTACAGTGGCCATGGAGCAAACATGGCATATGATGAGTTCAATAATATTTTTATGGACCTGTAGATGTTACAGAAGAGAATGGTGGAGTTTTACAACATCACATTTGAAGAGTGACGTGGGGTATTACATTTTGTGTTAAAACTGGATGAGTGTGATCTTGTTAAAGAGAAAAAGCTAGAGCATGTTACTATTACTTTAATGAATAGAGCCCTCTCAAAGTGTCCCAGTGATGATCCTTTGTATTTTAGTGTTCAATCGGAATCTAACATATGGTGGCTTGGTGCGTTTGAGGTAAGCGAGATTCGCAGCTAAGCTGAAATGTTCACATCTACTTAAGTCTCATTTATTTTGTGTTGCAGGTAAAGAAAAAAGATCATGAGATTCTATATTGGGTGTTCCATCGAACTAATATTCCGGAGGTTATTGATCGACATACTAACCAGGGAGAGGTGCTACGTCTAGATGGAAGGGGAGACTTTCAAGTTCAGTGGCATCTTGCAGGTGACCTGAAAACATTAAAGTGCATGTATAATTGTGGAATGGGTGCAAGTCGCCATGTTTGTTCTGCATGGAGCCTGCAAAGGTCATGGACCCAAAGTGGTGGAGAAAAGCTCCAACACGTCACATTGAGGACCCTGCTTTTCGACTGGTTTTGAAAATACCACTTGTGAATGTCCACATCTATACAATGCATGCCCTTTGTAGAATTGTGGAGAAATTGGTCTACTTATATATTGGGTTTGCTTGGGAAATTAAGAACTCAGCAGAGCAACAAGTAGCCCTGCAGTGCTTAGAATTGGTATTGTCGGATATGGGCCTTCATGGTGGCAATGTGAAAATCTAGCGGGATGAAAAGAGATCAACTTTTGAGAAGGATGTCTTATGCAAACCATCCATCGGTGGGGTGAAGGCACGGAGGTTTTTATCTAAACCCCAAGGAATACGAGATCCGAAGCTAACAAAACATGGAAAAATATATAACACATCTTATGTTAGCAAGTTAGAGTATCAGAACTGGAAAAAGCTACATATTGCAGTCAAAGACCAAGAACGAACTACTCGTAACACGAAGGCTGAGGTTTGGCGATCAATAGACATCCTATTTTTGATGTGCGACAAAGATGACTGGTCACAAGGTGATATGAACAAGTTCAAGGAGAATCTCAACCTTCTCAAAAAATCATTCAAGACAGCATGGACAGACACCCAGATTACTCACTACATGGTATTATGGTGTATTTGATTCTCTTTTATGTGTAACTATGTGAGTGTAAAACATTCTAACTAATCTGTTTTCATATCCAACACATTATTTTCAATCATTTACCATATTTTATACAAAAGTATGGGAACCCGGCAATATGGAATACCTAAGGGATGGACAAGTCTCATTACATGGCGAGAAATGCTTATTTCAGGCACACACAACATGGTGGCTCTCGAATCAAAGCTAACAGTTTGAGAGAACTATTTGAATGGTTCTATCATAGAATCATTCATCGAATGCAAGCAAAAGAAGTCTTGGCCTCTTCAGCAACAGCACAAGCCATCAGACATTTACAACAACAAAACTTAAAAGATCAATGGCATACAACAACTCCGGTGCTCGTGAAAGTCAACGAAGGTGGAGAGAGACAATGGTGTATGTGAACCACAAGTGTAGAAATATACTCTGAGTGGATGACATTGTACAAAATTTCTATAATACATGATCTTATACAATTGCTACTTGAAGTCTATCAAGATTTTGAAGGTTCAATTTTGTCTTTTGGCACATCACCCTTGTAACGAATCATGAGATGTTTGCCATACTCTAAAAGTTCATCTGGGTTTTGTCTATCGAGAGCTAGTGCCATTGCTGTGTAAGTGTAGTAATATGCTGCCCGACCACCTGTATAGCCCGGGCAGTAACCAAAACAATCTCTGGCAAATACTTTGTCCACAAGAATGACTTTATCTGCACTTTTGGGCAGCACGGGTCCACCCAAGAAGCGTGATAGTGTCTTTAATGTGTAAGTTGCTATTGAACCCTCTTGTGACATGGAATTGTGAAAAACTAATCTTGGCGACTCGCAAAGCTTTGAAAGGTACTACGCTAGGGAGGCATCTCTTCTACGATACTCGCTAGTCGGTCGTCGAAGGAAATCATCCTTGTCAGCAATCCAAGACTATACATATCATGTCTCAGTAAGTCACACACACACATACACACACACACACACACACAGAGTTACCATGAAGCTCTCATCCTATAGAAAGAGGTTTTCCTGCCACAGGTCTATAGATGTAGTTGACCCCTGACCTGTTGACCCCTGACCTGAATGGTTAAACCAATCCTCCACTTCTTTGTGACTTGTTGATGGTCTTAGCCTTTGTCTTATTGCTTGGAAGTGGCGTCATCAGGTAGTGTCTCCTTGTATTTTTCAGCTTTCTCAAAGCATCTTTGGAGGCATTCCATTGGATTGCTGGATGTTTCCATTGCCTCATCATCACTACTATCCTCTGACACAAATCCACTACTCTCCTCTTGGACTCTGGAAATGATAGCCAGGGAGAAGTCCTCCCTTAAATAAAAGATGCTTTGCACATCATGTAAAAAGATATAGGTCCTGTCTCCAATCTTGAAGTCAGTCACAGTAGGCAGCATCCAAAGGTAGTTTGATTTCTGTGGTTTTCACAGAGAGCATCTTACTTCTTTGTACTTCAATTGCCTCAACCTTAAGGTCGACTATATCTTCAACCTCCTCGACTTCTTGTATATGTGTTGTCTCCTCGCATTCTTCGTCTGGTACTGCATCCTGCTCCTCTAACACCTCATCAGGATTCTGCATGAGGAATCCAAACAGGCTGTTCAGGTAAATCATAAAGCCAAAGGATTCCTGAATAAGTTTGCACTCTTTTTGGTGCAAAGGGCAGGCTGAATGTCGGCAAGAAGGTGGTAATTCCTTGTACATCTTCAGTCCCTGTCCCTTTCCACCGCAATCATTTAAATGCACAATAGTCATACTGGGCAGAACAACCCTCCCTACCTGCACCATCACTTCAAATTTATCACTGTAGTACTGCAGGAATTCACTGTGCTGAGCTAAAAGGTCTTCAATATCAAATTTTGGGTTAAACATAGAATGAACTAGATCATATTTGTCCCTAGCACCACAAGATGCTGCAAAATCGAACAGCCTCTCATCAGTTGCAACTGGGTCTTCCAGAGAAGGCACATCCTCTTTGGCTTTACCTTTACTTCCACAGGGACTGCTTTCTGGGAGATCTGCATCATCTGAGAAGTCTATATTCCTCTTTCTTGTATTTTTCTTGACAAGTACTGTAGAGGGTGAGGTACCCTTGTAGGGTGAGGAATACTCTTGGCCTGGTGACCTCTTTGACTCATCTTCAT